>NC_140995.1:186411883-186774383 GCF_052327205.1 Somniosus microcephalus
GAAGGTTTTATTTAGATTTACCATTATATCTTGACCTTTATATTCTATACCTCTTCTTAAACACTGTATTCCATTTGGTTTTTTAATGGCCTGATCCACTTGAGCTGTTCCTTTAATGTCTTGTTTACCTAAACCGCCAAATGTCTCTGCTCTTCCACATCACCCAGCTGTCCGCCATTCAAACTATAATTATTACTACTTTTCACCCCCCTCAAAAAACTAACTCCCACATTGTTACCTCTGGTGTCCCCTAAGGATCTATCCTTGGCCCCCTCCTATTTCTCATCTACATGTTGCCCCTTGGCGACATCATCCAAAAACACAGCGTCAGTTTCCACATGTATGCTGACGACACCCAGCTCTACCTCACCACCACTTCTCTCGACCCCTCTACGGTCTCTAAATTGTCTGACTGCTTGTCCGACATCCAGTTCTGGATGAGCATAAATTTTCTCCAATTAAATATTAGTAAGACCAAAGCCATTGTTTCCACCTCCATAACATTGCCCGTCTCCACCCTTGCCTCACCTATTCCGCTGCTGAAGCCCTTATCCATGCCTTTGTTGCCTCTAGACTTGACCATTCCAACGCACTCCTGGCTGGCATCTCGCATTCTACCCTACGTAAACTTGAGGTCATCCAAAACTCGGCTGCCTGTATCCTAACCCACACCAGGTTCCGTTCACCCATCACCCCTGTGCTCGCTGACCTACATTGGCACCCAGTTAAGCAACGCCTCGATTTCAAAATTCTCATCATTGTGTTCAAATCCCTCCATGGTCT
Source organism: Somniosus microcephalus (assembly GCF_052327205.1). Lineage (NCBI taxonomy): Eukaryota > Metazoa > Chordata > Chondrichthyes > Squaliformes > Somniosidae > Somniosus > Somniosus microcephalus. The sequence goes on from NC_140995.1 coordinate 186,412,667, forward strand.
CGCCCCTCCCTGTCTCTGTAATAGAAACATAGAAGATAGAAGCAGGAGTAGGCCATTCGGCCCTTCGAGCCTGCTCCACCATTCAATGAGATCATGGCTGATCATTCAAATTCAGTACCTTGTCCCTGCCTTCGCCCCATATCCCTTGATCCTTTAGCCTTAAGAAATATATCCAACTCCTTCTTGAATATATTTAATGAACTGGCCTCCACCACCCTCTGTGGCAGAGAATTCCACAGGTTCACCACTCTCTGGGTGAAGAAATTCCTCCTCATTTCAGTCCTAAATGGCTTACCCCTTATCCTTAGACTATGACCCCTGGTTCTGGACTCCCCGGCCATCAAAAACATCCTTCCTGCATCTAGTCTGTCCAGGCCTGACAGAATTTTATAGGTTTCGATGAGATCCCCTCTCAATCTTCTAAACTCCAGTGAGTATAAGCCCAATTGACACAATCTCTCCTCATACGTCATTCCTGCCATCCCAGGTATCAGCCTGGTGAATCTTCGCTGCACTCCTTCAAGAACTCTGGCAAGAGCGTCCTTCCTCAGATAAGGCGACCAAAACTGCACACAATACTCAAGGTGCGGTCTCACCAAGGCCCTGTACAACTGCAGCAAGACATCCTTGTTCCTGTACTCGAACCCTCTTGCTACGAGGGCCAACATACCATTTGCCTTCTTAACCGCCTGCTGCACCTGCATGCTTACCTTAAGCGACTGGTGCACAAGAACACCCTTTGCACTGCCCCTTCTCCCAATCTATTGTCATTCAAAAAATAATCTGCCTTCCTGTTTTTGCCACCAAAGTGGATAACCTCACATTTATCCACATTATAGTGCATTTGCCATGTTTCTGCCCAATCACCCAACCTGTCCAAATCGTACTGGAGTTTCACGACATCCTCCTCACAGCATACCCTCCCACCCAGCTTTGTGTCGTCTGCAAATTTGGAGATATTACACCCAATTCCCTCGTCCAGATCATTAATATATATTGTGAACAGCTGGGGTCCTAGGACCGATCCTTGTGGTACCCCACTAGTCACTGCCTGCCACTCGGAAAACGACCCGTTTATTCCAACTCTTTGCTTTCTGTCCGCCAACCAGTTCTCTATCCAAGTCAATACCTTGCCCCCAATCCCATGTGCCTTAATTTTGCACGCTAATCTCTTATGCGGGACCTTATCGAAAGCCTTCTGAAAGTCCAAATACACCACATCCACTGGTTCTCCCTTATCTGTTTTACCAGTTACATCCTCAAAAAATTCCAGTAGATTAGTCAAGCATGACTTACCTTTTGTAAATCCATGTTGACTTTGTCCGATCTTGTCACTGCTTTCTAAGTGCTCTGCTATTACATCTTTTGTAATGGACTCTAGCATTTCCCCCACTACCGATGTCAGGCTTACCGGTCTATAATTCCCCACTTTTTCTCTACCACCTTTTTTGAATAGTGGGGTAACATTAGCTACCCTCAAATCCATGGGTACTGTTCCAGAGTCTATCGAGTTCTGGAAGATGACCAGCAATGCATCTACTATTTCTAGGGCCACTTCCTTAAGTACCCTAGGATGTAGATTATCAAGCCCTGGGGATTTATCGGCCTTCAGTCCCATCAATTTTCCTAACACCATTTCCCTACAAATACTGATTTCTTTCAGTTCCACCCTTTCATCAGACCCTATGTTCCCCGGCATCACTGGGAGGTTATTTGTGTCCTCCTTTGTGAAGACAGAACCAAAATATGTATTTAGTTGGTCTGCCATTTCTTTGTTCCCCATTATAAATTCCCCTGATTCTGACTGCAAGGGACCGACGCTTGACTTCACCAATCTTTTTCTCTTCACATATCTATAAAAGCTTTTACGGTCAGTTTTTATGTTCCCTGCAAGCTTACTCTCATTCTATTTTCCCTTTCTTAATTAATCCCTTTGTCCTCCTTTGTTGAATCCTAAACTGCTCCCAATCCTCAGGATTATTGCTTTTTCTGGCCAATTTATATGTCACAGAGTCATAGAGTAATACAGCACGGATAGAGGCCCTTCGGCCCATCGTGTCCGCGCCGGCCATCAAGCCCTGTCTAATCTAATCCCATATTCCAGCATTTGGTCCGTAGCCTTGTATGCTATGGCATTTCAAGTGCTCATCCAAATGCTTCTTAAATGTTGTGAGGGTTTCTGCCTCCACAACCCTTTCAGGCAGTGAGTTCCAGACTCCAACCACCCTCTGGGTGAAAAAGTTCTTTCTCAAATCCCCTCTAAACCTCCCGCCCTTTACCTTGAATCTATGCCCCCTAGTTATTGACCCCTCTACTAAGGGAAAAAGCTCCTCAGCATCCATCCTATCTATGCCCCTCATAATTTTGTACACCTCAATCATGTCCCCCCTCAGCCTCCTCTGCTCCAAGGAAAACAAACCCAATCTGCCCAGTCTCTCTTCATAGCTGAAGCGCTCCAGCCCTGGTAACATCCTGGTGAACCTCCTCTGCACCCTCTCTAACGCGATCCCATCCTTCCTGTAGTGTGGCGACCAGAACTGCACACAGTATTCCAGCTGTGGCCTAACCAGTGTTTTATACAGTTCCATCATAACCTCCTTGCTCTTATATTCAATGCCTCGGCTAATGAAGGCAAGTATCCCATATGCCTTTTTTACCACCTTATTCACCTGTTCCGCCGCCTTCAGGGATCTGTGTACTTGCACACCCAGATCCCTCTGACCCTCCGTCTTGCCTAGGGTCTTTCCCTTCATTGTGTATTCCCTTGCCTTGTTAGTCCCCCCAAAGTGCATCACCTCGCACTTTTCCGGGTTAAATTCCATTTGCCACTGTTCCGCCCATCTGACCAACCCATCTATATCGTCCTGCAGACTGAGGCTACCCTCCTCGCTATTTACCACCCTACCAATTTTTGTATCATCCGCGAACTTACTGATCATATCTTTTACATTCATATCCAAGTCATTAATGTAGACCACAAACAGCAAGGGACCCAGCACCAATCCCTGTGGTACCCCACTGGCCACAGGCTTCCAGTCACAAAAACAACCTTCGACCATCACCCTCTGCCTTCTGCCACTAAGCCAGTTTTGTATCCAATGTGCCAAGGCACCCTGGATTCCATGGGCTCTTACCTTCTTGACCAGTCTCCTGTGCGGGACTTTATCGAAGGCCTTACTGAAATCCATATATACCACATCCACTGCGTTACCCTCATCCACACACCTAGTCACCACCTCAAAAAATTCAATCAAATTAGTCAGACATGATCTTCCCTTGACAAAGCCATGCTGACTATCCCTGATTAATCCTTGCCTCTCCAAGTGGAGACAAATTTTATCCCTCAGAATTTTTTCCAATAATTTTCCTACCACTGATGTTAGGCTCACTGGCCTGTAGTTCCCCGGTTTTTCCCTACTACCCTTCTTGAATAATGGTACTACATTAGCGGTTCTCCAGTCCTCTGGCACATCCCCTGTGGCCAGAGAGGTCCTGAATATATGTGTTAGAGCCCCCGCAATCTCTTCCTTTGCCTCACACAGCAGCCTGGGATACATTTCATCCGGGCCTGGGGATTTATCCATTTTTAGGCCAGCTAAAACCGCCAATACCTCCTCCCTCTCAATGTTAATATGTTCGAGCATATCACAGTCCCCCCGCCCTATTTCTATGTCTACATCGTCCTTCTCCATAGTGAAAACAGATGCAAAAAATTCATTTAGAACCCCTCCTACATCTTCCGGCTCCACACACAGATTGCCACTTTTGTCCCTAATGGGCCCTATTTTTTCCCTAGTTATCCTCTTACCTTTAATATACTTATAGAACATCTTAGGACTTTCCTTTATTTTGCTCGCCAGTGTTATTTCATGACCCCTCCTTGATCTCCTAATTTCTTTTTTAAGTATCCCCCTGCACTTTTTGTACTCCTCTAGGGCTTCCTCCGTCTTTAGCCTTTTGTATCTACCAAAAGCCCTCCTTTTTTTCCTAATCCATTCACGTCTATCCCCTGACATCCAAGGTTCCCTGTGGTTTTTGGAACCCCTCTTGACCTTTACGGGAACATGTTGCCATTGTATGATCTCAATCTCCCTTCTGAAAGCCTCCCATTGCTCCGATGCGGATTTTCCTACAAGTAGCTGATCCCAGTCCATTTTGGCCAGATCCTGCCTTATCCTATTAAAATCGGCCTTCCCCCAATTTAGAACCTTTATTTCCGGCCCATCCCTGTCCTTTTCCATGACCACCTTAAATCTTACCATATTATGGTCACTGTCACCAAAGTGCTCACCTACTAGCACTTTTTCCACTTGGCCGGCCACATTCCCTAGAATTAGGTCCAGTACCGCCCCCTCTCTTGTAGGACTTTCTACATGCTGGCTCAAAAAGCTCTCCTGGATGCACTTTAAGAATTCTACACCCTCTGAGCCTTTCACACTCTGACTATCCCAGTTAATATTGGGGAAGTTGAAATCCCCCATTATTATTACCGTATTATTTGCACATTTCTCTGAGATTTGCCTACATATCTGTTCCTCTATCTCCCCCTGACTGTTTGGAGGCCTATAGTACACTCCCAGCAAAGTGCTTGCCCCCTTTTTGTTTTTAAGCTCCACCCATATGGCCTCATTAGAGGAACCTGCTAATATATCATCCCTCCTTACTGCAGTAATTGACTCCTTAATTAATATTGCGACACCCCCTCTTATACCTCCCCCTCTGTCTCGCCTGAAGATTCTGTACCCCGGAATATTGAGCTGCCAGTCTTGCCCCTCCCTCAACCATGTCTCCGTGATAGCAACAATATCATACTCCCATGTGTTTATCAACACCTTCAGTTCATCCACCTTATTTGCAAGACTCCTTGCATTAAAATAGATGCCATCCAGCCTTGCCCTTATATATTTGCCCTGTCTACCAAGCTGACTTGTTTTTTTCTCTATAATTGGCAGCACATCACCCCCTATTTCAGCTCCCCTCTGTATCCCATCCCCCTGCCAAGTTAGTTTAAACCCCCCCCCCACAACAGTGCTAGCAAACCTCCCCGCAAGGATATTTGTCCCGCTCTGGTTCAGGTGCAACCCGTCCGACTTGTACAAGTCCCACCTTTCCCAGAAGCAGGCCCAGTGATCCAGGAAAGTAAAACCCTCCCCCCTACACCAACTCTTTAGCCACGCATTCATCTGCTCTATCCTCCCATTCCTATACTTACTAGCACGTGGCACTGGGAGTAATCCAGAGATTACAACCTTCGAGGTCCTGCTCTTTAATCTGTTACCTAGCTCCCTAAATTCTTGATGCAGGACCTCATCCCCCTTCCTTCCTATGTCGTTGGTCCCAATGTGGACCACGACCTCTGCCTGCTCACCCTCCCCCTTAAGAATGCCCTGTAGCCGCTCAGTGACATCCCAGACCCTGGCCCCAGGGAGGCAACAAACCATCCTGGAGTCACGTTTGCGGCCACAGAAACGCCTATCTGTTCCCCTTACGATAGAATCCCCTACCACTATTGCTCTCCCACTCTTTTTCCTCCCTTTCTGAGCAGCAGAAGCGTCCCTGGTGCCAGGAAGCTGGCTGCTGCTGCCTTCCCCTGGTGAGTCATCCCCCTCAACAGTATCCAACTTGGTATACTTGTTTGAAAGGGGGATGTCCGCAGGGGTTCCCTGCACTTCCTGCCTGCCTCTGTTGCTCCGCCTGATGGTCACCCCCTGTGCAGCCCTACCCTGAGGCGTGAACAACTCGCTAAACGTGCTATCCACGACCCTCTCAGCATCGCGCATGCTCCAAAATTCATCCACCCGCAGCTCGAGCGCCGCAATGCGGTCTACAAGTAGCTGCAGCTGGATGCATTTCCCGCACACGTGGTCGTCAGGGACACTGGCAGCGTCCCTGATTTCCCACATGGAGCAAGAGGAGCAGAACACGGGTCTGAACTCTCCTGCCATGACTTACTCCTTTAATTAATTAAAAAATTTATTCAATACCCCAGTACCAACTGTCCCCACTACACCAGAGACCCTAGAAATTTAACACCACAGAAGTCAAGCTTGTATTGAAAAGAGAGAAATACTCACCAACCAATCACTTACCTGCTCCCTGGTGACGTCACACTCTGATTACTTTTTACCTCTCTCCTCTGCTGTTGATTTGGTGTGCCTCGCCTCTCTCCGGTATTTGTACCCGGCTCCTCCTCGCTGCTCCCGCTGCTCCGAGTGGTCTCGGGCCTCGCCTCTCTCCGATATTTGTACCCGGCTCCTCCTCGCTGCTCCCGCTGCTCCGAGTGGTCTCGGGCCTCGCCTCTCTCCGGTATTTGTACCCGGCTCCTCCTCACTGCTCCCGCTGTCCTCTCCTTGGATCTTATGCTATCCCTAATTTCCCTTGTTAGCCACGGTTGAGCCACCTTTTTTGTTTTATTTTTATGCCAAACTGGGATGAACAAATTCTGTAGTTCATCCATTCGGTCTTTGAATGTTTGCCATTGCCTATCCACCGTCAACCCTTTGAGTGCCATTCCCCAATCAATCCTACCCAACTCGCTCCTCAGACCACCGTAGTTTCCTTTATTTAAATTGAGGACCCTAGTCTCTGAGTCAACTACTTCATTCTCCATCTTAATGAAGAATTCGATCATATTATGATCGCTCCGACCCAAGGGGCCTCGTACAACAAGATTGCTAATTAATCCTTTCTCGTTACATAATACCCAGTCTAAGATGGCCTGATCTCTGGTTGAACGCTACTACCCATTTCCACACACTCTGAGAAGCTGCGCTCAACTCCTTTTGTCTTTTAATACTCCTGTGAAGCGCCTTGGGACATTTTACTATGTTAAAGGAGCTATATAAATACAAGTTGTTTAAACCAAAATGTATCACCTCACATTTACTAACATTGAATTCCACCATCTTATCAAAAGCTCTTTGCAGCTTTCTTTGGTCTCCTATTTTACTACCGTCTACAAATTTGGACACCGCTCCCCCTAGCCCTTATCCAAATCATTGATGTGCACAGTGAACAGAAGTGGTCCCAAACAGAACCTTGTGGAACGCCACTACCCATTTCCACACACTCTGAGAAGCTGTGCTCAACTCCTACTCTCAGCTTTCTCCCGATTAATTAAAAAAACAATTTGCTACCTTTCCCTTAATCAAATACATCTTAATCTTCTACAATAGTGTCCTGTGTGGACCTTGTCAAAGACTTTCTGAAAGTCCATGTACACCACATTCACTGCATTTGCCCCATCTAACATGTCCAGCTCCTCCTCACGGAGCTCTCTCAGGTTTTTCCAAGCATGATCTTCCCTTCTGAAATCTGTGTTGGCTGCTTCTAATTATTTTCTCTTCATCTAGATATTTAGTAATCTAAAATTTAAAAATTCCAAAATTTTCCCTACCACAGATGGTGCCACTGGCCTGTAATTTAGCTCTGTCTCTGTTTTTGAAAATGGGTTTTGCAGTAGCCACTCTACTCCAGCACACAACAGAAAACCCTGCAATATAATTTATATGGCCTCTGCTATTTCTTTCCTTATGTATCTCAGGATCCTTGGACGTGTCACATCAGGTCCTGAGACTTTGTTCTTCAGCTTAACTAACTTTTCTATCAGAATTTACCACCCCCAATATTCTTTTGTAAACACTGAGCCAATGTACTTTTAAATTTATTCTCTATTAACTCACTTTTGTCTCTTCTCTTTGACCCGCCGTCACCATCTTATATTCCTGTTATTCTCCTGATATAGCTCTCACCTCTGAACCCTAAGATCTGCGGATTGTAGACTTGAGCGCATCTGCTGCACAACTGGTCTTCTCGTCCTATCTGGCTTGACCACGCCATTGCTGCACTTCCCACTCCAAGGCCAAATCCTCCTATTACTACAGGTTATCTCTTGCTTCTAACCTCATCTTTAACACCAAGTGCAAGGAGCTCCTGGATTTCTTTGTCTCCAAGATTGAGACCAGCTGCCTCTGGCATCACTGCCCACCCCCCCTCTTTACCCCCCCCCCCCCCCCACCACCACCATCCCCAGAGTGAGTTATTTTTACTCTGAATCATCATATTGTAAACAACACTATGTCGTTTATGCTTATTTGTTGTGATTCTACAACAAAATTAGAATTGTAAATGTGTAGCTTTTGCATAAATGAATTTTTAGAATGAATCATTGTATGATTTCCACCAAAAAAGCACAGCGGAAATTTTCGGAGACACCCTGCCCACTAGCGATCCGAATTGGAAATTCGGGTGCACGTTACAAACAGTTTTCCGCCCAGCACGCGCCTGAATTTCTGATGTCGCACAGTCGCCGGGGAAGCTCACCTCTGGCAGTGCAGACTCGTAGAATAGGCCCTCATGTTCCAGCCCACTCACAATCCCTTCGCCCAGTAACAAAATAATGGAACTTGTTGCCTACAGACATCCTTATGACAAATGAAGGCTTCCAGAATTTCAAAGAAAGTTTTTAATTATCTTTATAGAAGCTAAAGTATAAGTAGCCGAACAAATTTCGTCTAATTCAGGGGCTGTGGTGAAAGATTAGACTGATTTTTTTAAAGTGCAGTTAGATTGCGTTTTTGGAGTAATGTGAATGGACAGTGCAGAGTTCTACTGTCTGCTCTCTGACTGCAGGTTATAACAAAAATGGAATATTTTAGTCTGATGTATTTTTTTTCTTGTGATGCTGAATGCAGTTTAAAAACCGAGGTTCACTTACAGTAAAAGCCCCAGCCAATTCAATACACAGCAGCTCAAGGATCATGGGTTGCATTACACATATGTAAATTATATAGCAAGTAACTTTCAACTTACTTTCAACTGGCGTTAACGGAAAGGAAATTTGGGCGGGGTGTATAACATCCATCTAATTTTATATCTGGTAATCTGGTTCATGGTGTTCCAAAATGGTGTTACAAACAGTTGACACCAGCAGCAATCAAGTAGCGGGGATTCAAGCTATTCTGTTCACAACCAGTATACTGTGGATCTGATGAAAGGTCCTCAACCTGAAATGTTAACTCTGTTTCTCTTTTCACGGGTGCTGCCCTGGCCTGCTGAGTTGTTCCAGCGTTTTCTGTTGTTATTACTGTGGATCCTATTTGAATTATCTGTTTCATTGGCTGCTGTGATTGTGTGAGCAAGCACCATTTTGAATTCTTTGAAAGGCTTGATCGCCTTTTGCAGTTATGACAAATACACTTTTAATATCCTTTGTTCGATCAATCGTCAAAGAACTTTGAATTTTTTAAAATTTGTTTATGGTGTAGGAACTGGGGTTCCTAGCCGAAGAATTGAGATCGACTCAGAAAATCAAAAACAATAAAATTTAATGAACAAACGAAGCTGTACAGGAAACTGTAGGATACAATGCAAATAGGTCTGGTCTGCTTGAAAGCCTCTCTGGAAACTGCTAGAAGGTTCCGAGCTCAACTGCTAGCAGGTTCCGAGCTCTGATGTCATGACGTCATCACGTTCTTCTCGCCGTTGAGAGATCACGTGACGGACGGCATGACGTCATCACGTGGAGTACAGGAAAGAAGCCCTAGTACAGTTAACAGATACATTAAAGGTGCAGCCCCCAGCTGTACTACATTGCTGTAAAAGGAATTATATACAATTGTCTGTAATCCTCTGGTGGTTCCGCCACAATGGGATGTGGGCCTCACTGGCAAGGCCAGCATTTATTGCCCATCCCTACAGTCATAGAGTTATACAGCACAGAAAGAGGCCCTTTGGCCCATCGTGTCCGCGCCGGCCATCAAACCCTGTCTATTCTAATCACATTTTCTAGTACTTGGTCCGTAGCCTTGTATGATATGGCGTTTCAAGTGCTCATCTGAATGCTTCTTGAATGTTGTGAGGGTTCCTGCCTCTACCACTCTTTCAGGCAGTGAGTTCCAGATACCAACCACCCTCTGGGTGAAAAAGTTTTTCCTCAAATCCCCTCTAAACCTCCTGCCCCTTACCTTGAAACTATGCCCCCTGGTTATTGACCCCTCTACTAAGGGGAAAAGTTCCTTTCTATCTACCCTATCTATGCCCCTCATAATTTTGTACACCTCAATCAGGTCCCCCTCAGCCTTCTCTGCTCTAAGAAAAACAACCCCAGCCTGTCCAGTCTCTCTTCATAGCTGAAGCGCTTCAGCCCAGGTAACATCCTGGTGAATTTCCTCTGCACCCTCTCCAATGCAATCACATCCTTCCTATAGTGTGGCGACCAGAACTGCACACAGTATTCCAGCTGTGGCCGAACTAGCGTTTTGTACAGCTCCATCATAACCTCCCTGCTCTTATATTCTATGCCTTGCCGATGAGGGCAAGTATCCCATATGCCTTTTTAACCACCTTATCTACCTGTCCTGCTGCCTTCAGGGATCTATGTACATGCACACCAAGGTCCCTCTGATCCCCTGTCCTTCCTAGGGTCCTACCATTCATTGTGTATTCCCTTGCCTTGTTGGTCCTCCCAAAATGCATCACCTCACACTTTTCAGGGTTAAATTCTATTTGCCACTGTTCTGCCCATCTAACCAACCCGTCTATATCGCCCTGTAGCCTGAGGCTTCCCTCCTCGTTATTTACCACTCCACCAATTTTCGTGTCATCTGCGAACCTACTGATCATACCTCCTGCATTCATATCTAAATCATTAATGTACACTACAAACAGCAAAGGACCCAGCACCGATCCCTGCGGTACACCACTGGACACAGGCTTCCAGTCACAAAAATAACCTTCGACCATTAACCTCTGCCTCCTGCCACTAAGCCAATTTTGAATCCATTGTGCCAAATTGCCCTGGATCCCATGGGCTCTTACCTTCTTGACCAGTCTCCCATGTAGGACTTTGTCAAAAGCCTTACTGAAGTCCATGTAGACTACATCAACTGCACTATCCTCATCCATACACCTAGTCACCCCCTTGAAAAATTCAATCAAATTGGTTAGACATGATCTCCCCCTGACAAAGCCATGCTGACTATCCTTGATTAATCCTTGCCTCTCCAAATGGAGACTAATTCTGTCCCTCAGAATTTTTTCCAATAATTTCCCTACCACTGATGTTAGGCTCACTGGCCTGTAATTCCCTGGTTTTTCCCTGCTACCCTTCTTGAATAATGGTACTACGTTAGCTGTTCTCCAGTCCTCTGGCACCTCCTCTGTGGCCAGAGAGATTCTAAAAATTTGTGTCAGAGCTCCTGCAATCTCCTCCCTTGCCTCACACAGTAGCCTGGGATACATCTCGTCTGGGCTTGGGGATTTATCCACTTTTAAGCCCACTAAAACCGCTAGTACCTCCTCCCTTTCAATACTAATTTGTTCAAGTATTTCACAATCCCCCTGCCTGATTTCTATGCCTACATCACCCTTCTCCATAGTGAACACAGATGCAAAGTATTCATTTAAAACCTCACCTACACCTTCCGCTCTACACACAGATTGCCACTTTGGTCCCTAATGGGCCCTATTCTTTCCCTGGTTATCCTCTTGCCCTTAATATACAGTAAACTCTTGCTAAAACGGCACTTAATCATCCGGAATTCTTTAATAACTGGCAAAATAGATAACCGGTAATCTTGCCGAATCCATCCAGCACTCGTTTTGCCGAGCCCGAGTCTCCCGCGGTGGCCGAGTTAGTCAGTAGTTTTTATTTTTGCTTGTGTTAAAAATGGCCTACCTCTCTGTTATCCAGAATTTTTCATCAACCGGCACCATCCTGGTCCTGTAGGTGCCAGATAAGAAAGAGTTTACTGTACTTATAAAACATCTTGGGATTTTCCTTTATTTTGCCCGCGTGTTTTTTCATGCCCCCTCTTCGCTGTCCAAATTTCTTTTTTAAGCACCCCCCTGCACTTTCTATACTCCTCTAGGGCTTCCACTGTTTTTAGTCCTTTGAATCTGCCAAAAGCCTCCCTTTTTTTCCTAATCCATTCTTGTATATCCTTTGACATCCAGGGTTCCCTGGGCTTGTTGGTCCCACCCTTGACTTTTACGGGAACATGTTAGCGTTGTACTCTCTCTATTTCCTTTCTGAAAGACTCCCACTGCTCTGATGTGGATTTTCCTACAAGTAGCTGATCCCAGTCCACTTTGGCCAGATCCTGCCTTATATTAAAATCAGCCTTCCCCCAATTTAGAACCCCCTAATAGCCCTTGAGAAGGTGGTGGTGAGATGCCGCCTTGAACTGCTGCAGTCCGTGTGGTGAAGGTGCTCCCACAGTGCTGTTAGGTAGGGAGTTCCAGGATTTTGACCCAGCGATGATGAAGGATCGGCGATATATTTCCAGGTCAGGATGGTGTGTGACTTGGAGGGGAACTTGGAGGTGGTGGTGCTCCCGTGCGCCTGCTGCCCTTGTCCTTCTAGGTGGAAGAGGTCGTGGGTTTGGGAGGTGCTGCCGAAGAAGTCTTGGCGAGTTGCTGCAGTGCATCTTGTAGATGGTACTCACTGCAGCCACGGTACACTGGTGCTGGAGGGAGTGAATGTTTAAGGTAGTGGATGGGGTGCCAATCAAGCGGGCTGCTTTGTCCTGGATGGTGTCAAGCTTCTTGAGTGTTGTTGAAGCTGCACTCATCCAAGCAAGTGGAGAGTATTCCATCACACACCTATATCTGAGGCTGACTCCTTCTCAGTCATGTCAGAGATCTGGGCTAGTCAGAGACTCTGTAGTTGCAAGCCGCTGGGTGAGATTAATCAAGCTTCGAAGGTTCCGTTTTATATTGAGAGTTAGCATAGAGAAACACCTGTGTTGTTTTTGATAGTCCGAGGAGAAATGGGAAGTTTGCAGTTACTGTAAATCCAAAGTTTGTATTTTAAATAATTCATTTATCCGTTCAAAGGTCAATGAATCTGATTAGTAATTTATAGCCTAAACCACTGTCTGGTCTAATGACTTGCTTTGAATTTCTGATTGAGATTATTGTCATGTGATCCTTACACGTCATATACTGCGACACCAGTAGATGGCAATGTTGCACCACATATTCTCACTGGAATGTGGAAGACATTTTATTTCTTATCAGTAAAAGATGACAATTTTGCACAATTATAAACATCACACTCTTTCCATGATAATGGCCCAGAAATTCGGGTCGGGGGCTTCCCGCGGTTGCAAGCCTCCGACCTGCACTTACCTAGCGCACAGGCCGTTGAGCTGTGGGCCCCCGTGGAATTCCGATCCGGGGCCTGCTCCAGCTGCCGGCGCGCAGTGCTTGCGTATCCCAGGGGCGCAGTTAGTTCGATGCATCGCCTGGGATCATGTGGGCCATGGGGAGCCAATCGGAGCAGGTAATGCTCCATTCATAAGTCTGACAGGAAGACCTGTCAAAACTTAGAAATACTACGGGCCCCAAAACATCACTAAATCTTCAAATAAATTTTAAAAAAACATCAGATTTTTTAAATAAACTATAAATTACATGAAATAACTATTTTAAACAATTTAAATTTTTGAAAAAAATAATTTTATTTTCTGACAGGGCTAAAAATACTTACCTTTCTTTAACGTATTTAAAAATAATAAACCTGTGGAAATTTTTTTTTAATTTTAATTAATTCACCACTTACCTTGTAAAAAGCAGGCCTTACGCCTGCTTTTTAAATGTGTAAATTCTGCAGACTTACCCTCCCGGGAAAACCTGCAAAAAAAATCCTAAGTTCGATGCGCACGCGCAGCCTCTCCCGCACACTCGTTCGAACTCTGAACCCCTTCGTTCAGGGGAACAGAAGTGCCGGTTTCCCGCGCATGCGCAGTGCATGCAGGAAACCGGCACTTCCATTGGGCTTACGGGTGAGTACCCCGTGCGTACTCACCCGTGGAGACCCGAATTTCTGGGCCAATATCAAGTTAAACCATTCATGCTGTCTCCAAACTAGGCCATAATTCTTTACACATATCCTTTGATGTTTCTTAAGTTGCCTTCTCCCTTTAAGAAGGCTGCCAGTTTCAGCCCCAGTGCACTCAGTTTCTACAACAACAACTTGTATTTATATAGCTCCTTTAACGAAGTAAAACGTCCCAAGGCGCTACACAGGAGTATTTTAAGACAAAAAATTTGACACCGAGCCACATAAGGATAAATTAGGGCAGGTGACCAAAAGCTTGGTCAAAGAGGTAGATTTTAAGGAGCGTCTTAAAGGAGGAAAGAGAGGCAGCGAGACGGACAGGTTTAGGCAAGGAATTCCAGAGCTTAGGGCCCAGGCAACAGAAGGCACGGCCACCAATGGTTGAGTGATTATAATCAGGGATGCTCAAGAGGGCAGAATTAGAGGAGCGCAGATATCTCAGGGGTGTTGTGGAGCTGAAGGAGATTACAGAGATAGGGAGGGGCGAGGCCATGGAAGGATTTGAAAACAAGGATGAGAATTTTGAAATCAAAGCGCTGCTTAACCAGGAGTCAATGTAGGTCAGCGAGCACAGGGGAGATGGGTGAACGGGACTTGGTGCAAGTTAGGACATGGGCAGCCGAGCTTTGGATGACCTCAAGTTTAGGTAGGGTGGAATGTGGGAGGCCAGACAGGAGTGCGTTGGAATAGTCAAGTCTAGAGGTATAAAGGCATGGATGAGGGTTTCAGCAGCGGATGAGCTGAGGCAAGGGCGGAGACAGGCGAGGTTACGGAGGTGGAAGTGGGCGGTCTTTGTTATGCTGCGGATGTGTGCCGGAAGCTCATTTCAGGGTCAAATATGACACCAGGTTTGTGGACAGTCTGGTTCAGCCTCAGACAGATGTTAGGGAGAGGGATGGAGTCAGTGGCTAGGGAATGGAGTTTGTGGTGAGGACCGAAAACAATGGCTTTGGTCTTCCTAATATTTAATTGGAGAAAATTTCTGCTCATCCAGAACTGGATGTCGGACAAGCAGTCTGACAATTTAGAGACCGTCAAGAGGTCGAGAGAAGTGGTAGTGAGGTAGAGCTGGGTGTCGTCAGCGTACATGTGGAAACTGACGCTGTGTTTTCGGATGATGTCACCAAGGGGCAACATGTAGATGAGAAATAGGAGGGGGCCAAGAATAGATCCTTGGGGGACACCAGAGGTAACGATACAGGAGCGGGAAGAGAAGCCGTTGCAGGCGATTCTCTGGTTACGATTAGATAGATGAGAATGGAACCAGGCGAGTGCGGTCCCACCCAGCTGGATGATGGTGGAGAGGTGTTGGAGAAGGATGGAATGGTCAACCATGTCAAAGGCTGCAGACAAGTCACGAAGGACGAGGAGGGATAGTTTATCTTTGTCACAATCACAAAAGATGTCATTTGTGACTTTGATGAGAGCCGTTTCGATATTGTGGCAAGGGCGGAAACCTGATTGGAGGGGTTCAAACATGGAATTGCGGGAAAGATGGGCACAGATTTGGGAGGTGACAACACGTTCAAGGATTTTGGAGAGGAAAGGGAGGTTGGCGATGGGGCGGTAGTTTACAAGGACGGAGGGATTAAGGTTTGGTTTTTTGAGGAGAGGGGTGATAACAGAAGATTTGAAGGTGAGGGGGACAATACTTGAGGAGAGAGAACTGTTAACAATATCAGCTAACATGGGAGCCAGAAAAGGAAATTGGGTGGTCAGCAGTTTGGTGGAAATAGGGTCGAGGGAGCAGGAGGTGGGTCTCATAGACAAGATGAGCGCAGAGAGGTCGAGAGGGGAGAGTGGAGAGGAACTGGAGAAAGGTGTGATTTCAGAGCTAGGAGCAGGGGGGAATCTTAAAGGAAGTTTGGCCCAGTGGGTATGGGGAAGGAAGGGAAGTGGCAGAGGCAGCTGAACGGATGGTCTCAATCTTAGAGACAAAGAAGTCCATGAGCTCCTCACAGTTGTTATCAGAGGTGAGGGTGGAGGAGACGGGAGAGAGGGTTTAAGAAGACGGTTAGCAGTTTCTATGGACAAAGCACCCACACGAAGTCAGAAAATGGGGGAAAAGGTCCTTCAGGGCCTAATTTCAATCTGACTATAACACCCACCATGCCTCAGCTCACAAAAGTACCATCACTATGGAGCACAGAAGGCGTCCAAGGTCCTGTGCCCAATTTTCTGCCTTGGAAAATTCACCCTTTTACGTATGATCAGTTTTAGGTGTGACTGGATTCTGCTTATATGATTCTCCCCCAAATCCCTGCTCACTGGATCATCTCTCCCAAAAGAAGGAAAGGGAGGCCATTTGAAAAACCTGGAACAACAGCTCCGGAGCCTCCAAAGCCAATCTCTGCAGATGGTGGGTCTCTGAGCCTTTAGGACATTCTTAGCTTCTCATCTTGTGATACTGAAGCAGGAAGGTGTGGCATGGTACGCGCTCCTCATTCTCCTCCAGCCTCCAATTGTGAGGGTGGAAGTTGATTGGAGGACTCAATAATGTCGCCAATAAAGAAGGAATGCTTTGAGGAGTTTGAATTGAAATATCAGGTTTGGCCAACTTGACTACGAGCCTATCGGTAGACGAGGCAATGTATCAAATTTTCAACACACAAAATCCTGCCATCCTAGCAGCCCTGAAGAGCTTGATTCTTCCCCAGGGGTGGGAAGCTGATTGAGCAGGTGGGTGTTTGGAATGGCCCGTTATTTTGGGTGAAAACATGCACTCAAGGATTTTAATTATTGTGATGGAATATATCTAGTTAAAAGTTCATTCTGCCCATTGCGTAACTCTCCAATGTATAACGGATTCACAATGTTCCACTTAATAACTAATAAAGATAACTTAAAGCTGTAATGCTCTGATATTTCTCTAAAATGAAACGCTGAGTTTTCCACTAAACATACCCGCATAAATATCACATTTAATAACTGAATGTCTAATTCAAAGGAGACAATTTTTGGAGTATTTTGTTACGTTTTCCAGGAAACACTAAAGCTTTATTTTATTTGACCCTTGTGTTTGGATTGTCCAGTGTACTTGCTGCGCCCGCACAGTTACAACTGCTTCTGATATGCTACCACTGACATCATTCCAACACACAGAGTAATTAGCACTGCCCTAATTCCTGCAAATAGCATTAACCCTATCTTTTAACAAATTAGAGTACAGTGACTAAATCACCAATAATTCGAGGTTGGATTGCCTATGATGGGGGTGGGAGCGGGTAGAACCATGCATTGACAGTTGACAGTACTCACTTAAATCAATTTGAAAGTAATGCTTAATATCTGCCAGATATAGTGTATTTTGCACAAATAACGTGTGATGAGTCAGGGCCTCCTTATCCTTTCAGTATGATGCATTTGGAGTGCTGTAATCAGTGGATGATCTTTGAAAAATGAACATTTTGACTGCAGTATAGAACAAATAGTTTAAATGGTCACTGAGGCGTATATGCAGTAATTTAACTTCTCACACTTTCCCAACATTTATAACAAAATTAACTAATGAGCAAGGTATCTCCCCCATACATCAGGACCCAGAGGGTAGAAGGACACAACATGTGCCATACCATTCCAGTGACTGAAGCTGCTGGGTGGGGGACGGGGAGAATTGACTAATTTGTTCTGTACAGTGAAACTAGCAGCTTTTTCTATTACACATGAAACACTAATTGGTCTTCCACAATGAGGGGGAAAAAAGAAAACTAGATGCAAAAGTGACAAAAAAAAATTCACTTAATAGGTCATTGATAAAAAAGAGGATAAATAGTTATTTTATCTAACGTGTAAAGTTTTCTTAATTCTTTCAATGGAAGAATCCTCCACAGAGCGCAGGAGTAAGTCCAGGTCATAAATGGGGAAAGTACATTATTCCTTTAAGACAATTCCCACTTGACCTCCTTTGACCTATGCCATTAAAAAAGGCACCTCTGCTGGGCTGGATCATCGGTTCTTCATAATCAGCGTGGGCAAAATAAGAATAGCAATGTAAAACAGTAGGATCGATTTTAACTTACTCCGTCTGCTGTAAACGGAGCGATAGCCTGAAAATGCCGCCAGGTCATTTAACGCCCCGTTTGTGCTGCATTGCCATGGTGGGCAGGGTCCTGAGATGGGCAGCCACAATGCCCGCCTGTTTCAGGCAGGAGGCCACTGTAATAGGCAAATCATGGGCTTATGACATACAGAAGAACCCTGATTGAAATTCTCAGGTACAAATAGTTGGACTGTGCATGATGCACGTTCCTCCCATTTGTACCAGGCATTGAGCGTCTAAACCAGCGGTCCTTAAATCATCTTCAGCTGCTCTCAGGTAAAACACTGGGAAGATTCAGCAGGCATTTTGCTTGTATTACATTGTAGTTTTTTTTTACTACTTAGACAATTTCAAAGTGTTTTTAATGGCTGTAGAACATTCTGAACTCTTAAGGGGCTTCTGGCAATGCACATTGTTTCCTTCATGGGGTCCTTCCAGCAATTCAATCCTGGCAAGCAGAGTGCATAAGGAGGCACGGTGGCATAGTGGTTAGCACTGTTGCCTCACACCGCCAGGGACCCGGGTTCAAATACGGCCTCGGGCGACTGTCTGTGTGGAGTTTGCACATTCTCCCTGTGTCTGCGTGGGTTTCCTCCGGGTGCTCCGGTTTCCTCCCACAGTCCAAAGATGTGCGGGTTAGGTTGATTTGGCTATGATAAATTGACCCTTAGTGTTAGGGGATTAAATACGTGGGGTTACGGGGATAGGGTGGGATATGTGTCGGTGCAGGCTCGATGGGCCGAAATGGCCTCTATCTGCATTGTGGGGATTCTGTGTGAGGCTGTGCTTTTCCAGGGAAGCCGTCAGAGTTGTATTGCCTGCTGCAACAAGACCTGCAACCAGCTGCCACATCTAGCATAGCCCTGCTTGTTGCAGTCAAACACATTGCAGCCCTCAACCTCTGTGTCTCCAGCTTCTTCCAGGCTGTCGCAGGGGATATCAGTAACGTCAGTCCAGTCAGCAGTTCATACTTGTATTGAGCATGTGACTGATGCCTTGTTTCATCACTGGACATCCAGAAGCAATAGGCTTAGGGGGGTTTTGGAGTTGACGCAGATTGCAGCCTTGCCCACGTGCAGACCTATCACCATGCTGACTCCTTCAGACAAGCCTTTGTGAATCACAAGGGCTTCCTTTCCATTAATGCGCAACTGGTGTATGATCTGCATCATGCAGATCTCTGCCTACTTTCCTGGTGATTGCCATGACACTTTAATATTGTACTAATCCTCTATCTCCTCCCTCCACCCCCGCCCCAAGCACAACAATTGAGAGGCTGGCTGCTTGGAGATGAGAGCTATTCCCTGCACACATGGCTTATGACTCCTGTCAGGAACCCATGGTTGGTAGCTGAACTGTGCAACAGTCAGCTCCATGGCTCGACTAGAGCCCTCATCGAGCAGACCGTGCGAGTCCTCATGTTCCATTCCCATTGCACAACTGCCCCTATCGGGCTGCGGCTCAGCACTCCCACTGATCTGCAGGAGAGCAGACTACACAAGATCCATGATCCGACTGACGCTCCTATCCATTCAGCCTCCCAGCCTGTCCAAGGTGGAGGAGATGGTTGACCCCAGGGCCTGCTTGGCTCCAGTATGAGCATCCCTGAGAGATGCTATTACAGGAATGGGTGGCTAGGATGGTGAGGGGGGTGTTTGCATCACATTCCTGACATGTTCCCGCACCCACCACCATTTTTACTTACATGACTTCAGGCACAGGAAGGGCGCCCACCCCAGAGAAGCGGGGGCCTAATTTAAATGGCAGTGTCGCATCCGAATGACATCATCAGGATGCGCATGCCATTTTAACCGCAGGCCCAACTATGACTCACATGGTCTCCAGCCTGCCAGCAAAAGCTGGCGGCAGTAAGTGCGCCTCCTGGCCCACAAAGATACCTTGGGCCTCCCCTGCCCTGGGCTACCCACCCTGTCTCTGGACTGCAAACTTACCAACCAAACCCCCAACCCCCCAATCCCTACTTACCTTGCTAGGGACTCTTTCCGTGAGTACCCCAGTGGTGGCCTGACACCCACCCCCCCCCCCCACCAATTTTGACTCCCACCCATTGGCGGTGCCGTCATTTCCGCCAGCTTCAGGCAGGTGTCAGAGCCCGAACATGTAACCGAGGCCCGGGAGATAAAGGCCTAGAAATTGGGTATAGCCCCGCTTGAGGCGTTAGAACTGGCGCTGCGCAAAGTTTATAGCCAGACGCAACTTATCGCCGCCTGGCGCGATATTGGGTTGCATCGCTCCCAAAGGTGATTGAGGCGCGAATTCAGACGTTGCACGGGACTCCTAAGGCACTAAACTTCCGGCGCAACCCAATATCGGCGCGGACGGGCGCAGCGCAGGTGCTCTCAATTACCGATAACCACGAGACTTCCAGGCGCCAGCCGGCTCTTAAAGGGGTGGGTCAGTCAGCCTCAGCTTCCACACTCAGCGCCTTGTAGGCCTCAGAATCGGCGCAGGCCCTTCTCTGGTGCAAAAAACTTGGACCAGATGGAGAAGGTGAGACAGAGAGCAGAGCGCTTCAGCAATGAGGCTCTGGAGCAATTGGTGGCCGCAGTGGAGCGCCGTCGAGATGTTCTGTACCCAGACAATGGCAGGAGGCCGAATCAAAAGGAATACCGCCGAGCTTGGAGGGATGTTTCTCAGAGGGTCAACTCCAGCAGCATGGTGACCAGGAGCCCTGTACAGTGCAGGAAGAAATTCAACGACCTCACTCGGGTCGTGAGGGCAAGTGATGTTTATTCAAACTTCTGAATCCCTCCATCTGCATCTGACTTTATGGCTACAGGGTGCGCGATGTCCCAATGGCCATGTGTCAGCAAGCACCCATGGCCCTTTCTGGGCACACACATGCACATTTGACTCAGGGCATCATGTAAGGGCTCTTCCACCATGGGGGGCATGAGATGATCACTCAGGGCATCATGTAAGGGCTCTTCCACCATGGGGAGCATGAGATGATCACTCAGGGCATCATGTAACATAACTTCCCCTTCTTTCCCCTGCAGTCCAAGCTGGCGAAGATTCGCAAAGACCAGCTTCGAACCGGTGGAGGACCTCCTCAAGTGGTCACTCTCACGGATCTCGAGGAGAGAGTGCACCAGATTCTTGGAGGACGTCTGAGTGGTCCTGTCACCACTGCAGCTGCCGACCCCATTGTCGACAGCGATGGTAAGGTTCTCACCTTTTACAGCTGTCTCCTGCCACTTGGTCCCCCCGCCAGCATGCTTTCTCACTGTGGAGCCATGTCATAGCCTTGCCGCAATCTGGCATGCCTTGCTGCCAACCTGTCCTTTTGCTAAAGCCACTCTTCCACCTCCCTGCTTTCAGATGCTGCATCACGAGCTGGGGATCTGGGCCCTGAAGCTGCCAGTGCCAGTGCCTCCAGAGGCGAGGATCAGGAGGAAGCCGGACCATCCGTTCCAGCCTCAGGGGAGCCAACGCATCTGGAGACTGGGGATAGTAGTTCCCTGGAGGGGAGGGGGGGGGTGCTCTGATGAGGAGCCAGTTGCCGGAACAAGCGGCCTGCAGCAACGCGAGGGGGGTAGGCAAGTTCGGCCACCGGCTCCCCAGAGGGCAAGGCAGGGAATGATGACTGCTGCACAGAGTGCAGAGGAGGTGCGGAGCCTAGCTGAAATGAGCACCCAGGCCCGGCTCAGGCACACTGGCAAAGAGTGTGCTGGACTTTGGGACAGCAATGGAGAGGGCTGTCCAAGGCTTCAGGGCAGCAATGGAGAGGACTGTCCAGGGCTTCGAGGCCGCTATAGAAAGGACTGTTCAGAGCTTCGGACAATCCCTGGAAAGGTCTGTCCAGGGCTTGTCCGAGGCAGTGGAATGGACTGCTCCGGCCTTGTCCGAAGCAATGGAAAGAACTGTCCAGGGCTTCTCCGAAGCACTAGCACCTGCCACACAGGTCCTCACTGCTGCCACACGGTCACTTGCTGGCCTCGTCCACACCCAGATTGAGGCAACATGAACTCTCACTGCTGCCACCCTATCTGCATCAGTTAGGATCACCCTGGGCCCTTCCAGTACCACACGAGGCCAGGAATCAGTGGAGCAGTCGATTGTGGCGGATGAGCCGAACCGGTCCCCTCAGAGAGCCAGTGTGTCGTCCGACCATGGTGCAGGTGTCCTGTCTCGGCAGGTGACCATTGCTCATGCCACCGCTGGAACATCTGCAGTGCAGCTGCCACCACCTGCAGTGCACACTGCTTCCAGCCATGCCCAGATCAAGCAGCCAGCCTCCGCACCCTCCAAGCCCAGAGGTCGTCCAGGCCATCCCTCAGGGGCTTCTGCACTTCCAGACAGTCAGCAGGCGTCCCCCAGCCTTGACGCCGCCACTGGGGTTCAATTACGTAGGAGCAGCAGGGAGGGAAGGGGCCGACCGCGAAAGAGAAGTCGGTCTCCATCAAGGGGCCAGCAGTAGAGGGAGTTGCTGAGATGTTTCTTTCTCCAAATTCAAGGACGCCCTTGTTGTGCATGTACCTTTAAGAGAATAACTGGTCTCAGACTGCAGTACCGGCAGTGACCACCCCTGTATAAAAGGCGCTAGTGAGCCTCTGTTTTTAGTTTCACTATGGACTTCCACCAGTAAAGACTTATTTTGTTCACTCCTGCTGTCCGTGTCTCAATTATTCACGGACGTAACACTGGCGACGAGTATGAAACGAACTTACCTGCAACTCGGCAGCACCTCAGACGACGTTATTGAAGGTCGAAGCCAGAAGAAAAAAAATAAAATAAAATAAAAATAAAATCCAAAGAAACTCGAGAAACGGGTGTCGACCGTGGGCAACCGCCCTCCAAATTGTCGGATTGAAAACTTGCAGGAGAGACTGTCCAGAGCCAGGCTGGGTTCCTCGGTCTGTGGTTTCCCAGCTAATCGGGCTGGTGGCAGGTAGTGCACTGATCCTTCCTGGGCTGTGGCGGGCTAGAGCTCGATCGGGTGGCTTTTCAACGGGGCCGGGCAGCGAGTCGGGAAGCAAAGAGAGAGAGAGAGGGTGGAGCACACAGGGCGCGGCCGGTGCTTCGAATCCAGGCAGCGTTCGGACCAAAGAAGAGGGAGGGAAGTGTCCCAGAGGGTCCGCTCCACGATGGGAAAATAATAAAAGAAAAAGAATCAATATTAAACGCGCAAGAAACCGTGGAAAGCAGCGCTAACAACAGCGGGGAAGAAGGCAAAGTGCGGGAGGCGCCATTTTGTTAAATCGGGGAAGAAGGCAAAGCGCGGGAGGCACCATTTTAGATTTGCAAGATGCCGAAGACTGGCTGTATCACTGCTTTTGATAATACAATAGAGGACTGGACCACGTATGTGGAAAGAGTCGAGGTATATTTCGAGGCAAATGAAATAGCGGAGGGGAAAAAGGCATCGATATTGCTAAACTTAATGGGCACTAGAACGTACGGCCTATTGCAGGACCTGATTACTCCAGCCAAACCGAAGGTGAAGAGTTTTAACAAAATTGTTGCTGTCCTACAGGAACACTTAAACCCTGCACCGCTGTTGATAGCAGAAAGATTTAAATTCCACAGGAGAACTCAGCACAAAGATGAGAGCAATGCTGAGTATCTTATGGAACTACGCAAGCTATCAAAGCACTGCCAGTTCGGAGCAGGACTGGCAGATACCCTACGGGACAAATTTGTCTGTGGACTCCTGAGTGAAGGAACACAGAAGAAGTTACTCTCAGAGAAAGAGCTGACGCTAGATAAGGTTTTTAGCATGGCAGTATCGTATGAAGCAGCAGCCAGGGGAGCTGCAGAAATTCAACAAAAACCACAGGAATACGGCACCCACGAAATGACACGGGGATTTGCAAAATGTTATCGCTGCGGCAGAACTAACCATAACCAGAAGGACTGCTGGTCCAAAGACAAAATATGCAGGCAATGCGGGAAGATGGGACACATTGCACGAGTTTGCAGGTCTGGGAAGAAGACCAGCGACAACAAAAAGGCTACTAAGGAACCGTACAAGAAAGTACAAAAGATGACGGACAGTAGTTCCGAAGACCAGATGAGCGATAGTGAATCCGGGAACAGGAGACTAAGCTGTCTCAAACTTCACAATGTAATCGCAAAAGAGGATCACCGAACCATTTGGGTCACCCTCACGATAGCAGGGTCACAAGTTAAAATGGAATTGGATACAGGATCAGCGCTAACCGTCATGAATCGACGAGACTACGAGCGGCTATTTTCACACATACCCTTGAGAGAGACATCCATCGTCTTGACGACGTATACGGGGCAAAAAGTATACCCCAGAGGAAAAATAAGGGTGCCTGTCGAATACAACGGCAAGAAAATACGGAAATTGTATCTCTACATACTGCCAAATGGTGGACCACCGTTATTGGGACGGGAATGGATCAGGAAGATAAACTTAGATTGGCACTCCATTCATGCAATGATGGTGGACGGTAAAAAAAATGAAGACGTCACTCCTGGATGATTGTCAACAGTCTTAGCTAATGCCAAAGAGGTATTTCAACAAGAACTGGGCACGCTTAAAGGCGTAACCGCCTTGATAAAAATAGAAGAGAATGCAGTTCCCAAGTTTTTCAAAGCAAGACCGGTACCATATGCAATTCGCCCAGCCGTCGAGGCAGAGCTGGAGAATCTGGAGAAGGCGGGCATGTTGTCTAAGGTCGACTGGAGCGAGTGAGCGACACCCATCGTTCCTGTCATGAAGAAAACGTTAAGCAATAAGTTCGGGGAGCCAAGGAAGATTCGCATCTGTGGGGATTTCAAGGTGACGGTGAACCCAGTACTTCACACAGTACAATATCCTCTTCCAAGGATAGAAGACATCTTCGCCTCACTGTCTGGAGGGAAGCGTTTTACAAAAATTGACCTAGCACAAGCATATTTGCAGATGGAGGTTGAGGAGTCCTCTAGGAAGTATCTCACGATAAACACTCACAAAGGTCTTTACCAGTATCATCGATTGGTATTCGGAGTAGCATCGGCTCCGGCGATATGGCAGCCAGGAACGATTTGTACACGACAAGGACCTCTCATGTATACCGTGGACGTTGGGGAGAGCATTGTAAGACGCCATGCTGACCAGATTCTAGAGTCACTGGAAAACGTCAACTCCACACCACGATCTGATACACCTGGTAATGAAATCGACGTTCCAATTGCAGCTACCGCATAACCGGTAATATTGGAAGCAGATGAACCAAACAATGACATTGATCCTGACTCAACATTGCCAGAAGAACCTGATACCCCAAAGAGGCGTTATCCAGACAGAATCAGGAAGCCTCCTCAAAGACTGAACTTATAATTGCTTAAACTTAACCAATGTATCTAGCAACAGTAATTGTGATTGTAATTAGTTATCATTTAGTTGTTAAATGAATGCTATGTACTGTTTATCTAAAAGGGGAGGAATTGTTGTGTATGTACCTTTAAGAGAATAACTGGTCTCAGACTGCAGTACTGGCAGTGACCACCACTGTATAAAAGGCGCTAGTGAGCCTCTGTGTTTTTAGTTTCATTATGGACTTCCACCAGTAAAGACTTATTTTGTTCACTCCTGCTGTCCGTGTCGCAATTATTCACGGACGTAACAGTCCTCGCCTGTTGTGATTGTTTGTGATGGTTTGTTTAGTTTTGCGGCTTTGCCAGAGAGTTAACTGTTATTTTGTTAGTTATGGTTTCTGTTGACATGACGTTGTTATGCTGGAAGGAAGCACTTTTTTGACAATAAAGATTTTTTTAAATTTACAATGGCACTCATAACTATTTACACTCATGGTGGCCTTCATAGGCTTTGTACGATCCGAAGTGCGCAGGACGAATGACACCCATCATTCCATCAGAGGGGCCTAGAACCGAGTCCTTATGAGCCTCTGACGGACGGCCCTTCCAGTTTCAGGAGCCCTCCCATCTTCCTCCTCCTCCTCCTCGTCCGCATGCTCCTCCTCCTCCTCCTCGTCCACCTGCTCTTCTCCTCCTCCTCCTCGTCCGCCTGCTCTGCTGGACTTTGAGGGTCGGCTGGCATTGGCTGGGTTCATCGAATGGCCAAGTTGTGGAGCATGCAGCAGACAATGACGATGCGACCCACTTGCTCCGGCAAGTACTGCAGGGCTCCCCCCGAATGGTCTAGACAGCAGAAACGCTGTTTGAGCACACCAATAGTGTGCTCCACAATGTTCCTGGTCGCCTGATGGCTGCTGTTGTAAAGCTCTTCTGCCGGGGTGGCATGCAAACGGAGTGGGGTCATGAGCCATGGGCAGAGAGGATAGCCCTTGTCGCCCAGAAGCCAGCCTCGTGGGTGAGCCGGGCCCTCAAAAAGGTCAGAAACGGAGGTCTGCCGCAGGATGAACGCATCGTGGCTGCTCACAGGGAATTGTGCGTTGACTGCCATGATCATGTGGCGGTGGTCACAGACCAGCTGGACATTGAGGGAGTGGAACCCCTTGCAGTTGCGGAACTCCTCAGGATTCTGTAATGGCGCCCGCAAAGCCACGTGTGTGCAGTCAATGACCCCCTGCACCATGGGAAAGTCCGCAATAGCAGCGAAGCCCTGCGCGCGCTTCGCCTGCTTCTCCAGGGTCACAGGGAAGGTGATTAATTGACGCCTCCTTCTACAGAGGACAGCTGTCACTTGCCGGATGCAACAATGCACTGCAAATTGTGATATATTCGCAATGTCCCCAGTGGCTGACTGAAAGGATCCGCTGGCGTAAAAGTTCAGGGCAACAGTCACTTTGATGGCAACCGACAGAGAGGTCCTGCACCGTAGACGCGGCTGCAGATCCTCAGCAAGCAGGTGGCACAGCTCAGTCACAACCTCCTTACCGAATCTGAGCCTTCGCAGACACTGCTCCTCCGACACGGTAAGGTATGACACCTGCTGCCTGAAAACCCTCGCAGCGTATCATCGGATTGGGTGACCTCCATTGCCCCTCCTCCTTCTGGCCAATCCCAGCCCTCTCTCCCGCCGTCTCTGTGCCCCTTCCAAGTGTCCGGCCATGAGGACGTTCCCCTCCAAAGCAGCTCCCATTGCTATGCCAGACGGGCAACACGCAGTAATGTCTAGCGCTCCAACTGCTCCGGACAGGGCTGAAGGTCCCAAGTCTTCGAAGGCTAAATCCGAAAAATAGTGTGCAACAGTAGTTCACCAACTCTCTCCAGCAACGATCAGAATGAACAGGCCAAGTGGCTGCAGCTTTTATACTAGAGCTGTCCCCTTTAAATAGCGTCCCCCGACTCCGAGAAGGGCCTGGGAATGTTCCATCCAACTGTCACTAATAGCGCCAGGTGGAAAGGTTCCGGGCGCCACCAAATATCCGGTCAGGGGCACCAAAAAGGCGTTGCACACTGAAATGACGTCATGATCTGCCTGCGCATGTGGGCGCGCGCTAAGAGTTAGCACAGGCGCTAAATGGATACTCAATATGGGAGGTGTTGCTAACTTCATTGCGCCCGCCCGAACATTGGGTAACGCCCCAATTCTCGGGCTCTTTAGGCGCTAATCGCTGGCGCAAACAACCGAATATCTAGGCCAAAATCTCCTGGGCTTTACCTCTCCAGCGAGGGCGGATAGTCTGCTTGCTTCAGCCCCCATACCCCCCGATTCCTGTTCCGAGTAAAAATCAGCCCTTTAGTTTATGAAATGCCTTTTTAAGGCTAAAGTTGAATGGTATATAGAGATCCTTCCTCCTCAGCTGTTGTGTATGTTCCGTTTCACCTCCAGAGGCCGCTATCAATGATTCTTTCTGCCTCCTAATCTTTTTGTCCTTGTACTGAAGCCATTGGTGGCCGTGCCTTCAACTGCCTAGGCCCTAAGCTCTGGCATTCCCTTCCTAAACCTCTCCGCATCACCACCTCTCCTCCTTTAAGATGCTCCTTAAAACCTACCACTTTGACTAAGCTTTTGGTCATCTGCCCTAAATCTCCTTATGTGGCTCGGTGTCAAATTTTGTTTGATAACACTCCTGTGAAGTGCCTTGGGACGTAAAGGTACTATTTAAATACAAGTTGCTGGTGTTGTATGGGAGGCAGGTTTGTTCATTCCATAAACTGACCCTCCCCATACCAAGTACATAAATGGGGTGACATTCCCCAAACCCACCAACTCCAGTGGGGTCAACACCAGAGATCACCAGCCGTTGTGCTCCAGCACTCATACCCTCCCAAAGCATTTTTAACCCCTTGGTATTTATCCCAGTTTACTCTGCAGCCCAAGAGTTGGCCAAATTGTTGGATTGTGTTGTAAAACAAAAATTGGCTTTGTGAGGCACAGTGCTTGATGCTCTGCCAAAATCCCTCTTTTAAAAGGAACACCTGTAAATTCTAGATCCCCAGGTGATGTATCCCGACCTTCTGGTCTGCAATTCTTCTTCCTCTGATCCCACCATTAGCTGCTCCTGCTCGCTTGTGCTCTGTGTGTCTCTCAGCTGGCACTTTCGGTGGACTTCTCCTAACTTATGCACCGTGGCTTCATTTCTTTTACCTGTATTTTATTCTCTCCCTCTGTAAAGCAACTTGGCACTAAATAAATGCAAGTTGCTGTTGCTTGGAAGAGATGTAATGAGTGATGGTATGTGTTATGAAGTGCTGGCGGCACTGGAGCGAGAGGGTGTTTGTCTTATTCCTGCAGCACGCCTAAAAGAAGAGGAGAGATTAGAATAATTTCCTGAAGAGCAGAGCTTAAATGCCACTCTGAGTAGGAGTGACATGAGACATTCAGAATATTGCTCAGTGAGAGTTAATGCGGGGTACAATAGGAAAAGAAGCAGAATGTTTCTTGCTCCCACCCATGGACAATCAGAAGTGTTTATAATCATACAGCACAGAAGGAGGCCATTTGGCCCTTCGTAATTTTGAACGGGCCACGCAGCCTGTTAAAGGGGCCGCGCGGTTCAAAATAAAACTCGAGGGAACATTGGTGGTTGGCTCTTTGAAAGAGCTGTCCAATTACTCCCACTCCCCTGGTCTTGCCCCACAGCCCTGCAAATTGCTCCTTGTATGCAGAGAGCGTTCTTACTAGAGGAACACTCTTTACGTGCAAAGGTTTCAAAAAGGATTATAATTTTCATGGGTTACACAAATGCTTAAAACTAATTAATACCCTGGTGTGAGCTCCTCATGCCCGTCTTAAGTGATCTCTTGCCTATCCTGGTGCTCCCATGAGGTGCTCCCCCAGTGACTTCAGCGTGGCAGGTGGGGAACTGCTGTTGCTCAGTCACGGGTTCTTGAGATGCTGGTGGTCGGCAATGTTCCATTTAAGTTGCGTGGCTACGCAGCGCTCTGGAGACCCCGCGCAGCCGGGGAGCAGGCTTTTAAATGGAGAAACCGCGCGTGCTCGTAATTTTTGAACGGGCCGCGCGGCCCCCAAAACAAAATTAGAGGGAACATTGGTGGTCAGTGACCTCGAGGAGCTCAAACTTGTAAGGGCCCGGCCCCAGACTGCAGCAACTCTGCAGCTGCCAGGGCAAGCCTGGCCGTGGCTGACTTTTTTGGCGTCAGGTATATATATATCTTCAAGCAATTATTCTATTGCCTTTTGAAAGTTACTATTGAATCTGCTTCCACCACCCTTTCAGGCAGTGCAACAACGATATTACAAGTGTTTGTAACGCCTGGAAGTCACGCACAATATGTTAATGAGATTGACCTCAAAAGTTACAGCAGGGTCAGCACCCATGACATCAGGCGGCCACCATGTGCACTGCACTGTACGTCCAGCTGGGACAACGCCTGATCGCATCATCTAAGCTCGTTCATTAATTTTGAATGGAAAAGCCTAGTGGAACACCTGGACTAAACAGTATTTGGTTTTTTTTTGCATGCAGGGGGTTGCCTCACAACAGGCTGGTTAGTATCTGAATGAATACAGAGTCAGTGAGTGGAAGTTTCTGGTCTTCTGTGTCATTTCTAGTGTTCAGCCAACTAAGCAGGTAGAACAAATGGCCAGCACAGGGAAGATAATTGACTACCAAAAAAAACAAGTTGGCATTTGAAAAGAAACAAAGAGGTACAATGCAGAAGCATGTGGGCATTTGTGAAATAGGTTTGTGTGCATCCCAGTTTAGGAAACTCTTGTGTTCTGAACCGATGAAAAGGACGAGCTCTCAATTTTCCTGCCGAACACAGACTTAAGCCATCAAATGTGAAGCTTACTGCAAGTTGCTGATGGATGAGTTGAGTGATTGGCAGCAGCACAGACACTGAATTAGTGGACACATCGATTTGTTCAAAGCAGCAAGGTAGTCTTAATATTTAAACAGTCCTATGTTTAAGAATATTAAACTTATTCTATATGATCAATTATGTTAAGCTCTGAAATTATAATATGAACATTCCAGAGCATGGTTCCAGGGCAATTGCGTTTGAAAACATCCCATTGTGACGGTATCTTTGCTGAATGTTGCCTTTATCCTGGTTGAAATTTTGTGCAGTATTAGTGACTGACCCATTGCCGCTTTCATATGAATTCCTCTGTCTGCTATTTTAACGAAGGTGTTAATCTGTTTAAAATAAATGGTTCAATGCTTTTGCTAAAATAGGAGTGAAAGGAACGTACTACAACCGAGGTACTAATATTCAACAGTGCAATTCCAACCCTATCGTTTTTGCCTATATGCACACTGGGAGTCCACTGCTGGCTCGGTACTTGACTTTTCCAAGCTGAGATATCCGAGACTATAGAAACTGTGGGGGCACAATATGTTAAGACAAAATTAAATGACTTGAGGCCATATCAGCCTGATTCCATGAGTTCACAACATAAAGCTCCCCACAATCTGGCACAGATTAATGCTAAATTGCCAATTTTAATTGGAAAGGCTGTGTAAGTAGGTTGATGTAGGAGTTGGAAAAAAAATTATATTACTGCAGTAGGGAGTGTTCCTCTGTGGTTGGGGGAAAGGCACGTTGCTGGACCGATTTTGCAACTGATGTGGGAATGCTCAGTATTAATCCCAAACACCGGCAAATTGACAACCACCGTTTAGAGCGGCTTCATTCATCCCATTATTTAATTTCATACACAACAGGATACTGCTCAGCATGTATCAAGGACAGAGCATAAGTCAGTAGTGTTATAATTCTAAAAGTTCTATTAATTAGTAATGTATGCAGATGCATTCTGAGGAAAATTAACATGTAGAATAAGAGGGACTGTTATGAGTCAGTGTCAGAGTCAAATGGGCCAGACAATGTCGCAAGCAAAGAAAGTGCAGTTGAAATGGTTTCTAAAGTAATTTGAACTACAAGATTCTAGGAATATAGGAACAGGAGTAAACCATTCAGCACCCCCTCCACACCCCCTGCCCCTTCCCCGAGCCTGTTCTACTATTCAATTACATTCTGGCTGATCTGTACCTCAACTCCATTTACCTGCCTTTGTTCCCTATCTATTGATACTGTTACCTAACAAAAATCTATCGATCTCAACCCTGAAAATTTCCATTGACCCAGCATTCACAGCCTTTTGGGGGGAGAATTCCAGGGTCCATAATTTGCAACCTCTACAGGTGCGTATGAGGTGCGTACAAGGGGACGCTCAAGTTCTGGGTTTAGGCATGAGAAGCGCATGTGCTAAAACCTGGAACTTGCGATCTGTCAAGAATCTTCTTGACAGATGATCCGCATCCCCAGGAGAAGGGCCTCCGCGGGCGGAGAGTTGCGCTATTTGCCCAACTTCTGCCCAGCGAACACCCGTGAAATTCTTATGCCTGGTAAGGCCTGCTTTTACCAGTGTAAGAGTTTTAAAAAACATAAAAATACATTTTCTTCATTCATTTAAACATTAAAACACATGTATAATGAGGTAAGTTTATTTTTAGACCATTTAAAATATGTAAATTTATTTTTCAAAAAAAAAATTTTGTTTTAAATGTTTATATTGTATTTTAAATAATTTTCAATATGTATTTTTTTTAATGTATTTGTTATGTTAAATCTATTTTTAATGTCATCCCCATTCATGCTTCTGCAGGTTTTGTACAAACGGTGACGTGCCTCAATAATTCCGAGACTCGATGTTAGCGAAAGAAAACAAGGCTTTTATTAACTTAGAAGGTAACACGTAGTGGAGAGAGGTGTCTTCCATCCGGAGGGCTGCAGTACTGGATATGAGGCCAGACTGAGCTTGCTTACATAGGGGCCAGGTATGGGCGGAGCCCTACACACAACACATTCCAATATACAATACAATGGTGAGGAAACAGAACTGGGGGAAGGGAAATGAAACTGAAACCGACCACAGTCACAGGCAGTGATGAATGGAATATTTCATCACATTCACCCCTTCTATAGATTTAGTCTGTTCGGGGGTTTGATAGTCCTCTGCGACCGACGTGGCTGTTGCGGTGCCGCGGGTGTCGGCTGGGTGTCCCCGGTAGCCTCCTGGGTCTCTGCAGGGGGTGCCGCCAGGGTTGTTGAAGGGGTAGTTGGTGGGGGTGCCGTTGGTCGATGTTCTTCCGGGGGTGATGAAAGAGTAGTGGGTGGGTAAGAGTTGCTGCGATCGTTGTCGCTGCTATCGCCGTGGTTGTTGTCGTTACCAGCTGGGGCGACGTCTTTTATGGACACGGTGTCCTCCCTTCCGTCGGCGTGCCGGACATATGCGTATTGGGGGTTGGCGTGGAGTAGGTACACTGGCTCCACGAGAGGGTCCGTCTTGTGGCCCCTCACATGCCTTCGCACGAATACCGGACCTGGGGTGGAGAGCCATGACGGCATGGATACGCCCGAGGTGGATTTCCGGGGAAAGACAAACATTCGTTCATGAGGCGTGGCATTAGTGGCAGTACACAATAGCGACCGTATCGAATGGAGCACATCCGAGAGGACTTCCTGCCAGCGGGAGATAGGGAGGCCCTTGGTCCTTAGAGCTAGAGTGACTGCTTTCCATACTGTCCCGTTCTCTCGCTCCACTTGGCCGTTACCCCGGGGGTTGTAGCTGGTGGTACGGCTCATGGCGATCCCCCTGGACAGCATGTACTGGCGTAGCTCTTCACTCATGAAGGATGCCCCCCTATCCGTATGGATGTAGCTCGGCATACCGAACAGGCAGAACAGGCTGTTGAGGCATTTAATGACCGTGGCGCTGGTCATGTCTGGGCAGGGGAAGGCGAATGGGAACCGGGAGTATTCATCCACAATGTTCAGGAAGTAAACATTGCGGTCGACGGACGGGAGGGGGCCCTTGAAATCTAAGCTGAGCCGCTCAAAGGGCCGTGTAGCTTTGATTAAGTGGGCTCTATCTGGGCGGTAGAACCGAGGCTTGCACTCAGCGCAAGTGCGGCAGTTCCTGGTCAGAGACCGAACTTCCTCAATCGAGTAGGGTAAGTTACGGGACTTTATGAAGTGGAACAGCCGCGCGACCCCTGGGTGGCAGAGGTCGTTGTGGAGGGTCTGTAGCCGATCCCCGGTGGCGCTGGCACACATCCCTCGTGAGAGGGCGTCAGGGGATTTGTTAAGGGCCCCTGGCCGGTAAATGATGTCATACTCGAAGGTGGAGAGCTCGATCCGCCACCTAAGAATCTTATCATTTTTAATCTTCCCCCTCTGTTTATTATTGAACATAAACGCTACCGACCGCTGGTCGGTAAGTAGGGTGAAGCGTTTGCCGGCTAGGTAGTGGCGCCAGTGGCGCACTGCCTCCACGATGGCTTGGGCCTCCTTTTCCACGGAGGAGTGTCTGATCTCGGGCCCTTGGAGGGTCCTCAAGAAGAAAGCTACGGGCCGCCCCGCCTGGTTGAGGGTGGCCGCCAAGGCGAAGTCAGACGCATCACTTTCCACTTGAAATGGAGTGTTCTCGTCCACTGCCTGTAGCGTGGCCCGCTCAATATCCTGCTTAATGCTTTTGAAGGCGGCGTGGGCCTCAGCAGAGAGCGGAAAAGAGGATGCTTTCAAGAGGGGGCGGGCTTTGTCGGAGTAGTTGGGGACCCATTGGGAATAATAAGAAAATAACCCCAGGCACCTTTTCAGGGCTTTGGGAGTGTTGGGCAGGGGCAGCTCCCGTAGGGGGCGCAATCGGTCGGGGTCTGGTCCGATTTCCCCATTCTCCACCACGCTGCCTAGTATGCAGAGGCGCGTGGTGTTGAAAACGCACTTGTCCTCGTTGTAGGTGAGGTTGAGTTTTTGTGCGGTTTCCAGGAACCTCTCGAGGTTCGAGTCGTGATCCTGCTGGTTGTGACCGCAGATGGTGACGTTGTCGAGGTAGGGGAAGGTTGCCTGCAAGTGGTGGTCATCGACCATGCGGTCCATCTCCCTCTGGAAGACCGAGACCCCATTCGTCACCCCAAAGGGGACTCTGAGGAATTGGTAGAGGCGTCCGTTCGCCTCGAAGGCGGTGTACGGGCGGTCCTCTGGTCTGATAGGGAGCTGGTGGTACGCTGACTTAAGGTCGATGGTGGAGAACACCCGGTATTGGGCGATTTGGTTCACCATTTCTGATATGCGGGGTAGCGGGCAGGCGTCTAGTTGGGTGTACCTGTTGATCGTTTGGCTATAGTCGATCACCATCCGTTTCTTCTCGCTACCCCTTACCACTACCACTTGGGTGCGCCACGGGCTGTTGCTGCGTTCAATAATGCGCTCTTTCAGGAGCCTGTCTACCTCGGTCGCGATAAACCGCCTGTCCTCCCAGCTGTACCTCCTGCTTTTGGTCGCTATTGGCCGGCAGTTAGGGGTAAGGTTCGCGAATAGCGAAGGCGGCTTTACCTTCAGGGTAGCCAGACCACACACTGTGAGGGGCGGCTGTGACCCACCGTACTTGAGCGTGATGCTTTGGTGGTTGCACTGGAAATCCAGGCCCAAGATCACGCTCGCACATAGATTCTTCATGATTAATACTTTAAAATTATCATATACAGTTCCGTTAACAGACAATTGTACCGTGCAGTAACCCAGAATGGTCGATGTCTGGGTTTTATCAGCCATAGAGATGGTACCCTGAGTAGGGACCACCTTTAGGGAGAGTTGTTGTGCCAGTTCAGGGTGGATAAAACTCTCCGTGCTTCCACTGTCAATTAAACATTTAACCCTGCACCCGTTTACCTCGATGTCCACCATTGATTTGGATAGCGGGTGCGGCCTGGTCTGGTCCACTGTGACCGATGCCACTGTAGGGCCCTGATCGAGACAAGATGGCGTCCACGCTGTCTGCTCATAAGATGGCGGACCCCATGAGGTCGGGCAAGATGGCGTCCAAGATGGCCGCTCCCACGGCGCGCATGCGGCGGTGGCGGGTTTTCCGGCGGTTGGTTTTCCGGCGGGGTTCCCTCTGCACACCTTCCCGAAGTGCCCCTTCTTACCGCACTTAAAGCAGGTGGTGCCTTTCGCCGGGCACAGGTTTCTGGTGTGCTTTGGCTGCCCGCAGAAGTAGCAGTTGGGTCCCCGACGCGTCGCGGCTGTCGTAGGGCTTCTGGGGGGAGAGCGGGGCCCCGACGGTGTCGGGCTGCCGGGCGGGGAAGATGCCTTCCAAGATGGCGGCGCCCTTGGTGCACACGTGGCGGCGTGGACGGCGCGGGCTGAAGAGTAGGCGTCCGAGTTTCTCTGGGCCACATCCAGGGATCGCGCGGTGTCCGCAGCCTGTTTCAGGTCCAATCCCGTTTTTTCCAGCAGTCTTTGCCGGATGTAAGTGGAGCTGAGGCCTGTGATAAAGGCATCGCGAACAAGCTCGTCAGTGTACACTGCGGCTTTTACATCTCGGCACTTGCAGTCTTTGCCAAGCATTTTCAGGGTGCCTAGGAACTCCTCCACCAATTCCCCAGGTCGCTGTGCGTGAGTAGCGAGCAGATGCCTAGCATACACCTCATTCGTAGGCTGCTGGTAATGCGCCTTTAAGATGTCACAGGCGGCCAGGTACGTGTCGGCGTCTTGGATGAGGGGGTAAACCCGGTGGCTTACCCAATTCCACAGAGTTCCGAGTTTCATACTCGCAGCATCCGTAGCGTCTTTGACGGCTGCGGAATTGTCCAGGAAGAATTCCATACACATAAACCAGTGTCCGAAGCGTGCTGATGCGTCCGGAGCATGCTGATCCAAATCCAAACGTTCGGGTTTCAGGAGTTGATCCATTGTGTTGAAAAATAAGTTAATAAAATTGATGTGCCTGAATAATTCCGAGACTCGATGTTAGCGAAAGAAAACAAGGCTTTTATTAACTTAGAAGGTAACACGTAGTGGAGAGAGGTGTCTTCCATCCAGAGGGCTGCAGTACTGGATATGAGGCCAGACTGAGCTTGCTTACATAGGGGCCAGGTATGGGCGGAGCCCTACACACAACACATTCCAATATACAATACAATGGTGAGGAAACGGAACTGGGGGAAGGGAAATGAAACTGAAACTGACCACAGTCACAGGCAGTGATGAATGGAATATTTCATCACAAACGGAACCTCCATAAGTATGAATGGGGATCCCCCTTCTTTGATTGGTTGGGCCGGCCCATGTGATCCCAGAGGCTCATGCGAACCGCCTGTGCCCCTGGGATACGTGGGCCTCTACATAGGCCTACGCGTAGAGGCCCAGGAGCGCGAGTCTCCGAAACCATCAGGTAAGCTCGTAGATTTTTTGCTGGTCGGAGGCATCAGTCCGCGGGAAGCCTCCAGATTTCCACTACCCTTTGTGTGGAAAAAGTGATTCCTGATTTCACTCCGAAATAGCCTAGCTCTAATTCCAGCCTGTAACACTTTTCTTTGTATCAATTACTTCCCAGAATTTATACACGATGCCAATAGAATTTTATTACAGAACATATATACTGTATATAAGTTTCCAAGTTATGTTATAAAACTGATGATCTTTAAGCCACAGTTGTTACAAGAGCAAGAGCGGCAATGAGAGTGTATCAGCATTGAATACAAGAGCAGGGAGGTTATGCTTGAACTGTATAAAACACTAGTCAGCCCACAGCTAGAGTATTGCCTACAGTTCTGGTCAACACATTACAGGAAAGATGTGATTGCACTAGAGAGGGTGCAGAGGAGATTTTTGAGGATGCTGCCAAGACTGGAGAATTTTAGCTATGAGGAAAGATTGGATAGGCTGGGGTTGTTTTCTTTGCAACAAAGGAGGCTGAGGGAAGACTTAATTGAGGTGTATAAAATTATGTGGGGCCTAGATAGAATGGATAGGAAGGACCTATTTCCCCTTAGCAGAAGGGTCAATAATCAGGGGCCATAGATTTAAAGTAATTGGTCGGAGGTTTAGAGGGGAGTTGAGGAGAACTTTGTTCACCCAGAAGGTGGTGGGAGTCTGGAACTCACTGCCTGAAAGGATGGTAGAGACAGAAACCCTCATCACATTTAAAAAGTACTTGGCTATGCGCTTGAAGTGCTGTAACCTACAAGGCTACGGACCAAGAGCTGGAAAGTGGGATTAGGGTGGATAGCTGTTTTTTGGCCGGCACAGACACGATGGGCTGAATGGCCTCCTTCTGTGCCATAAATTTCTATGATTGGAGATTGCAGAACTCAAAAATAATGGTGCTGGTTATGCAAGATTTCTGCCGTTTTATCGAATGTTTCGCCAGTCTCCCACCAGAGTTATGACAGAGACCGGGACAACTCCCATGGAACTTCAGGGCCAATATATGACATCAACTTACATTTATATAGCACCGTTAGCATAATAAAACATCCCAAGGGACTTCAGAGAGGCATAATCAGACAACAAATGGAGCCAAAGGGGGAGATATTAGGAAGCAATGACCGAAAATGTGCTCAGAGATGTTTTTTAAGGAGGGTCTTAGAGGAAGGCAATTCCAGAGCATGAAGTTTAGGCAGCTGAAGGCATGGCCACCAATAGTGGGGCAAAGAGAGGGAGGTGCTCAAAAGACCAGTCAGAGGAATGGAGAGCTCAGGGGGTGAGTTTGTAGGGCTGGTGGTAACTACAGAGATAGGGAGGGGCGAGGCCATGAAGGGATTTAAACACAAGGATGAGAATTTTAAATTGGAAGCATTAGGGGACCAGAAGCCAATGATATTGGTGATGGGTGAGCAGGATCTGTGCAGAATAGGATAAGAACATAAGAAGTAGGAGCAGGAGTAGGCCATACGGCCCCTCGGGCCTGCTCCGCCATTCAATAGGATCATGGCTGATCCAAATCTAGACTCACGTCCACTTCCCTGCCCTCTCCCCGTAACCCCTAATTCCCTTATCTGCTAGGAAACTGTCTATCTCCATTTTTAATTTATTTAATGTTGCAGCTCTCTGGGGTAGCAAATTCCATAGATTTACTACCCTCTGAGTGAAGAAGTTTCTCCTCATCTCAGTTTTGAAAGGGCAGCCCCTTATTCTTAGATTATACCCCCTAGTTCTAGTCTCACCCATCAGTGGAAACATCCTCACCGCATCCACCCGATCAAGCCCCCTCACAATCTTATATGTTTCGATAAGATCGCCTCTCATTCTTCTGAACTCCAATGAGTAGAGTACCAACCTACTCAACCTTTCCTCATACGTCAACCCCCTCATCTCCGGAATCAACCGAGTGAACCTTCTCTGAACCGCCTCGAGAGCAAGTATATCTTTTCTTAAATATGGAAACCAAAACTGTACGCAGTATTCCAGGTGTGGCCTCACCAATACCCTGTATAACTGCAGCAAGACTTCCCTGTTTTTATACTCCATCCCCCTTTCAATAAAAGCCAAGATTCCATTGGCCTTCCT
Source organism: Somniosus microcephalus (assembly GCF_052327205.1). Lineage (NCBI taxonomy): Eukaryota > Metazoa > Chordata > Chondrichthyes > Squaliformes > Somniosidae > Somniosus > Somniosus microcephalus. Next base: position 186,451,213 of record NC_140995.1, read on the forward strand.
GATCACCTGCTGCACCTGCACACTAACTTTTTGTGTTTCATGCACCAGGACCCCCAGATCCCTTTGTACTGTAGCACTTTGCAGTTTCTCTCCATTTAGATAATAACTTGCTCTTTGATTTTTTCTGTCAAAGTGCATAACCTCACACTTTCCAACATTATATTGCATCTGCCAAATCTCTGCCCACTCACTTAGCCTGTCTATGTCCTTTTGCAGGTTTTTTATGTCCTCCTCACTCACTGCTTTCCCTCCCATCTTTGTATCATCAGCAAACTTGGATATGTTGCACTCGGTCCCTTCCTCCAAATCGTTAATATAGATATCGGCAGCAGAGCTGTGGATGAGCTAAAGTTTACAGAGAGTGGAGGATTTGATTTATGTGCCTAAACAATCCGAAGAGCTACATTAAGAACCACTGATGGTGAGATTCCTCGATACTTTTCATGCTCACTAGGATCTTCCTTCTTGTGGATAGAAACCAGACCTGTGATCTGGATTAGATATACATACCTCAAACTGAATCATATTCACCAGCCTCAGAAGTCAGCTCCAAGGTGAGTCAATGGGTCCAGGCACTGTTAACCAAGGCCATTGCTGTTACTGCACCCCACCCCACCCCACCAAGTCCAGAGCATCTTTTTGCTAATGTGCAGGCAGGAATCAGTTGGACACGTATGTGCTCAGCATGTAGCACATGCAGGAATTTTGGGGTAGGTGGAGGGTTCGACCCTTCCCTTTATCCTGAGTCATGTTGGGGTAAATTTCCACAGGCACGGCAACTCCCAAAAATCTCATCAAGTTGCCATTCTTTGTGTGTGAACCTGGACAGTGAGTGTTAGAACAGCATTCGGCCATGAAGCATCACAGTTGAGCCCGTCCTCCCACACTCATGCACTTGCTGCAAGGATCATTAGATAGTGATCAGTACCAGGAACCTTGGCTGATTTTTTTCCACCCCTTTCTCGCACAGAGCCACCACTGATGTCAATGTCAGTGCTTTCACCCACACAACCAAATTAGCACAGGTCAAGGACTGAACTTGGTCAATCTTCCTGATCTCTATGGCTCATTTCACACCAGGTGATGTATTTGCTGCTAAGCAATTAGCGGAGGCCACAGGAGCCTGGGCATTTTGTGGAGCGACAGATTTTTGTGTATGCCTTTTTTTTAAGTGTGATAGATAGTCACTCAGTATCAGTGGCCTCTGTTGTTTCCTGGTGTCTGTTTCCTATGGTGAGGCCTCTCGTCCTTTGCTCTGTAATAGTACAACTCATTGACTGTCACTAGAATCATCTCTCAATTGAACCATACACCAATGTTCATCAAGCGGCATGCATTCTCCAACTGCCTTATTTCCACTGCAAAATCCTCACTTGTGATATGTCAGTAAAAAGTAGTTACATTTTATTTATTTGTTGCGTGTGCAATCAACCCAGAATATAACGAATGCCAATTTGTCACGCTGAAAATTCTTGACATAGATTTGTGAATACAGGAATACAACATCCCTTTAAATCAAAAGGAATCAAAAAGTGGCATAAGGCACGAGAAATGTATTGTATGGTATACTTTATTAAACATAATTTTTTTTTATCATTGTGGTATTGCAAAAGTTGTTTTTTTGAAGTAACTCTGACAGGTACAGCTGTACCACTACATGTTTGTAGAGTCTGCCAGTGACAACCTCTTCAATCTTAAACTTCAACTGTGTCTGTACAAGGCTGAGCTATTTAGAGAACGTATTGTAACTAACTGGAGAGAAACAAAGGGGGGAGATTTAACCCCGGCCGCCAGGCAGGCACAGGGAATGCAAGGGGTTAAAACCGGCTTGTGTCCAATTTGAACACTGCATGCTTCCCAGTCAGCCGAGACCCCCCGTTAGAGGCAGGCAGGGGCCTCAGGAATGGCACGTTTTGCGATGCAGTCAGGACCCCGACGCAATATTAACAACAAAACACAGAAGTCCCGCCCATTGGCCAACCTGCTGGGTAAAACCTGACGGGATTGGTTCTCAGGGTGGACAGACTGCAGAATTTAAACAGGTAATTGTAATGTATATACCTTTAAGGGGGGAACTACTTTTTACAGCTCATGTATACTGTAGTACCGGCAGTGACCACACCTGTATATAGCACTGAGTAGTAATCTGTACAGTCAGTTCCAGTGTGAGCCACGTTGAGTAAACACCTGTTGTACCGTTCTCCTGCAGTCTGTGTCTTACTACTGACGGACACAACAGTAATGAGCTCCAGGCATGCGGAGCATTGGCATCTGTGTGTTTGTGAGCTCGTTGGGATTTGAGTAATTTCTCACTTTGGATATTGCTTCTTTGTGATACTTTCTTTTGCGTAGCCCCCCTTAATGAGATCAGTGAAATCTTATTTATGGGTGCCGCTCTTGCTGCCTTATACTGGGTGGAGGAGGAAGAGCAGCAGCTAGGACCTCAGCATCCAGGCGGAGCAGCTGGCAGGTCTCTGAGAAGACAGCGGGTGAGGGGGCCTGTTCGCAGAAGGCCTTACCCACCCAACAAGGTCTATAGACAAAGGGTGACCTTTCTCGATATGTCTGAGGAGCAGTGCATGAGGAGGCTGTGCTTCTCAAGGCAGGCTGTTGCTGACCTCAGCAGCTACCTGGGGTGAAGCTCTGCTGCCTGCTATGCCAGTGGCTGTAAAGGTGACCATCTCTCTGAACATTTTTGCCTCAGGATCGTTCCAGGGTGCTCCTGGGAACATCTCATGCATCTCGCAGTCAGCGGTCCAAAGGTGTGTCAAGGAGGTGACCAATACACAATTCACCAGGGCAGACCGGTACATCTCTTTTCTGATTGATGGCAACAGTCAACGTGAGAGAGCCTTGGGATTGGCAGCAATCACTGGCTTCCCTTGAGTGCAGGGCTGCTATTGACTGCACTCATGTTGCCATCAGGGCTCCAAAAGACCAGCCAGGCGTTTGATAACTGCAAGGGGTTTCATTCAATTAATCTGATCATCTGATCAGAACAATAGGATCATGCAAGTCTGTGCCCACTTGCCAGGCAGCTGTCATGATTCATTCATCCTGCAGCAGTGAAACATCCCCCCACTTTTCCAACCTATCAGGAATATTCGAGGATGGCTCTTTGGAGACAAGGGCTACCTCCTTCTTACATGGCTCATGACACTCCTTCACAGACCCACCACGCCTGAGCTGCTCAGGTAAAACGAGGGCCATGGCGCAACAAGGAGGATCACTGAGCTCATTATCAGGCTCCTTTAGCAAAGGTTCGGGTGCCTGGATAGGTCCAGGGGCTCTGGCTCTACAATATGCTCTGGAGAGAGTCTCCCACACAGTTGTCTGCATATCACGAGACACACAAGATTGCAGTTCGAAGAGGCAGATGGGTAAAATGAGACTTCATCTGACAAGGAACAAGTGAGCGAAGGCGAGGGATAAACAGAAGAAGGATCATAGAAACAGGAATAGGCCATTCAGCCCCTCGAACCTGTTCTGCCAATCAATTAGATCGTGGCTGATCTGTACCTCAACACCATTTGATCCATATCCCTTGATACCCTTACCGAATAAAAATCTATCAATCTCAGTCTTGAAGGAAGGAGGGCCACCACAACACCTTGCAGCCAGAGATGCAAGGAATGAATTCATTGCTGAACGCTTCAGGTGAACTGCTCAGTCTCCTGCCCTAAAAACTGAAACCACACCCCTCTGCCTTAATAGTCCTGCAACCAAACTCCACACATGCTGGGAGTGAACTTCCCCACAGTCTCAGACATGGTGCTCAAAGTCTTTGGCAGGCCTTCCAATACCTCAAGTAATTGCTGGTGTGCCTCAAGCATTTTTCCTTTCATGCCTGGGTCCCGGAGGTCCGTATCTCTGACCCACTCTGCATTGCTGGGAGAGGACATTGCCCTCTGGCAAGTTGTCTCCTGACCTGTCCTTGCCACCACTACCTGCTCTTGCTCACTAGTGCTGTGTGTGTTTCACCAGGTGCAGGCCCCTCTAACTTGCTATTTATCCTCCACGGGGTGCCAGTCTCCACACTGGTGCTTGGGAGGAATGGAGAGCCTAATGGTACTTCCTCAGTAGGGCTGTCCTCCGAGGTTTCTTCATCGTGAGCTTCTTGAATAGGTTCTTGTTGCTGACGTGGAAGAGCAAAGGGACAAGAGTTAGGATGGCAATGAGAGACAGTAGCACATGAAAGGCTTGACCATACTGGTTGAGGTTTTGAAATAAACTGAAGGGAACATTGCCTGCAGTACATTTAATTGGGTACAAATGATGAGCAGTCACCCTGCTCATAGATGCCACCATCTTGCCATCTCCAATGCTATTTCCTTGCTGTCCCACTGATCTCCAGTGCCTCCTGTTCCACCTGGATGGGAGCCATGATGTTGAACGCTCCAGATCCTTCCCACCTCGCTTATTTATTTCACTGGTGTTGTGCACTGTCTTCTCCTGCAGAAGAAGGAGATAATTATGAGTGGTTACTGAGAAAGCAGGTGAGTGTATGTGGGGCTTCTGCATGCAATAGATAAACTGAGAGGGGGAAGGAGCAAGATGTTAGGAGAACAGGGAGGTATTGAATGGGAAGTAAGTGGTTTGAGTATGAATTGAGGAAGGAGTCATGACAGGAGGTGCAGGTTCTACAATTGACAGCAGGTGAGAAGAGCGGGCTGTTAGTAGGAGCAGTGAAGGCAGCAAGCTGCAGGTGAGTGTGTGATGGGAGTGAGAAGGAGAAGTGGTATAGTGTGCCCTTGTGATTGGTGGTGAGGGATTAAAATCGGGGATGCTCATTAGGCCAGAATTAGAGGAGTGCAGATATCTCGGGGGTGGGGGGGGGGGGGTGTTATAGGGCTGGAGGAGATTACAGAGATAGGCAGGGCGAGGCCATGAAGGGATTTGAAAACAAGGATGAGAATTTTAAAATCGAGGCATTGCTTAATCGGGAGCCAATGTAGGTCAGCGAGTACAGGGTTGATGGGTGAACAGGACTTGGTGCGAGTTCGGACACAGGCAGCAGAGTTTCAGCGGCAGAGCGGGGCTACAAAAGGCTCCCGAGACCCAGGTAAGGCCTCAGAGCGTCGGCGGGTGTTTCAGCGGCAGAGCAGGGCTACAAAAGGCTCCCGAGACCCAGGTAAGGCCTCAGAGCGTCAGCGGGTGTTTCAGCGGCAGAGCGGGGCTACAAAAGGCTCCCGAGACCCAGGTAAGGCCTCAGAGCGTCGGAGGGTGTTTCAGCGGCAGAGCGGGGCTATAAAAGGCTCCCGAGACCAGGTAAGGCCTCAGAGCGTCGACGGGTGTTTCAGCAGCAGAGCGGGGCTATAAAAGGCTCCCGAGACCCAGGTAAGGCCTCAGAGCATCGACGGGTGTTTCAGCAGCAGAGCGGGGCTATAAAAGGCTCCCGAGACCAGGTAAGCCCTCAGAGCGTCGGCGGGTGTTTCAGCAGCAGAGCGGGGCTATAATTCAATTTCAATTCAAATCGCTTTATTGGCATGACAAGGTACATCTTATGTTGCCAAAGCATCGAAAAACATTCATGGTTGTACACAAAAATACAGATCTATCCATACAGTGTATAAACAGATATATCCCTGAGTGTATAAATATACATTCATATAATTTGTATATACTCTTTTCTTATATTTAGTGGTTGTCCCTCTGTTTATGGCAAGCTGTAACATAGTGTGCCGCTAAGGTTACACAATTTCTCTCTTCCCCTAGTAGGTATGGGAGCTTTTGGTCGTCATTCAAATTTCTGAATTCCGGGCATATTTTTGTGAATTTTGGGTAGAAATTCTCCCTTTTGCCCTGATATTTTCTACAAGCTGTGAGGAAGTGCATCTCTGTCTCCACCACTCCCTGACTGTAGTGAGAGCATATCCTGTCCTCTCTTGGTAGCCGGGTCTGCCTGTGTCTACCTTTTTCGATCGCCAGGCTATGTTCACTAAGTCTGTACATTGTCAAGGTTTTTCTCAGTTTGCTATCCTTTACCATGGTCAGGTAATCAGCCATGTTGTATTGTCTGTTTAGGGCCAAGTAGCAATTGAGTTTGCTTTGGGTTTTTGTTGTTTCTGCCCAATATGACAGATATTTTTCCTTTTGCTTAGCGACGATTGTGTTGGGTCGAATTCTTTGTGTTACGCTGTCACTGTCCTGGGGCTGGTTATTGTTAGTAGTGTTAGTAGTTACTTCACTGAGTCCCAGGACTAGTTGACTGAGGGTATTCTTCTTTATGGTCTTCTCTTGGCATTTCAGGGCTTCGTAATGATAGCATTGGGGGTTGCTCATTTCTAGGTGTTTCCAAAATTTGGTGACTCTTTTTTGGATAGCGATTATTAATGGATATTGGCCTAGTTCTGCCCTGCATGCATTGTTTACGGTTTTCCTTTGAGTCCGGAGGATACTTTTACAGAATTCTGCATGTAGGATCTCAATTGGGTGTTTGTCCCATTTCGCAAATTCTTGTTGTGTTAGCGGTCCCCACACCTCACTGTCATAGAGTGCAATTGGTTCAATTACTGATTTAAAAATTTTGAGCCAAATGCTCATTGGGATTTCTATTTGGATTGATTTTTTAATGGCATAGAAAGCCCTTCTTGCTTTCTCTTTCAGTTCATTCACAGCCAGATGAAAATTTCCCATAGAACTGATTTTTAAGCCCAAGTATGTGTAGTTAGTGGTTTGTTCAATTTTGGTTGTTCCTAGTGTGAGATTTATTTTGGGTCCCTGATGTCTGGATCTTTGCTGGAACACCAGGACTTTGTTTTTTTGGGGATTTATTGTCAGGGCCCAAGTCTGGCAGAACGACTCCAGCAGATCCAGGTTCTGCTGTAGACCCTCCTTAGTCTACCGAGGCTCTCGAGACCCAGGTAAGGCCTCAGAACGTCAGCGGGTGTTTCAGCGGCAGAGCGGGGCTATAAAAGGCTCCCGAGACCAGGTAAGGCCTCAGAGCGTCGGCGGGTGTTTCAGCGGCAGAGCGGGGCTACAAAAGGCTCCCGAGACCCAGGTAAGGCCTCAGAGCGTCGGCGGGTGTTTCAGCGGCAGAGCGGGGCTACAAAAGGCTCCTGAGACCCAGGTAAGGCCTCAGAGCGTCGGCGGGTGTTTCAGCGGCAGAGCGGGGCTACAAAAGGCTCCCGAGACCAGTCTCCGAACTCGGAATACAGAGGGAAGGAGAGAGGTAAAAAGAAATCGAAGTGTGACATCACCATAAAGCAGGTAAGTGATTGGTTGGTGCGTATTTCTCTCTTTTTAAGCTTAAACTCTGGTTTATAGTTTCTAAGGTGTGATATTCATCATCTAGAATCGGGGCAGAGGATATTTAAAAATAATATTAATAAATTTAATTAATAATATAGAATGGGAGAGCAGGTGATGTGTTGCTGCTGCAATATGTGGGAGCTGGTGGACACCATTGATGCTCACGGTGATCACATTTGCAGTAAGTGTTGGCTGCTCGAGGAATTCCAGCTCCGTGTTGAAGAGCTGGAGTCCGAGCTTCAAACACTGAGACACATCAGGGAGGGGGAGAGTTACCTGGACTCTGTGTTTCAGGAGGTAATCACACCAATTAGATTAATTAATTCAGATGTAGTCCGTGGCCAGGGTCAGGATGGTGTGACTAGAAGTGAGGCAGGTACGGGGATCCAGGAGGTAGTGTTGGAGGAGCCGCAGCCCTTGCTCTTGTCCAGCAGGTTTGAGGCTCTTACTCCCTGTGAGGATGGGAACAGGGACTGCAGGGAGGATGAGCAACCTGACCACAGCACCATGAAGCGAGGGGCCATTCAAGTGGGGGGAGTCAAAAGAAATGTTGTAGTGGCAGGGGATAGTATCGTTAGGGGGATAGATAGGGTTCTTTGCAGCCGAGAGCGAGAGTCCCGAAGGCTGTGTTGCCTGCCCGGTGCCAGGGTTAAGGACATCTCCTCTGGGCTGGAGAGAAACTTGGAGTGGGAGGGGGAGGATCCAGTTGTCGTGGTCCATGTTGGTACCAACGACATAGATAGGACAAGGAAAGAGGTTCTGCTGAGGGAGTTTGAGCAGCTAGGGGCCAAATTAAAAAGCAGAACCACAAGGGTAATAATCTCTGGATTACTACCTGAGCCACGTGCAAATTTGGCTAGGGTAAATAAAATTAGAGAGTTAAATGCGTGGCTCAAAGACTGGTGTGGGAGAAATGGGTTTTGCTTCTTGGGACACTGGCATCAGTACTGGGACAAGAGAGAGCTGTTCCGTTGGGATGGACTTCACTTGGCCAGTGCTGGGACTAGAGTCCTGGCGAATTGAATAACTAGGGCTGTAGAGAGGGCTTTAAACTAATTAGTCGGGGGGGAGGTTTTAAGAGAGCGAAAAATAAAAATGACAGCAGAGAAGGCAATAGAGCAAGGTAGCAGTGGGGGAATTAAAAACCAGAGCGTGTCAGGAAGGGACAGAATGTATAATGGTGAAGTAGTAAAGGGGGTAAAAGCAGGAATACATTGTCAGAAAACATATTTGAAAGTTCTTTATCTGAATGCACGCAGCATTCGTAACAAAATAGATGAGTTGACGGTACAAATAACTACACATGGGTATGATCTGGTGGCCATTACGGAAACATGGCTGCAAGATGATCATGATTGGGAACTAAACATACAAGGGTATTTGACAATTAGGAAGGACAGACAGGAAGGAAAGGGAGGTGGGGTTGCTATGTTAATCAAGGATGGAATCACTGCAATAGTCAGAAATGATATTGGGTCAAAGGATCAGGATAGTGAAACAGTTTGGGTGGAGATAAGGAATAATAAGGGGAAAAAGTCACTAGTGGGCATAGTCTATAGGCCTCCTAACAGTTGCAACTCTGTTGGTTGGTGTATAAATCAGGAAATAGTTGGGGCTTGTAATAAGGGAACAGCTATAATCATGGGGGATTTTAGCTTTCATATTGACTGGACTAATCAAATTGGGCATGGCAGCCTTGAGGAGGAGTTCATAGAGTGTATTAGGGATGGGTTCCTTGAGCAGTATGTAACTGAACCAACCAGGGGGCAGGCAACCTTAGATCTGGTCCGGTGTAATGAGACAGGATTAATAAAAAATGTCCTAGTAAAGGATCCCCTTGGAATGAGTGACCATAATATGGTTGAATTCCAAATTCAGTTTGAGGGTGAGAGTTGGATCTCAAACCAGCGTACTGAGCTTAAATAAAGGAGACTATGAAGGTATGAGAGTGGAATTGACTAAAGTGGACTGGGAAAACAGATTAAAGTGTAAGACGGTACAAGAGCAGTGGTCTACATTCAAGGAGATATTTCACATCTTTCAAGATAAATATATTCCACTGAGGAAAAAGGAGAGTAAAAGAAAAGACAGCCATCCGTGGCTTAGTAAAGTAATAAAGGATAGTATCTGACTGAAAACAAGGGCATATAAAGTAGCCAAATCTAGTGGGAGGATAGAAGATTAGGAAGCATTTAAAAGCCAGCAAACAATAACTAAAAGATTAATTAAGAAAGGGAAGATAGATTATGAAAGTAAACTAGCAAAAAATATAAAAACAGATAGCAAGAGTTTCTACAGCTATATAAAAAGAAAAAGGGTGGCTAAAGTGAACGTTGGTCCCTTAGAGGATGAGACCGGGAATCTAGTGGTGGGGAACATGGAGATGGCAAAGACGCTGAACAAATATTTTGTATCAGTCTTTACAATAGAGGACACTAAAAATATCTGGACAAACACTGGTCAAACAGGGGGCAATGGGGGGGGGGAGGAGCTAAACACGATTAAAATCACTAAGGAGATGGTACTCAGTAAAATAATGGGACTTAAGGCGAATAAATCCCCCGGACCTGATGGCCTACATCCTAGGGTCTTGAGAGAAGTGGCGGTAGGGATTGTGGATGCATTGGTGATTATTTTCCAAAACTCCCTGGACTCAGGAAAGGTCCCAGCAGATTGGAAAACTGCTAATGTAACACCCTTATTTAAGAAGGGAAGTAGACAAAAAGCCGGAAACTATAGACCAGTTAGCCTAACATCTGTGGTTGGCAAAATGTTGGAGTCCATTATTAAGGAAACAGTAACAGAGCATTTGGATAAACATAATTTAATAGGACAGAGTCAGCATGGTTTTATGAAGGGGAAGTCATGTTTGACAAATTTGCTCGAATTCTTTGAGGACGTAACATACAGGGTGGATAAAGGGGAACCAGTGGATGTAGTGTATTTGGACTTCCAAAAGGCATTTGACAAGGTTCCACACAAAAGATTACTGATCAAGATAAAAAAATCACGGGATTGGGGGTAATATACTGGCATGGGTGGAAGATTGGCTATCTAACAGAAAACAAAGAGTTGGGATAAATGGTTCGTTCTCGGGCTGGCAATCAGTAACCAGTGGTGTTCCGCAGGGGTCAGTGCTGGGACCCCAACTCTTTACAATCTATATTAACGATTTGGAGGAAGGGACCGAGTGCAACATATCCAAGTTTGCCGACGATACAAAGATGGGAGGGAAAGCAGTGAGTGAGGAGGACATAAAAAACCTGCAAAAGGACATAGACAGGCTAAGTGAGTGGGCAGAGATTTGGCAGATGCAATATAATGTTGAAAAGTGTGAGGTTATGCACTTTGGCAGAAAAAATCAAAGAGCAAGTTATTATCTAAATGGAGAGAAACTGCAAAGTGCTACAGTACAAAGGGATCTGGGGGTCCTGGTGCATGAAACACAAAAAGTTAGTATGCAGGTGCAGCAGGTGATCAGGAAGGCCAATGGAATCTTGGCTTTTATTGCAAGGGGGATGGAGTATAAAAACAGGGAAGTCTTGCTACAGTTATACAGGGTATTGGTGAGGCCACACCTGGAATACTGCGTGCAGTTTTGGTTTCCATATTTAAGAAAAGATATACTTGCTCTCGAGGCGGTTCAGAGAAGGTTCACTCGGTTGATTCCGGAGATGAGGGGGTTGACGTATGAGGAAAGGTTGAGTAGGTTGGGACTTTACTCATTGGAGTTCAGAAGAATGAGAGGCGATCTTATCGAAACATATAAGATTGTGAGGGGGCTTGATCGGGTGGATGCGGTGAGGATGTTTCCACTGATGGGTGAGACTAGAACTAGGGGGCATAATCTTAGAATAAGGGGCTGCCCTTTCAAAACTGAGATGAGGAGAAACTTCTTCACTCAGAGGGTAGTAAATCTATGGAATTTGCTACCCCAGAGAGCTGTGGAAGCTGCAACATTAAATAAATTTAAAATGGAGATCGACAGTTTCCTAGCTGATAAGGGAATTAGGGGTTACGGGGAGAGGGCAGGGAAGTGGACGTGAGTCTAGATTCGGATCAGCCATGATCCTATTGAATGGCGGAGCAGGCCCGAGGGGCCGTTTGGCCTACTCCTGCTCCTACTTCTTATGTTCTTATGTTTTTATGGAGGGTAGACGTGGGAGGCCGGCCAGGAGTGGAGTGCATTGGAATAGTCAAGCCTTGAGGTAACAAAGGCGTACTGTTTACTTTGTTGATTGTAACTCTGCAATGGGCAGGATTTTCCGCCTGATTGACAAACCAATAGGGGATGCAGCAACAATTCTTTGAACACTCTACTTGGTACTTCTGTCCAGCCCAAAATTTTTTGAAGAGAAGAAATAAAACCTTTACTTTCAAAATTAACAAAATGGCATTACACACCTTGGAAAATGACTGGGGACTTAACGATAGCAAAATACTGCAGATGCTGGAAATCCAAAATAACAACAGAGAATGCTGGAAAAACTCAGCAGGTCAGGCAACATCCGTGGAGAGAAATTTGAGTTGACGTTTCGGGTTGAAACCCTTCTTCAAAACTGGAAAGAAAATTAAAAGATCGAAGGCAAAGCTGCGATCGAACAAAAGAAGAAAAGGAGACAATGGCCTAGAAATTCAGTTCGGACGCTCTTGCGGCGCTAAAGTCGGGCGCTCGGCAAATTTAGCGGCCGCCGGAAAGTGCAGGCGACCTCGCCGAAATTCAGTAGATTTGGCCAATTTTTTGGCCGAGCGCTGCAATAGGCGTTGGAACCCTGTGTTCAGGCGCTAATCCGGCGATGCGGCCTGATAACGCCGATTCCGGGCGCAGCGCAGGTGCGATCATGTGCTGAGTGTCAGCAGACACCCTGACGCCGGCCAGCTCTTAAAGGGGGAAGGGTCAACTTTGACTGCAGCCACGCCCTGCATGCTGTAGCCCTGCAACTAGGCCTCAGCACTGGTTGTGTCCCAAATCAACGCCTGGAGGTAATGGAGAGGGCCCGTGAAAGAGCCCAGCGGTTCTCTGACCATGCGCTGGGTGTGCTCCTTCATGGGGTACGCAAGAGAAGACGGGTCGTGTGCCCGGCTAGTGGCAGGAAGGCTCCCAGGAGCAAGTTCAGGGAGGCCTGGACCAAAATTGCCCGGAGGGTCTCCTCCAACTCCGATGTTCCCAGGAGTGCGGACCAGTGCCGCAAGAAATACAATGACCTATGTCGGCTGGTCAAGGTGAGTACCCTTTCCAGTGTCCCCCTCATCCTTGCATGTGCACCTCCCATTAGGGCCAAAGGGACATCAAAGGTCTAATGCCCAGCCCTCCTCCCGCTGCAATGGCACTTGCATGTTAATCAATAGCTCTTTCTGCACTTATCACACTGTCCAAGCTATTCCACCATGGGAGGCCTCACACACAGCAACAGGGCACCACACTGTCCAAGCTATTCCACCATGGGAGGACTCACACACACCAACGGGGCACCACACTGTACTTAGACGCCCTCCTTTCTCTTGCAGGCCAAGCTGGCGAGGAACGCCAGGAGCCTGCGTGTCACTGGTGGAGGCCCTCGCGATTACCAGGAGCTAACGGTTCTGGAAGAGAGGGTGGCCCGACTCCTGCGTCACCCGGTGACTGGGCCTGTGGCGCTCGGCGACGCAGACCCTATACTGGAACCCACTGGTAAGGACAGGACCGGGTGCACCTCTCTCCTTGCCCTCGCGCATCAGATCTACATCCTTCCCCACTGGCCGAAAAATGCGCATAATGCACCAGTGCGGCCTCCCTCGCTGTCGGCCTGTCCTCACTCTAAAGCTACACTTGTGCCTTCCTGCTTTCAGCTGGTGAGGAGGAGGTGCTCCCTGAAGCCCACACAGCCAGGCCCTCGGAGGAGGAGGACGTCGAGGAGCAGCAGGAAGGCGCCACCTCGGGGGAACCCTCCTCCGCTCCAGGAGATGGCAATGAAGGGGAGACGTCTGGCGTGCCGGAGAGCCAGGGGGAGGCGGGGGAAGGGAGCCCCGAACCTGGTCCCAGTGGCATGGACGCACGCGGCAAGGCTCCGGCGGCACGCCAGCCTTCTGCCCAGAGGGGGGAGGCGGTGGAGGGGAGGGCAGAACCTGCTCCCAGTGGCGTGGCCGCACGCGGCAAGGCTCCGGCGGCACGCCAGCCTTCTGCCCAGAGGGGGGAGGCGCCCTCCAGTCCGGACTCGGACGTCGCCCAGGAGGTGCGCCTCCTGGACGAGATGTCGGCGGCGTCGGAGCGGCGGCACGTCGAATTCATGGAGGTGGTGGCACAGATGCCTCACGCCATCGAAAGCCTCGCACAAAGTGTGGTGGCTTTCGGCCAATCCCAGGCCAGGGGGCTGGAGCAAATCGCAGCAGCGCACGCCAGGGGGGTGGACCTCCTTGTGGCAGCGCATGAGAGGGGGGTGCAACAACTCGAGACAGCGCAGCACGCCAGTCGCCAGCTGAGAGGTGCTGGGCAGACAATGGCACTGCAGATGCGGGCACATGCCGGCGCAGTTGGGGCACTGACTTCTGCCACCCTCGCACTGGCGCGGAGGCGTCGCCAGGCCAGCCGCCGCCCTGCTGCCGCACACCGGTCTGGCGACCAACAGTTTGGCGCGCTTGCTCCCCGGCCAGGCCGCCCGAGTGCACGTGTGTCTGGCGAGCAGCGCGCGCCTGGCATCACCCACCTTGTCCCCATTGGTGCAGGCGAGCCTGCCACTCCCCCAGCCAGGGTGCAAGGAGCTGCTGCAGGCAGTGAAGAGGGCCACCCACAGCTGCAGCAGCCACCAGCCGGCCCCTCCCGGGCCCGCCCTCGTGTAGGCCGACCCCCAAGGGCATCTGGCGAGACGCCTTGTCGCCCTGAAGATCCTTCCCCCAGCCTCGCCACAGCCTCACGGCCCAGCTTGAGGCGCAGCAGCAGGACGGGCCGGGGCAAAAGACGGCTGTCGATGGACTCGCCCTCTCGCCACACCGAATAGAGTGTGGTGAGCGAGGGTTTGGGTGATGCGGGGGCTTCTGTTCTGGGGGGCATTATGTTGTTTGGTTTTATGGGGGTGTTTGTGTTGTGGGGGGGGCTTGTTTTTGTTCGGCCAGTGAGGAAGGCCATTTGGATGTTGATGTTTTGTTAGTCCTCCCCAGGTTTTGGGAGTGACAGAAGTTTGTGACTGTTTTTTGGGGGTCTTCTCTGTTTTGCTCTTCCATGTGGGAAGGGCCCTGAGTTTTTGAAATAAAGATGTTTATTTATTCACCATGTGCAGGTGTCATGTTTCAAGTGGTTGTTGGGTTAACCGGCTGAGGGCTTGCGGAGCGGCTGCCTTCAGCTGCGTTCAGTGGCCCAGGCCATTCCCTGACAGGGGGCCTAGAAGTGTCGAGCAATAAGCCCCCGGCGGACGGCCCTTGGACCTTGTCGCTCCCTCCTGGCCTGGTGCTCCTCCTCCTCAGGGTCCTCCTGCTCGTCCTCCTGAGGTGGTGGGGCAATGTCAGGTGGCAGTGCCTGAGTCCTGCGGATAGCCAGGTTGTGGAGCATGCAGCACACCACGACGAACTGGGAGACTCTATCCGGCGAATACTGAAGAGACCCGCCTGAACGATCCAGGCAACGGAACCGTTGCTTGAGGACGCCTATCGTTTGCTCTATTAGGTTCCTTGTGGTTTGATGGCTTTCGTTGTATGCCAGCTCCGCTGGGGTCCTGGGAGCGCGGAGCGGGGTCATGAGCCATGTGCACAAAGGGTAGCCCTTGTCCCCGATAAGCCATCCCCTTGGTGGAGGCTGTGCCTGGAACATGTCAGCCACAGTAGTCTGGCGCAGGATAAAGGCATCGTGGCTGCTTCCTGGGAAGCGGGCATTGACAGCTAGGATGCGCTGCCTGTGGTCACACACCAGCTGCACATTTAGGGAATGGTAGCCCTTCCGGTTGCGGTATTGCTCGGCATTGTGGATAGGTGCCCGCATAGCCACATGCGTGCAGTCAATGGCGCCCTGCACCATGGGGAAGGCCACGATCCTGGCAAATCCGACTGCACACTGCTCCTGCTTGTGTTGGGTCATGGGGAAGGAGATGAATTGGTGCCTCCTCGCGAAAAGTGCTTCGGTGACCTGTCGGATGCAGCGATGCGCGGCGAACTGGGAGATGTTCGCAATGTCCCCAGCAGCGGCTTGGAAGGAGCCACTTGCATTAACGCTGAGAGCCACCGTGACCTTCACTTCCACTGAGAGAGACGTCCTGGACATGAGCTGTGGCTGCAAATCTGCGTGAAGCAGCTGGCAGATCTCTCCAACCACCTCCCTTCTGAAGCGCAGCCTCTTAACACAATGCGCCGCAGTCATGGTGAGATATGAGACCTGCTCCCGGTATTGCCTGACTGGGTAAGGCCTACGTTGGCGACGCCTAATGGCCCCTCTGTGTCTAGGATTGCCTGGCCCTCTCTCAAAGCGTCTGCGAGCCCTTCGCACAAAATGTAGCAACTGAGGGTTGGCCCCCCATGCAGCCCCCATTACAAAGTTCCAAATAGCAAAATCACAAGGATGCAAATGTCAAAGCACTGGCTAGAAGCCAAAAATACCTCTCCTATGGTGTCCGAAATCAGTAATCTCTGTGCCTTGCTCTCTGTGCAGAAATCCAAAGCAGTAAAGTCATTGCAGCGAAATGGCTGGCTTTTATGGGTGAGTGGATGTGCCCTTTAATTAGTGCTCCCCGAATCCCACAGGGCCTCTGTTGAGTTCCATTTCACAGTTCTTAGCAGCGCCACGCCCACATCGGCCGGGCGCCACTGAATTTCCGGTTTGGGGCGCACAAACGGCGTTGCACGACGAAATGACGTCATAAGATGCGCGCGCAGCTGAGCGGGCGCTAACACTTTGCGCCGGCGCTAAATCCCACCTGAATTTCGGCGTAGGCGCAGATCCGGCGGTGCCCGGGCACTAAGTGGCTAGCGCCGGAAATCTGGCGCTAACGGCTGGCGCAAACAGCTGAATTTCTAGGCCAATAAAAGGTATTAGAAGCCAGATGAGATGGTAATGAGCCCGTGGAGACAAAAGTCAGCTGAGATTAGGTGTGAAGTGTACTGGCAGGATAAGGACAGCTGCCAGGTGAGAGAGAGAAACAAAAGGAAAAGTTTCTCCGCCTCCGCCGTATCTGCTCCGACGATGCCACCTTCCACACCAGTGCTTCCGACATGTGTTCCTTTTTCCGCAACCGAGGATTCCCCTCTACCGTGGTCGACACGGCCCTCGACCGTGTCCGTTCTATCTCACGCACTTCTGCCCTCACCCCTGCCCCTCCCTCCCGGAACCACAATAGGGTTGCCCTTGTCCTCACCTTTCACCCCACCAGCCTCCACATTCAACGGATCATCCTCCGCCATTTCCGCTACCTCCAAAGTGATCCCACCACCAAACACATCTTCCCCTCCCCTCCCCTTTCAGCATTCCGTAGGGACCGCTCCCTCCGAGACACCCTAGTCCACTCCTCTATCACCCCCAACAGCCCTTCCCCTTCGCCTGGCACCTTCCCGTGCAAGCACAGGAGATGTAACACCTGCCCCTATACCTCCCCCCTTCCCACTGTCCAGGGCCCCAAACACCCCTTCCAGATGAAACAGCGATTCACTTGTACTTCTTGCAATTTAGTATACTGTATTCGCTGCTCACGATGCGGTCTCCTCTACATTGGGGAGACCAAACGCAGATTGGGTGACCGCTTTGCGGAACACCTCCGTTCAGTCCGTAAGGGTGACCCTGAGCTTCCGGTCGCCTGTCATTTTAATTCACGCTCCATTCCCACTCGGACCTCACCGTCCTTGGCCTCTTGTATTGTTCCACGGAAGCTCAACGTAAACTCGAGGAACAGCAAATCATCTTCCGATTAGGCACTTTGCAGCCTTCTGGACTCAATATCGAGTTCAATAATTTCAGATCATAACCTCGGCCTCTATTACTTTTTTCCTTTTAATTTTTTCCACCCCTTTGTTTTGGGTCCTCCTTTCCACCCCACCCCCCTCCTTTCCTTTTGTTTCTCTCTCTCACCTGGCAGCTGTCCTTATCGTGCCAGTGCACTTCACACCTAATCTCAGCTGCAATTTGTCTCCACGGGCCCATTACCATCTCATCTGGCTTCTAATACCTTTTATTGTCTCCTTTTCTTCTTTTGTTCGATCGCAGCTTTGCCTTCGATCTTTTTATTTTCTTTCCAGTTTTGAAGAAGGGTTTCAATCCGAAACGTCAACTCAAATTTCTCTCCACGGATGTTGCCTGACTTGCTGAGTTTTTCCAGCATTCTCTGTTGTTAGACTGGGGACTTAAGTTCATCAGATAATTTGAAAGTGTGGGATCGATTACCTTTGTTGTCAGTAATCTTGGGGCCTTCCTGTCGCCCAGTACACAACCTATGCCAGCTCTCAAGAGGCACAGGTCCTGCTGGGTTTACTGGGTGCCGTGCTGAGTGGAATTTCCGGGGTAGCCAGGAAAAGCCATCAGTCACCATCCCAAAGTCTCTGCCAGACATAGGGGGCCAGATGGAATACTTGCTCGCTCACTGCCCCCTATTGGTATTTAGGACAGAGCAGAAATGAGACAAAACACAATCGATTCAGGTTCTTCTCCAAATTCCTGAGATGCACCTTAACCACCAAAAAAAACCTCAGTTTTGAGGATTTTAAAACCAACTCTGGGTGATAATAATGCTCCATAAACTATAATAGCATATATCACTTATTGGTAAATAAAAGGAAAAGCCTTGTTACCAGCTAAAAATATTGTGTAATTTTTGAGAATCACCTATTGCTTTGATGAAAGAAAAAAGGGTTAATTTTCCGACTTGTCCACTGGGAACACCTATCGGAAATTCAGATGTATCTCTGCACAATTTTGAAACCATTTAAAATTAATCGTTGGAAAATCAACCGCAGTACACGCCCGAGTTTCTAATTTGTGCTTCCAGTGATTGAGGCCTCCCATTGAGAACATGAAAATCAGAAAATTACTTCAAATAACTCAACAAAAGGAATCAAGCCCAGTAAGGAACATGACAATTCTAACATGGTCAGATATGCTACTTACTGGAAGAGTGTGGCGGGATGAGGGGAAATTGACTTTAGTAGTGAAAACACTGCAGTTTGACGATTGCAGGAATGTACAAGCTTTGGTCTTTGTGACCTGCATAGGTGTGTAACATGCAGCCTCAGGGCCATATATCTAAAATATGGTAAAAACCCTACATTTACATGTACACAAAACCTTACTTCCTGTTTTCACATTTTTTATCGACTTTTTCCATTATAACTTCCTATGTCCACATTTATAATGGAAACTGTCTGTGTAAATGCTGTAATTACACACTCTTGCCAATATGGCACTGTCGCGCATTATTTTTTTGTCACTTCCATCTTTAACAGCATTAAAATTGGTCCTTTCTAAACTTTGAAGCCTCTGAAATGCAAACAGGAGAAACCAGCGAATAAGAAATATAAGTGCAGATAGGACTTCATCGCCTGAGGGTCAGATTTCTAGGGATTAATATTAAAAGAAGTTAGGTAAGAGATAGCAAAGGCACTATTACATATATATAAAAATTCATTACAAAAGGGAATAGTGCCAGAGGACTGGCGGGCAACTAATGTGATTCCTATATTTAAAAAAGGAGATAGAACAAGTCCAGGGAACTATAGACCAGTTAGCTTAACATCAGTGGTAGGAAAGATAATGGAATCTTTACTCAAAGATGTAATAGAAAAACATTTAGAAACTGAAAATATAATAAAGAATAGTCAGCATGGATTTCAAAAGGGAGCGGTGAACCTGTGGAATTCTCTACCACAGAAGGCAGTTGAGGCCAATTCATTAAATATATTCAAGAAGGAGTTGGATATATTTCTTAAGGCTAAAGGGATCAAGGGATATGGGGAGAAAGCAGGGACAGGGTACTGAATTTGGATGATCAGCCATGATTTCATTAAATGGCGGAACAGGCTCGAGGGGCCGAATGGCCTACTCCTGCTCCTATCTTCTATGTTTCTATGGAAGGTCATACTTGACCAACCTTATTGAATTTTTTGAAGAAATAACACAAAGAGTAGATAAGGGTAATACAGTAGATGTAATCACAGAATCACAGAAACCCCACAGTGCAGATAGAGGCCATTTCGGCCCATCGAGCCTGCACCGACACATATCCCACCCTATCCCTGTAACCCCACGTATTTAATCCCCCTAACACTAAGGGTCAATTTATCATAGCCAATCAACCTAACCCGCACATCTTTGGACTGTGGGAGGAAACCGGAGCACCCGGAGAAAACCCACGCAAACACGGGGAGAATGTGCAAACTCCACACAGACAGTCGCCCGAGGCCGGATTCGAACCCGGGTCTCTGGCGCTGTGAGGCAACAGTGCTAACCACTATGCCACCGTGCTGCCCTGTAATGTATTTGAATTTTCAAAAGGCCTTTGATGAGGTACCACATAGTAGACCCATGACTATGGTCAGAGCATATCGAGTCAGGTGACAAGTAGCAGAATCGATAGCAAGCTGGCTACAAAACAGAAAACAGAGAGTAGAGATTAAAGGTAGTAACTCAGACTGGCCAAAGGTGGGAAGTGTTGTTCTGCAAGGATTGGTGCTGGGACCACTGTTGTTCACTATTTACATAAATGATTTGGACTGAGGAATCAGAAGTACAATTTCAAAATTTGCAGACAACACCAAATTAGTTAATACAGAGGATGGCGACAAAATACATGAAGACATTAATAAACTTGCAGAATGGGCGTGTAATTGGCAAATAAAATCCAAATAGATAAATGTGAGATAGTGTATTTTGGTAGGAAGAATAAGGATGCCACATACTCCTTGGAAAATAAGAGTCTAAATGGAGTAGAGGAGGAAAGGGATCTAGGTGCACAGATACACAAATCACTAAAAATAGTGATAAAGGTAGAGGAGGAAATGGATCTTTGCATCAGTGTTTACCAAGGAAGAGGACCTTGCCAAAGCAATGGTAAATGAGGACGTTGTTGGGATACTGGATGAGATAAAAATAGATAAGAGGAGGTACTAGAAAGGCTGGAAGTACTTAAAGTGGATAAGTCACCTGGTCCGGATGGGATGCATCCTAGGTTGCTGAGAGAAGGGTAGAAATTGCGGAGGTGCTGGCCACAATCTTCCAATCCTCCTTAAATACAGGGGTGGTGCCAGAGGACTGGAGGATAACAAATGTTACACCCTTGTTTAAAAAAAGGGGAGAAGGATAAACCAAGCAATTTCATGCCAGTCAATTTAACGCTGGTGGTGAGGGGATCTTTTAGAAACAATAATCAGGGAGAAAATTAACAGCCACTTAGACAAGTATGGACAAATAAAGGAGAGCCAGCATGGATTTGTTAAGGATAAATCATGTTTGACTAACTTGATTAAATTGATTGATGAAGTAACAGGGAGGGTGGATGAGGACAATACGGTTGGCATGGTGTATATGGACTTCCAAAAGGCGTTTGATAAAGTACCACATACTAGGCTTGTTAGCAAAATTGAAATCCATGGGATAAAAGGGACAGTGGCAGCATGGATACAAAATTGGCTAAATGATAGAAAACAGAGAGTCATAGTTATTCAGCACAGAAAGAGGCCCTTCAGCCAATCGTGTCTGCACCGGCCATCAAGCCCCGTCTATTCTAATCCCATTTTCTAGCACTTTGTCCGTAGCCTTGTATGCAATGGCATTTCAAGTGCACATCTAAATGCTTCTTGAATGTTGTGAGGGTTCCTGCCTCTACCACCCTTTCAGGCAGTGAGTTCCAGATTCCAACCACCCTCTGGGTGAAAATGTTTTTCCTCAAATCCCCTCTAAACCTCCTGCCCCTTACCTTGAAACTATGCCCCCTGGTTATTGACCCCTCTACTAAGGGGGAAAGTTTCTTTCTATCTAAAATAACAACAGAAAACGCTGGAAAAACTCAGCAGGCCAGGGCAGCATCCGTGGAGAGAGAAACCGAGTTAACGTTTCGGGTCGAAGACCCTTCGTCAGAACTGGAAAAAATGCAGGAAGAGGGATAGATTTTAAAGCAAGTGGGGGCTGGGAAAAGGGAGACGGGATGAAAGAACAAAAGGGATGGTCAGAGATAGGATAGAAAGCAGGAGAGATTAAGAGACATTGAGAGACATTAAGAGATATTCAAGGAACAAAGGATGGCTCTGGATGAAGTGTGAATGGCCCTGGCAGAATGAAGGACAACTGCCATGTGTGAGGGAAGAAAAAGGCCCAGACGAAAGTGTGGATTAAAAAAAAAAGGGAAAATATATATATCTATATATATAAAGCGGCTCTTCTGTCTGTCCCGATGTCTGTCTGTCTGTCCGTTCTCTATACGTTTGAAAGTTACAGAGCGTACCGACACGCGCGTCGCCTCAAAAGAAAGCTTGCGATTCCGGACCGGTCATAGGCGTATTTACATTTCGGCCGGACAAAAACCGCGCCCGTGGTATCCGAAAAACGTTCAGCCTTCCGCTCATTAGCGACCGTGTGACGTCGAGGTCGACCAATCGGACGGCGGGTTCCTTCCTACAGTTGAGTGTCGAGTGACTCGACGATTGACCAATCCTACGCTTCGGTGACCTGACCGGTCGACCAATCGGTGCGTGTGTGGGCGGGCCTTATCCTTCTGAACCGAGGTGAGTGGCCGCCATCTTGATTTTTCACAATTTTTTCCCCACACTTTAGGGAAGTAAGGTAAATATTTGAATTATGTGTTAGGGAATTAATTAACAATTTATTTGAGTTTTATATTGTGTTTAGCAACCCCCCCCCTCCTCCTCACCCTCGCGCAGGGGGGACTCGGGGCCTGAAGCTCAAAAAATTTCTCTCTCTCTCTCTCTCTCTTTCTTCCCTCTCTCTCTCTCCTTCTCCTCTTCCCTCTCTCTCCTTCTCCTCTTCCCTCTCTCTCCTTCTCCTCTTCCCTGTCTCTCTCTACTTCCCCCTCTCAGGTTTCACGGTGTCTGGGCCGTAGCGCGGGCGGGCCGCCCGAAGTTTCCCGCTCGCTAACGGCCGCCAGGCCACCTCGCGCCGCCCGCACTGACCGCGCATGCGCCGCCCGCACTGACCGCGCATGCGCCGCCCGCGAGAGCCCGCTCCCGGCGCCGGCCGCCGCTCAGCATTCCCGCTATCGCAACGGCACCGGACCTCAGGCGCTAGGCAGGGGGAGGGGCCGGAGAGAGGGACAGAGGGGAGCGGGGGAGTAGGGGAGGGGTGGGGGTGGGCGAGGGGAGGGGAGGGAGAGAGGGAGACAGGGGAGGGGAGGGAGACAGGGGAGGGGAGGGGAGGGAGAGGAGGGGAGGGGAGGGAGGGATAGGACAGGGAGAGGACATGACAGGGAGAGGGGGGACACACAGGGGCAGGGAGACCAAGCGCCCCAAAATTGCCCTCGCAACGCGGGGCTCCCCAGCTAGTATATATATATATATATATGATAGGGGCCGAGGTTATGATCTGAAATTGTTGAACTCTATGTTGAGTCCAGAAGGCTGTAAAGTGCCTAATCGAAAGATGAGGTGCTGTTCCTCGAGCTTACGCTGAGCTTACGTGGAACAATGCAAGAGGCCGAGGACGGTGAGGTCTGAGTGGGAATGGGGCAGTGAATTAAAGTGACAGGTCTTTCTATCTACACTCTCTATGCCCCTCATAATTTTGTGCACCTCAATCAGGTCCCCCCTCAGCCTTCTCTGCTCTCAGGAAAACAACCCCAGCCTGTCTAGTCTCTTTTCATAGCTGAAACGCTCCAGCCCAGGTAACACCCTGGTGAATCCCCTCTGCACCCTCTCTAATGCAATCACATCCTTCCTATAGTGTGGTGACCAGAACTGCACGCAATATTCCAGCTGTGGCCTAACTAGCGTTTTGTACAGCTCCATCATAACCTCCCTGCTCTTGCCTTCATTAGCCGAGGCATAGAATATAAGTATCCCAAATGTCTTCTTAACCACCTTATCTACCTGTCCTGCTGCTTTCAGGGACCTATGTACATGCACACCAAGGTCCCTCTGATTCTCTGTCCTTCCTAGGGTCCTACCATTCATTGAGTATTCCCTTGCCTTGTCAAAAGCCTTACTGAAGTCCATGTAAACTACATCAACTGCATTATCCTCATCCACACACCTACTCACCCCCTTGAAAAATTCAATCAAATTGGTTAGACATGATCTCCCCCTGACAAAGCCATGTTGACTATCCTTGATTAATCCTTGCCTCTCCAAGTGGAGACTAATTCTGTCTCTCAGAATTTTTTCCAATAATTTCCCTACCACTGATGTTAGGCTCACTGGCCTGTAATTCCCTGGTTTATCCCTACTACCCTTCTTGAATAATGGTACTACTTTAGCTGTCCTCCAGTCCTCTGGCACCTCCCCTGTGGCCAGAGAGGTTCTGAAAATTTGTGTCAGAGCCCCTGCAATCTCCTCCCTTGCCTCACACAGCAGCCTGAGATACATCTCGTCTGGGCCTGGGGAGTTATCCACTTTTAAGCCCGCTAAAACCGCTAGTACCTCCTCCCTCTCAATGCTAATTTGTTCAAGTATATCACAATCCCCCTGCCTGATTTCTATGCCTACATCGTCCTTCTCCATAGTGAACACAGATGCAAAATATTCATTTAAAACCTCACCCACATCTTCCGGCTCTACACACAGATTGCCACTTTGGTCCCTAATGGGCCCTACTCTTTCCTTGGTTATCCTCTTGCCCTTAATATACTTATAAAATACCTTGGGATTTTCCTTTATTTTGCCCGCCAGTGTTTTTTCATGCCCCCTCTTCGCCCTCCTAATTTCCTTTTTAAGTACCCCCCTGCACTTTCTATACTCTAGGGCTTCCACTGTTTTAAGTCCTTTGGGGGAGAAATTCAGTAGGTTGCGCCACCCGTTAGCGCCTTAAGAGGGCGCTAAGTGGGTCGCAAGCCAACTGGCGCCCGGGCGCAGCACTGCCCATGCCTCCCGCTAAATTCCGCGGGACATTAGTGGTGGCGCTAACCGCTAGCGCTGTTGCCGATGACGTCATTGGTGTGCGCAGCGCCCCGCTGATGCCCCGGCCGCGATATTTGGCAGCGCCCCCTGATTTACCGCCGGACGCTATGTCCGACGGTTTCAGGGGGGCCTACCTGCGGCCAGGGAGGCGCAAATTAAAGGCGAGGTGCGGGGCGGCCATTTTTGTTGTTGGCTGCCTGCCAGCACCTGCCTGCACTCCTGTCCCCGGCCTCCTGAACCACCCCCCCCACCCCCAACGGAGTGCCGGCTGCGCTCCAAGAGCCCGGCACTTCTCTTTGGTGCCGGGCTCTTTTGCCTGCACTCCCGATCCTTGGGGGCCCAGATGGGCCCCAGATCGCGCTGCACAAGGCCCCTGCCCTTTAAGAAGGGGAGGAAGGCCTGCAGTACCGCAGCGCGACGTGCTGCAGCGTGTGGCGCTGCGGCACGTAGCGCCATGATATTCACTCGCAGCGCCCCAAGAGGGATGCGGGGCACCTCCAGTAGCGCCGTGCTTCCCTTTGGGGCGCAACCACTCAATTTCCAGTGCGGGGGCGCGAATGTTTCCAGGGCGCTACTTTTAGCGCCCTGGCGAGGCTGGCGCCCCAAACGGGGCTATACTCAATTTCTCCCCCTTTGTATCTGCCAAAAGCCTCCCTTTTTTTCCTAATCCATTCTTGTATATCCCTTGACATCCAGGGTTCCCTGGACTTGTTGGTCCCACCCTTGACCTTTACGGGAACATGTTGGCGCTGTACTCTCTCTATTTCCTTTCTGAATGACTCCCACTGCTCTGATGTGGATTTTCCTACAAGTAGCTGATCCCAGTCCACTTTGGCCAGATCCTGCCTTATCACATTAAAATCAGCCTTCCCCCAATTTAGAACCTTTATTTCCGGTCCCTCTTTGTCCTTTTCCATGACTACCTTAAATCTCACCGAATTATGGTCACTGTCACCAAAATGCTCTCCTACTGACACTTCTACCACTTGCCCGGCTACATTCCCTAGAATTAGGTCCAGTAACGCCCCCTCTCTTGTAGGACTTTCTACATGCTGGCTCAAAAAGCTCTCCTGGATGCACTTTAAGAATTCTGCACCCTCTAAGCCTTTCACACTCTGACTATCCCAGTTAATATTAGGGAAGTTGAAATCCCCTACTATTATTACCCTATTATTTCTACACTTCTCTGAGATTTGCCTACATATCTGTTCCTCTATCTCCCCCTGACTGTTTGGGGGCCTATAGTACACTCCCAGCAAAGTGCTTGCCCCCTTTTTGTTTTTAAGTTCTACCCATATGGCCTCATTAGAGGAACCTGCTAAGATATCATCCCTCCTTACTGCAGTAATTGACTCCTTGATTAATATTGCGACACCCTTTCCTCTTTTACACCCCCCTCTGTCTCGCCTGAAGATTCTATACCCCGGAATATTGAGCTGCCAGTCCTGACCCTCCCTCAACCATGTCTCTGTGATAGCAACAACATCATACTCTCATGTGTTCATCAAAACCTTCAATTCATCTGCCTTACTTGTAAGACTCCTTGCATTAAAATAAATGCCATCCAGCCTTGCCATACTCCCTTGTGCCGTTACATATTTGCTCTGCCTTCCAGACTGACTTGTTTTTTCCTCTATATTTGGCTGTGCACCACCCCCTACTATAGCTCCACTCCGTATCCCATCTCCCTGCCAAGTTAGTTTAAACCCCCCCCCCCCCCCCCCAACAGCACTAGCAAACCTCCCCACAAGGATGTTGGTCCCGTTCCGGTTCAGGTGCAACCCGTCCAACTTGTACAGGTCCCACCTTCCCCAGAAACAGACCCAGTGATCCAGGAAACTAAAGCCCTCCCTCCTGCACCAACTCTTTAGCCACGCATTCATCTGCTCTATCCTCCTATTCCTATACTCACTAGCACGTGGCACCGGGAGTAATCCAGAGATTACAACCTTTGAGGTCCTGCTTTTTAATCTGCTACCTAGCTCCCTAAATTCTTGTTGCAGGACCTCATCCCTCTTTCTACCTATGTCGTTGGTACCAAGGTGAACCACGACCTTTGACTGTTCGCCCTCCCCCTTCAGAATGCCCTGCAGCCGTTCAGTGACATCCTTGACCCTGGCACCAGGGAGGCAACATACCATCCTGGACTCACATCTGCGGCCGCAGAAACGCCTGTCTGCACTCTCACTATTGTGTGTCCTACCACTAATGCTCTTCCACTCTTTCTCACCCCCCCCCCCTTGTGCAGCTGAGCCACCCACAGTGCCGTGAACTTGGCTCTGGCTGCACTCCCCAGAGGAACAGTCACTTTCACCACAGAAAAACGGTTGTTGAGTCAGATGCACTCTGGGGCTTTCCTGACTACCTGCCTGCCCCCCTTCTTCTGACTGGTGGTCTCCCATTCCCTCTCTGACTGCACTTTCTTAAGCAGCGGGGTGACCACGTCTAAAAACGTGCTATCCACGTAACTCTGAGCCTCGCGGATACACCGTAGTGCCTCCAGCTGACGCTCAAGTTGGCCAAATCGTTGGCACTTACTGCACATGTGGTCATCCTGACTGCAAGAAGGGTCTAGGAATTCCCACATGCTGCAGGCCGTGCAACGCACGGGACTGAGGTCCCCTGCCATACTTTTAATTAAAAAACTCTTACCTCAAATTTAAACTCTCGGATTCTCGCTCTCCCGAACTACCTTAACTATGAACTAACTTAAAAGAAATAAACTTAAAATTGAAGGGAAAAAAAGCACTCACCCACTACTCACCAATCAGCTTCTTCTCCTGCGCCGGCGTCACTTTCTGTACTGTGACGTCACTCTTGAATTCTGCCACCGCTCCCGCTGCTGCTGCTCGACTGGGCCTGAAAATCACCGACCTTTATTTTCTCCCACAGCCGCTGCTCCCTCGCAGGTCCGCCGCTCCAAAGAGTTGTGGTGAATGGCTGTGTTTTGGACTGGAGGGAGGTATACAGTGGTGTTCCCCAATGTTCATTACTTGGACCACTGATGTTTTTGATATACATTAATGACTTGGACTTGGGGGTACAGGGCACAATTTCAAAATTTTCAATTGACACGAAATTTGGAAGTGTAGTAAAGAGTGAGGAAGATAGTAATAGACTTCAGGGTGTCATAGACAGGCTAGTGGAATGGGCAGACACATGGCAGATGAAATTCAACGCAGGAGGAGAGACAATACAAGCTAAATGATACAATTTTAAAATGGGTGCAAGAACAGAGCGACCTGGGGTTTTTTGTGCACAAATCTTTGAAGGTGACAGGACAGGTTAACAAAACAGTTAATAAAGCATCCTGGGCTTTATCCTGGGCTGGGATTTGAAGAGCGTGTTTGAAGACCAGGACCTCAAACCTGGCACCAAGCTCATGGTCTACAGAGCAGCAGTGATACCCGCCCTCCTGTATGCCTCAGAGACATGGACCATGTACAGCTGGCACCTCAAAGCACTGGAGAAGTACCACCAACGCTGCCTCCGCAAGATCCTGCAAATTCATTGGCAGGATAGGCGCACCAACGTCAGTGTTCTTGCTCAGGCCAACATCCCCAGCATCAAAGCTTTGAACACGCTCAATCAGCTCCGACGGACAGGTCACATCGTCTGCATGCCCGATATGAGACTCCCAAAACAAGCGTTCTACTCGGAGCTCCGAAATGGCAAGAGAGCCCCAGGTGGGCAGAGGAAATGCTTCAAGGACACCCTCAAAGCCTCCTTGAAAAAGTGCAACATCCCCATCGACACCTGGGAAAACCTGGTCCAAGACCGCACAAAGTGGAGGAGAAGCATCCGGGAAGGCGTTGAACACCTCGAGTCTCTTTGCCAGGAGCAAGCGGAAGCCAAGCGCAAGCAGCACAAGGAGCGCACGTCAACCCAAGCACCCCACCCACCTGCCCCTTCAACCACCATCTGCCCCACCTGTGACAGAGACTGTAGGTCCCGCATTGGACTCATCAGTCACCTGAGAACTCATTTTTAGTGTGGAAGCAAGTCATCCTCGGTTCCGAGGGACTGCCTAAGGAGAAGAAGGAAATAGAGGCACAGAATACAAAAGCCAGGAAGTTATGCTAAACCTATATAAAACACTAGTTCGGCTTCAGCTGGAACAGAGGGGGAAAAATTCAGTTGTTTGCGCCTCCCGTTAGCGCCCTAAGAGGGCACTAATGGGGCGCAAAGCAACTAGCGCCCGGGCGCGGTGATGTTTGCGCCGCTCGCGAAATTAACTGTACATTTTGCGGTGGCGCTAAACACTACCGCCACGGTCTCTTGTGCCGGCAGATCGTGACGTCAGTCGAGTGCGCAGCGCCCCGGACTGGATATTGAGTGGCGCCCCCTGCCTTACTGCCTGCCGCTAGCAATGACAGGTTGAGGGGAGCATTTTGCAGTCAGAAAGGGACTGGGGGAGCGCTATTTAAAGGCGACCGCTTCCTGCCTTTTTTTGCTGGAGACATTTGTACACCACGCATTCTGAGAGAGAGAGAGACTTCTGGAGAGATTCTGTGTGAAGGAGTTTTGAGTACTGAGCAGCACTTTGCAGGTTTATTTTGATATGCACTTCCTTGCTTCGCCAGCGCTCTGAGGTAGCGCCTCGCTCCTCGGACTTTGCGCCTTAAGACAGTTGTGAAGCGCCTGATTTAGCGCTCCAATCACCTCCAGGGGCGATAAAAGCCAAGTTTGCCGTCAGAGGTGATAATTAGCGCCAGGCGCTAAACTTTGCGCACGGCCAAAAATGGCGCCCCAAACGGGACGATACTGAATTTTTCCCCCATAGTGTCCAATTCTGGGCACCACACTTTAGGAAGAACATGAAGGCTTTGGTGAGGATACAGAAGAAATTTACTAGAATGGTTCCAGGGATGAGGGATTACAGTTACGTGGATAGACTGGAGAAGCTGGGGTTGTTCTCCTTGGAGCAGAGAAAGCTAAGAGGAGATTAGATAGAGGTGTTTAAAATCATGAAGGGTTTAGATAAATAAAAAGAAACTGTTTTCAATGGCTGACGGGTCGATAACCAGAGGACACAGGTTTAAGGTGATTGGCAAAAGAGGCAACATGAGAAAAAAACTTTTTTACGCAACGGGTTAGGATTTGGAATGCATTGCCTGACAGGGTGCTGGATATAGATTTAATAGTAGCCTTCAAAAGGGAATTGGATAAATACTTGAAGGAGAAAAAATTGCAGGGATATGGGGAAAGAACGGGGGAGTGGGACTAACTGGATTGCACTTTGAAAAAGTCGTCAAAGACTCGATGGGCCGAATGGCCTCCTGCGTTATACTATTCTATGATTCAATGATTCTAGGTTAATAAGGCCATAAAAAAAGAAAACAAAGCACTGGGTTTCATTTCTAGAGGGATAGAATTGAAAAGCAGAGAAGTTATGTTAACATAGATACATAGAAGATAGGAGCAGGAGTAGGCCATTCGGCCCCTCGAGCCTGCTCCGCCATTTAATGAGATCATGGCTGATCATCCAAATTCAGTACCCTGTCCCTGCTTTCTCCCCATATCCCTTGATCCCTTTAGCCTTAAGAAATATATCTAACTCCTTCTCAAATATATTTAATGAATTGGCCTCAACTGCCTTCTGTGGTAGAGAATTCCACAGGTTCACCACTCTCTGGGTGAAGAAATTCCTCCACATCTCTGTCCTAAATGGCTTACCCCTTACCCTTAGACTGTGACCCCTGGTTCTGGACTCCCCCGCCATTGGGAACATCCTTCCTGCATCTAGTCTGTCTAGTTAAACTTGTATGGAACCTTGGTTAGACCACACTTGGAGTACTATCCACAGTTCCAGTATCCATATTATTAAAAAGGATATAGAAGCACTGGAGAAAGTGCAAAAAATATTTACAAGGATGCTATCAGAACTGAAAGGTTATACCTATCAGGAAAAATTGAACAGGCTGGGGCTCTTTTCTCTGGGAAAGAGAAGGCTGAAGGGTGACCTGATAGAGGTCTTTAAGATTATGAAAGGGTTTGATAGGATAGACGTTGAGAACATGTTTCCACTTGTGGGGGGATCCAAAACTAGGGGCCATTAATATAAGATAGTCACTAATAAATCCAATAGAGAATTCAAGAGAAATTTCTTTACCCAAAGAGTGGTTAGATGCATTTAAGGGGAAGCTAGATAAACACATGGGGGAGAAAGGAATAGAAGATTATGCAGATAGAACATAAGAAATAGGAGCAGCAGGCCATTCGGCCCCTCGAGCCTGCTCCGCCATTTAATGAGATCATGGCTGATCCGATTTTGGCCTCAACTCCACTTTCCTGCCCGCTCCCCATAACCCTTGACTCCCCTGTTGCTCAAAAATCTGTCTATCTCAGCCTTGAATATATTAGTGACTCAGCCTCCACAGCTCTCTGGGGTAAAAAATTCCAAAGATTCACGACCCTCTGAGAGAAGAAATTCCTCCTCATCGCCGTCTTAAATGGGCGACCCCTTATTCTGAGACTATGCCCCATCGTTCTAGATTCCCCAATGAGGGGAAACATCCTCTCAGCACCTACCCTGCCCAACCCCCTCAGAATCTTATATGTTTCAATAAGATCACCTCTCATTCTTCTAAACTCCAATGAGTATAGGCCCAACTTGCTCAACCTTTCCTCATACGACAACCCTTCCATCCCAGGAATCAACCTAGTGAACCTTCTCTGAACTGCCTCCAATGTAAGTATATCCCTCCTTAAATAAGGGGACCAAAACTGTACGCAGTACTCCAAGTGTGGTCTCACCAACGCCCTGTACAGTTGTAGCAAGACTTCCCTACTTTTATACTCTACCCCTCTTGAAATAAAGGCCAACATTCCATTTGCTTCCTAATTACTTGCTGCACCTGCATGTTAACTTTTTGTGTTTCATGTATGAGGACATGAAACACAAAATCCCTCTGTATCGCCGCATTCTGTAGTCTTTTTCCATTTAACTAATATTTTTCTTTTCTATTCTTCCTACCAAAGTGGATAACTTCACATTTTCCCACATTATACTCCATCTGCCAAGTTCTTGCCCACTCACTTAACCTATCTATATCCCTTTGCAGACTCTTTATGTCCTCCTCACAACTTGCTTTCCCACCTATCTTTGTATCGTCCGCAAATTTGACTACAATACGCTCGCTTCCTTCATCCAAGTCATTAATATAGATTGAAAATAGTTGAGGCCCCAGCACTGATCCTTGTGGCACCCCACTAGTTACAGATTACCATCCTGAAAATGACCCATTTATCCCGACTCTCTTTTCTGTTAGTTAGCCAATCCTCTAACCATGCTAATATATTACCCTCAACACCATGAGCTCTTATCTTATGCAGTAACCTTTTATGTGGCACCAAGTCGAATGCCTTGTTGAATAGGGTAAGATGAAGTAAGGTGGGAGGAGGCTCCTGTGGAGCATAAACACAGCATAGACCCGTTGGGCCAAATGGCCTGTTTCTGTGCTGTACATTCTATGTAACTGTCAACTAATGTGAACACTGATTATGCCTGGCTAAGATGGGCCGAACAGTCTTCTTCATTTTGTGATCGTGTGGAAACACAGTCCTGTACTGACTCAACTCAGCTTCTTTTGGTTACAAGAGTGAGAAATAATAGTGAATAAATGGTTTGGTGCATTGAGACAATGGAATGTTAAAGAATATTTTACACTGCCTGCACATTACAGTATTGCAAAATTATCATTTTTAAACTGCAATACTAAACAGTACCTCTACAACTGCTGGTTTCAATTTTGATTCTTAAATTTATGTACTTTTCACTTGTCTGCAGTGCGGCAACTCAATGTTTAAAGTAACTTTGTCTGTACCTCATATTGTTGCTGTGTAGTGGATTGTATTACTTAGATTTGTTTCAAATGCACCAGTACAAACAACAACTTGTATTAATGTGGAACCTTTAACACAGAAAAAATGTTCCAACACACTTAAAACATGGATGCTGCGGTGAGAATTAATATTAGGAGAGCTAACGTCTGTGTCCTCCCCTGGTGATCGTGCACATCCATCACCCTCATCTTCCTTGTGCTATAATTAATCGATTTACAGAATCTTTGTCCTCATCTTCAAACCTCTCCATTGCCTCACTCCACCCTCCCAGGCCACATGTCTCAACCTGCACCCCCTGCTCACCTGACTGCTACTCGTTTGTCACACCGTCTGCTGCTTTATTGGAAGTTGATACTCACTGTCCTGCAGCTCTTTGCCTCGCTACCTGCCACCCACTCTCCAAAACCGCCTAAAGATCCATCTCATCAACTAAACCTTCTGTCTTCTTTCCTCCCAGCCCCTATTTTTCTGTTCAACGTCCACACTGCTTATAAAATGCTTTGAAGTGTTGCTTTATGTGAGGAGCACTATATAATTAGGCTACTTTGTTGAAGCTGCTGTGAAAGAGTGTTGCTCTTTATATGGCAGTGTTACATGAAATCAACAGTGGCCGCGGTTACTTCAATGTAAAATAATTGAATTTGTATCTTTGGTAAAATGATGGAGCATAATATACTAAACAAAGCAGGTTACCTTAACTTTTCTGTTTTGCAAATAAAGGGGTGTTGCCCAACTTGTTCCGATTAAAAGTCCAACTAAATATTACAAAGATGCTATTCTGAAGGATGTCGCTGCCTGAAACACTAACTTAACCTATAATTGCTCTCCACAAATGCTCACTGTCTGATCTGTAAGTTTCCCGCATTTCTGGTTCTGTTTCCTAGCTGCGGGATGTTTTCTTTTAAATTCAAAACGTCCAACCAGGCAATTGCATTTTTTTTCCTGACGTTTTGATTGGATGTACAAATATAATTGCCCCAGACGTGCATTCCAGGTTCAACAGCACTGCCGAAGCGTTAGGCGTGTTTTTTTTCAAACAGGATTTTTTTTGCAGCAATTTCAGCAAAAAAAACCTTCCTCTCGCACAACAGTGAGAGGCCGGAGAGCCAATCGCAGAGCTTCCTTCCTCGAGTGGGACCGACACGTCAGCACCAGCCATCATCGATTGTCTTTTCACCAATAGAAAGAGCAGCCCACGGGAAGTGGGCGGGACAAAAGCAGCGCTCCACCACTCGGACGCGGGGGTCTGGACCTGATTTGCATCTGATTAGCATGATATTATCATCTGATTAACAAGGTGTTTAGAAATTGATCTGCGCTGGTTGGGAGTTAAAACTTGCAACAGTGGTTGCAACGTTCGCCGTGGAAGTGCATTTTTGTTAAGCCTCTCTATCCAGTTTTTTGTAACCATGCCTCCCAAAAGGATGGTAAGTTTGACTGCAGGGGTATTTATATATTTTTTCCTCTAGTAACTCCAAGCGTACAGTGTGGGTTTTTTTTTGCAACGGGTAAATAGAAATGCGTTGCACATTCTTTGCATTCGCTGCAGTGCATTTTTTGAAAAATTGTCCTTTTTAAAAAAAAAAAAAGTTTTTCCTCTATGGCAAACTTTTTAAAATAACGAAACCGTAGCAGTGTGGCGCAGTAATTAAATTGCAACACGATTTCGAGTCCTCTGGCGTCCTTCTCCCCTCCATGATGTTTGTAACAAATGGGTCTTCTTTCTTCACTTAAATATTTGAAATGTTGAACCTATTTTATATGCTACGAGGTGGCTTTATTATATTTTTTTATCTATATAATGTATTTAAAATTGAAGAAGAAATTTCGTGTGCGGGTTGTTTAATGCATGTTGGAAGGGACACTGATGTGTGGAGTCTTTTTTTCCTCTTTCTTTTCGAAGGCTAAAGCCATGTTTAAAACTAATCTCCGCCTCTGGGGTTTCAGCGGAGCCCGTATGTAACTGTCACTCATCCCCCCCGCCTGCGCGTGCCCGTCTCTGCGCGCGCCCGGCACGCACTACCTGCCCTCGGCACACGGGGCCGCGACTTCCTCCTCACACACACACACACACAGAGCAGTAAAGG
Source organism: Somniosus microcephalus (assembly GCF_052327205.1). NCBI lineage: Eukaryota > Metazoa > Chordata > Chondrichthyes > Squaliformes > Somniosidae > Somniosus > Somniosus microcephalus. Next base: position 186,485,400 of record NC_140995.1, read on the forward strand.
GGGCCCGCTATTGAGGGAGGGAAAAGAGTGGGTATTAAAGATACTCACTAAATGAAAGGAGCTGAGCATTAAAGGGATTACTAGATGGGAGAGGAATAAATAAGAAAGGGATTGATTGATAGCATTAAGGGAATTTAGTCATTTTGGGGAAATGTTAAAAGTGGGGGGGGAACCTTGCATTTATATATAGCGCCTTTCATGACCTCGGGTTGTCCCATAGTGCTTCACAGCCAATGTAGTACTTTTTTGAAGTGTAGTCACTGTTGTAATGTAGGAAACGCAGCAGCCAATTTTAAGCACAGCAAGCTCCCACAAACAGCAATATTGGATGTGAAGTGCTTTGGGGTGCTATATAAATGCAAGTCTTTTTTTCTTTATGTAGTAATGACCAGTTAAACTGTTTTAGTGATGTTGATTTGAGGGATAAATATTAGTCAGGGCACCAGGGATAACTCCCCTGCTCTTCTTTGAAATAGTGCCATGGGATCTTTTACGTCCACCTGAGAGAGCAAATGGGGCCTCAGTTTAACATCTCATCTGAAAGACGGCACTTCCAACAGTGCAGCTGTCCCTCAATATTGCACTAGGAGTATCAGCCTAGATTTTCGTGCTCAAGTCTCTAGTGGATCTTAACCCACATCCTTCTGACTCTTGAGGTGCGAGTGCTACTCACTGAGCCACAGTTGATAACAGTTAAACGGGGCAGACTAATGGTGGGGGAGGGGGAGGGGAGGAGGAAGGGGGAAGAATAATGTGTTAAGTGGAGGGAAGTGAGAATTAAAGGATCTTACTGAATTAGAGGGAATGGGGCGGGAGGGGGTTAAAGAGATGAACTAACTAAGGGAGTGATTATTAAAAAGACTAACTAACTCGCAGTGAGTTTTAAATGGACCCACTAATAGGGAGGGCGTAAGTATTGCAGGGATCCACTAAGAAGAAGGGTGAGAGTACGCATTAAAGGGATTCTTTTTACTTGGGCTGAGACTAGTGAGGATTTATTGTGAAAGATGTACTTGAGCCAGAGTTCATCTAAATCTTTGGATGAAATCTTGAGGGGGGCAGTAGGTTCAGCAGTTTTTCTGCTGCCACTTCAGTCATTTCAAATACATATGTGGTGGTTTTATTGTGGATTGAGAACATAAATCTCAATGTCATGATTACAGCAAAATACTGCATTAGTATGCCTAGGCAGGGTGGGAAGGGAATTGGTGTCTGCACAGGGTCGGGGAGATGAGTGAAATTATCGCTTTGGATGGGTTAGCTATCACTGAATGTTAGGGCAGGAGCTGTGAGTACCAGTTGAGGGGAGGGGGGCAGGTGAGGTGGATGGTAGGTATTGGGGAGGGGAGATTTCAGTAAATAGCTGGGAGGAGAGCAAAGGTCAAAGTAAGGGAACAGATAGGGTAGAGAGAGAGAAAAACTATTTCTGCTAGTTGGGGATTCCAGGACTAGGTGGCATAGTCTAAAAATTAGAGCCAGACCTTTTTCAGGAGTGAAATTAGGAAACGCTTCTGCACAGTGGTAGAAGTTTGGAACTCTTCCGCAAATGGCAATTGATGCTAGATCAATTGTTAATTTTACATTGGCGGTTGATCGCTTTTTGTTCACCAAAGGTATTCAGGGATATGGCCAAAGTTGGGTATATGGAGTTAGGTTGCAGATCAGCCATGATCTCATTGAATGGCAGAACAGGCTCAAGGGGCTGTCTGGCCTACTCCTGTTCCTATGTATAGGAGGGGATAGAAGGCATCAGTGTTGGAGAGGGGTAGTATTTGTCAGTGGCAGGCTGGGATCAATCAGTGGTTGGAACAGAGGAACAGGACTAGGCCATTCAGTTCGGTAGAACCTGTTCATTCAATTGAGGCTGATTCATGGCTGATCTGTACTTCAACTCCATATTGCTCCATATCCCTTGATACCTTGCTCAACAAAAAAGCTATTGACCTGAAGTTTCAATTGACCCAACATCGATAGCCCAGGGAGGGAATTCCAGATTGTTACTACCCTTTGCATCCTGATTTCACTCCTGTATGGCCCAGTTCTAATTTTAAGATCATGTCTCTTTTTGTCCTGGATTCCCCCACCAGAGGAAATAATTTCTCTGTATCCAATCGGGTCCTTTTATCATTTTGAACACTCCAACCTTCTAAACTCATGGGAATACAAGCCAACTTTATGCAGTCTGTCCTCTATAATTTAACCCTTCAAGCCTGGGTATAATTCTGCTGAATCTGTGCTGTACCCCCTCCAGGCCAATGTATCCTTCCTGAGGTGTGGTGCCCAAAAATGCACACGTTATTCCAGATGGGGTCTGACCACTGCTCTGGTGGGGTCTAACCAAGCACCTCTTCCTCATTTGTATTCCAGCCCTCTTGTGATAAAGGCCAACATTAGCCTTTTTGATTACTTTTTGTACCTGTGCACTAACTTAGTGATTTGTGTACATGGACACCCAAATTGTTTTGCTCCTCCACAGCTCCTAGTCCTGCCATTAAGAAAATATTCCTATTTGTCTTTCTTGGATCAAAAGTGGATGACCTCACACTCTTTTCCACCCCCCCCACCCCCTCTTTCTCTTGGTCCCCCCCCCCCCCCCCCGGCAAACATTGAACTGCACAGTTTTGCCACTCACTTAGTCTGTCTATGTTCCTTTGTAACTTTCTTCTCATCTACGCAACTTACTGTGCAGGGAGGGTCACTGTTGCTGTCAACTGTCATGATGTGGTGCCTGACATTAACGTTCATTGTTCACTTAGTGAGGCCTCTCCGCCTGCCTGAGGGTGAATAATAAAAAGGACTAATAAAAACAACAGCATTCTCCCCTGCTCGGCTCCTACCTGACACTGCCCACTGACAGATCCCTCCCTTCCTCTGACTTGTACTGCCCCTCTGCCCGCACCAACTCTTGACAGCTTCCATTCTCTCCCCCTACCCAGGCACTGACCCTCCTCTCCAAACCACAGACTGAAACCTTCCCTCCTTGTAAGCGACAGACGGGATTTGTCACCTTGCAGTAGAGTTTGAGCCACACATGCCCTCTCTCCTGCCTACAAAGTACCCGTGTTAGGAGGCAGTGTATCTTGGTATGCCTAATCCCCTGTCCATAATGTCTCTGTTGTTAAATGCCCATGATATCCAGGTGTATGTTCTTTGTGGTCATGCCACAAATACCTTCATCTCCTTCCTGTCGGGCTCCTCTGCCAATCTAAAGGGATACTTAGCAATGCATATAATTTTTTTTGTGTAGGAGCAAAAGCTTCTTCTAAAGGCTCAGTCTTTGCAATTTAGATTAGATGTATAAGAAAAAAATTGGTTGATATTTTAAGTGGCTAGGAAAAATGTGTGAGTCATTCGTTTGCACGCTCTGTTTGTTTTTGCTGCTCTGTTTAGGTGGTGATTCTTGAAATAAAAAGTGGCTAGCAACCTAAAACTCATCATTTTTCCTCTTGCACAGCGGGACAGGTTTCAGATTAACATTGTATGCAATGTTGTCTTTTCAGGTAGCAAATGAGGGCGAGCAAAAATATGATGCAAAAGAGGTTAAGCCGGTGAGAATTTTATTGTGTTTTCCTTCCAATTTCTAGTTTTCAATTAAATAATGCACTGTTTTCATAGCTGTTTTGTTCATTCTTTTTTCTTGTAGTTATGTTGGCCCTCCAAAGAATGTTTAATAGCAGCAAGGCATTATCTTGCTAATCTTCTTGGTGTACCTAGAAAAAATAAACATTAATGTCCTTCTTTTGCAGCTCAGAAGATCTCATAGATTGGAAAAAGTAAGTAGGTTTACAATCCAACTCTGTATAACTGGGAGGATAAGTTGAGTTGCTGGCTTCAGTACCAATACAGGCGGCCGTCACAAGTGTGTTCTGTCTTTTTTTAGTGAGTGTACCTTGCCCATTTAGCTATCCAACAAATAGTAGCATTCAGAGGCATTTGTTGGAGTGTCCCTTTGAACATTGTAGACAAGTTTATCTCGTTTGTCAGCAGCAAATGGCTAATTGCACCCATGACTCATCAGTGGTACCACTCTTACATTTGATGCATAAAAAATTAGACTGTCGGGTAGTAAGGAACCTCGCCTAGCACCAGCATACCTGGGGGACATTGCAAGTAGCACTCCTGCTATTTCACCATGTATCTGCTGGTGGGTGAGGGTCCCTGATGTGTTCCTGGAAAATGACCCATCCCTCCCCAGCCTAAGTGTTATTACTTCCAAATTGTAATAGTTGCATTCTATCACAGATTTGCATAATAATGCAGTTTGACTACATAACCGCAATTTCTCCACATCCACTGCATATACTTTTTGACTGCTGCTCTGTAACCATTTTTTTGTCTGCTTTGACACCCTTGCCTTATGTCCCATCACCTAGTTTCTTTGTTCCCACTATCTGTCACTTCATATTTCCCACCCTACTGGCTCGTGCCTCAATCCACTTTCTTATCTGCTGACCTCCTATGCAGCTGTCATTTTAACATTGAGTCCCTCATAGATGAACTACAGCTTCTATGTAATCTGCTCTTGGCATCCTCCATGCACTCTTTGTGGCTCTTGCCATTGGCTCTCCCAGTACAGTAATCCATACTTCCTCATTCCCTAACTGCATCTTCCCTACTAGGAACAAACCGCTGTAGTCTCCTTCCTGTTCCTCTCCCCTCTGCCCCTGCATTCCCAACCACCTGTATGGGTCTCCTACTATCTATACGTTTCCCTTCAAAATGTCCACACCCTTACAAAATGAGTGAGTCATTATCCACAACCTCATCCTGGATGAGTCCATCGATTTATCCTGGGCTTTACTGAAATTTTTTCTTCAGTGATATCAACATTCACCAAGATTCCCCTCGCCACCCTTCTCTGATTTCACTTCATTCTTGCCCTTCACACACAATCCTGCACCCAGAGCCAATTTGTTTACCTTGTTACCTCCAAGATGTCTTTTCACCCCTCTGATCTGTCTTTGGCAAAGCCATCTCTGAGCACTTCCTCATTTCCTGTTGTCCATGTTGCCCTGCCTGCTTCAAACGCCTCTGCATTCGCCTTGGGGAAAATTATTGTTCCTTCTTTACTCTTACTATTCATAGTCCTATTATAAAACTGAAAATGCTGTTGGCCTTTTTATAGCTTTATCGGCCTGCACTCAATTATGTTTTTGAATCTAGTGTTCTCTGTTCATCCATACCCTCCAGCAACTTTCCACTTTCCACAAACTTTAACCAATTTTCTATCCATGTTGCTAAATTTCCTCATGTACTGTATAGTAGGTTTTTAAAAAGTACTGTTCAATTCGGGCAACTGGAATAAAAGCAACATAGGAACAAAGTTTTCCAGGTGGAATAGAAAGGACTTGTTTTCAGATTATCTTGAATAGCTTGCTCAAATAACTTGCTAATCGGAGTGCTTTATTTTAATAATGTCCAAAATTGACAAACTCTTTTGATCCATGAGTCCCCCTAAATTTACTGACGTACATCACAAAAATTGGAGGTATTAAATGTATGCTTTGTATTTAATTTTAGTTTTACATAAATTTATAATTTTAAAACTTTCGTTGTAGAATGCTGCTACCGCCGCTGCTGCTGCTAAGGAAGAGTCCAAACCACAGAAACGTGCCAGGGTGAGGATTTATATTGTAGTGCTTTGGCAGCTAATGATTATCCTGTTAGAAATTAATTTAATGAACGTGGGGTTTTTTCCCAAAAAATCATATCCTCTTCTGACTTGTGCTGATGTATGATATCTGGCAGCCCTCTGGTGTCTTGCTTATATGGTTATTTGTCGCATGTGCCTAGACATTTGTAATTATATTGGGTTTATTTAGCTGTGGAGAATGTTACAGCTGTGCCTGATGCTGTCCTTGCCACATCTCCACATACATGCTTTCCACCAGGACTTATTTGGCTAGTGATCCAAGAGTGGGAGACCATCGGATGTAATTTCCCCCCCCCCCCCCAGAGGGTACAAAGGCCAATTTTAGCAGCCTAACTATCCCAGCTGCAATTAGCATATCCAGCATGCATTGAGTATGGAACTTGGCCTTCCTGGTTGGTGTGATGGGAGTGCATTTAGCCACTAACCCCCTGGGGAGCTAAATGGATTTTGTTGTTATAATCTGTGTCATTCAGAATTCCATTGAAGGCTTGCCTCTGCACTATTATTGTTAGTGAGGGGCTTGGCGAATGTCAAAGAGCCAGATGCATCACGGAGACCATGTACCCTCGTCTCTGAAGAACAACCTGTACAGCAACATTGAGTGTGGATGGTCCTGGTCCACAATCTTGTGTAGAATAAGACGGTTTTTGGGCTGGCATAGTTTTGATGCTTAAGAACTCATTAACTTTTAATTCTACACACACTAATTGCTCTCTGCTGATTTCATTTGCTTTATAATGCAGAAACTGATACAGAATCAATCAGTGCTTCTCTTAAAGATTAAGGCTTTGTTTATTTTGAAAAGCTAATATGCCATGACTGAAAAAAGATCATTTGAGGTGTGAAGAGTTTAAATCTGTCACTAGCCAGTTGAGAAGGAAAGTCTCCGAGACTCTTTGTTCAGTGCTGCTAAGGTGGTCCTTTAGTGTCTCATTATAAAAAATTCTTGCTCCCTTCCCATAATCTATAAAGTACTAGCTGGAGTGCCCGGCGGTGCCGAGGGTTTTTTGAGGGCATGTTGTTGGAATAGAGAGAGAGACTGGGGGAGGAGAGAGAGACGGGGGGAAGAGAGAGAGAGGCTGCTGGGTTTAGTTCGGGATTAGCCTGGAGAGAGAGAGGTGGGGGAAGGGGCGCCTCCGGCCTGGCCCGATGGACCCCTGCGAAGGAAGGAAGAAGGCGAGCTCTCCCTCCCTGTCCCTCTCCTCCTCTCTCCCCCTCTCCTCCTCTCCCCCTCTCTCTGGATCAGCGCTGGCTGGTGCGCGGCCTAGCGCGAGGCCCGGCCGGACTCAGCTTAGCTGAGGTCGCGCTCCGGGCCGCCGCTGACTCGCGCCCCGCCAGCTTTTACTAAGATGGTGGTGATGGGTACGCTCGGCTCAGTCCCGTGCCGCCAGCCTTTACCAAGATGGCGGTGATCGCAGGGCGGGCCCAGCGGGATGGGCAGTGCCTAGCTCTGGCGTGGCAGGAGAGGCCGAGGCTTCGAGGCCTGCAGGTGGTGTAACCCTCCAAGGTTGCGGCGGCCGGCAGAGGCAGCGAGTCAAGAGGGGGAAAAAAGGGTGAAAGGTAGGAAAATTAATCAGCTTAGAAAAAATATTTACAAATTAATTTACTTTTTTTATAAACAATTTCCCCTCCCCACACAAAGTGGGAAAAATAAATCAAGATGGCGGCCACTCACCTCAGCTCAGAAGGATTAGGCCCGCCCACACACACACTGAACTCGCGCCCCCCCCCCCGTGATGCACCGATTGGTCAACCATCACGTCACTCAACGCTAATGAGCGGAATTTTGCTGTTTTTTAAACTTTTTTTGTATACTGTCGGAACAATTTTTGTCTGACCAAAAAGTAAATACACCTATTAGACTCCCCTAATGATAAGCTTTCTTTTGATATAACATGCATGTAGGTACGCTCTATAACTTTTGAGTGTATAACAGACAGACAAGTCTAGGTGCAGAAGTCTTTCAAAGTGGGGAGGATAAATTGATTGTGTTTTTTTTGAAGTATATGCAAATAGATGGGATCTTTTGCTTTTATACACTATTTCCCCCCCCCCCCCCCCCCCCATTTATAAAATCTGAGGCAAAGTTAAATCCCTGTAAATCATTGGTTAGGCCACAGTTAGAATATTGTATCCAGTTTTGGGCACCTTAATTTACAAAGGATGTTGAGGTTGGAAGAGATTCACCAAGATGATACTGGGAATGAGAAACTGGGGTTCTTTCCATTTCGAACCAAGGTTCAGAGCAGATTTAATAAGAGCTCTTCTAAATTGTAGTGGGGGGGTGGGGTGGCAACGATTACCACTGGTTGGTGAGTTGATAACTGGAAGACAAATTAAGATCAACACCAGAAGAATGATTAGGAGAATTTTTTTTAAAGTGTTGATAGGCCGCCAAAAACAATGGTGGAACCATGACTTTTTAAAAGGGAAATTGGTAAAAAATTTCAGAAGACAAAGTTGTGGGGAGCGGGCGGTGAAGAGATGAGTGTGCAGAAAAAGTGCATAGTCGGCTTGAGAGCCAGCATGCGTATGCTGTAAAATGATGTGATTTTAATAGATGTACACGGCCGCAGAGGAAAAACCTCCCTGCACTGCTGCAATTGATGGTTTCAACAAGAAGCGGGGGTGGGGGGGAGCTCTTGCAACCCATGTAAATAACAGAGTTTTTAGGAGGAAGGAGAATTAACCAATTCTAGTACTTGCATCTTGAGTACTGCAAAGCTGCTGTGTGAAGTAAGGCAAAGGAATAAGAGTGTGTGTTTGTGTAAATTATGTATAAAATATATTAAGCGAAATAAAGATCGGGTGCAGCATTCAGTTTAAGCAGGGTTGGAGACTGTCCGGTAATTGAATTGAACCAAGAATGAGCAGAGGTAGATGGGTGGGGGGGGGGGGAATGAGAATAGAGGGCGATAAAGTGGATGGGGAGATTGGCTTCAGATCAGTTGGTTTGGCGGGGGAAGTGCCAATTGATCAAATCTTGGAAATTCTGCTTTTGCTGGGGTGGTTTTTTTTGCTTCATGGTGTGTGGGGGGGGAGGGGCTTAGGTAGGTGTGCAGTGTGAGTCACAGATTCTGGGGGGGGGGGCGTGGAGGCATGTTCCTTTCCTCTGAGTAGGCAAAGGAGAAAATTGGCGCACTTCCTTGTGAACTCCTATTGCCATCGGCCCAGCAATTTGTGTCACATCAAGAATTCCCTTTTCTCTGCGGGATCCGAGCTAGCCCCTCGAATCTCCTTTTTTAACAAAGTTCACTGATCAGCCGGAGTGCTTCTGGTGTTTTGTTTTCCATTTCCTTTGTGATGTCTGACCCTATAAAGTCTGCAAAGGCCTTTGGACAGACAAATCTCCTCTTGGTTTTCTCTCATGTAAATAAACTTTTTTGTTTTGTGTCTCCTTGTATTTACGGTAACTCTCTGAACCCTTTCCAGTGCTATGATGTCCGTCCTATAATATGGTGACCAGAACCTCATTCAGGCTTGGTTGCGGGGGCGGGGGAAACCAATGCTCTCTCTAGGTTCAGTAATGCATGCTGCGATTTATGTTCTATTCCATCCACTATACAACCCAAGATCCTATAGTTTCTTTACTGCTACCACACATTGTGCAGAAGGTGTCAGTGATCTGTCCAATACCCTCATACTTTACATGTGCTGTATCCTGTCAACTAACACCATTTAGTTTATAGTTCTAATGTTTATTCCTTCTTGGTCTCATCACTTTGCACTTCAGTATCAGTACCTTGTGTAATATATTAACCTTGTTAGTCATGATGTATTTATTGGTTTAGTAAATTTGCTGTTTTACTGTGATGTACAAGCTGTCACAGGACTTTTGATGGCATCGGAAGCCACTTCATGTCTTGAACTACCTGTGCCATTGGAGATATGTGACTTGATGTGCGCAACTTGTGTGATAGGTGCTCACTCACAGTGAAATTGAGCTGTGTAGTATTTCTATGCCATGTTAATTGAAAAGTCGGCTTTCTGGACCATTTGATCTTTTTGCTTTTGTAGAAGACTTCACCAAAACCGAAGAAACAGCCCAAAGGGAAGGAGAAAGAGAAGAAAATAGCCAAGGAAGAAGCTGCACCTGCTCAAAATGGCGAAACAAAACCTGACGAGGTACCACCTGAATCTGATGTGCACTCAAAAAAAAAAAAAAAAAAAGCTATATTTGAAAATTGAATCTATATAAAACTTTCAGCAATTTGATTGCTTGTTCAGTTTTTCTTTTTTGCTCAACACTTGTTGCAGATCCATGTCTCGCGACCCTCTATTAGTGTGACTTCAGCTAGAGTTACCCCACCCGGCTCACTGTCGGTGAAAGGACAGGTTGAGACGGTGGCAGTTAAGGGTATGATAGTACATACTGTGTGCCGTGTATATGCAATGGTGTGCTGTGGTTGTTATTTTTAAACATAAATGTGGTCACTTCACGCTGCAGGTAAGTGTGTGTGTGTGTGTGTGTGTGTGGCTATTCATAAAGACAACTTTATAAACCGCATAACTAAACTCATTTTATTGAACTGTGCATAATTTCCTTGTAAATGTTGTAAAATATGAAGTCAAAACATTTCAAATGGCTAAATGAAGAAAACCAGCCTTCAAAATCTTTGTCTGCAATGACCACCCAATATCTGTCTAAACAATAACCCCAAATCAGCAGGATTCCACACTTGCAAATGGTTTCATTGAGCCAAACCTATGTTGTAGACTAATATTGTTTGTACAGTAATGGTACGTAATTTTCTCTTTGGTTTGTTGAAAGGAATCCCTTTTTTGAACTTCAACATTCATTCATTGTGTATTGTCTCTCATAGATTTTGGATTTTCAAAGTATCCTTAATGTATGTGGCACGAAACTGAGAGCGAGCCTGTGCATTGGCATGCAATTGTTCAATTCTGTGGAGTGGGGGCAGATATAGCTTCAAGTGCTGCTCCACTCTTCCTGATCTGAGCAGATTATATAGTCTAGCAGGAGAGATGCGGTACTTGGTGATTGGTCAGCTACAAGGGACTGTTTATGATGGCATAGGAACATTGAAAATACCATTTTGACCTTGAATAGTTAGGTTTTTTTTTAAACTCAAGTTAAAACCAGCTCAGCGGCTGCATCTGCTAACTATATTGTAACGTATAAATTGGGTTAAATTTACAGTGTATTTGAAAGTGAAAGATAATTTCCAGTCAGTAAAGTTATGAAAGCAAAAAAAAAAACCTGTTCACTGAATGATTGTCTAATTAAACTATCTTTGTTTCTAGGAACAGAAAACTGAATCTGCAAGCGATCAGAATGACTGAAATATCTGCCACTGTCTTCAGTTGATTTTATGTACCTCTTGTAGAATTGAAAATATTTTTATCAAGTATTTTGTAATTGCAAATATTTTTAGGATTAGTAGGTCATTTTAGAGTACGTATGCTGATATGCATTGAGAGAACCTCCCAGAACATCCCCAGGAAATGGGAACATTTGTAACTTCTTACAGTGCTAAAGAGCTATGATTTCATAATTGGAAAGATTTTAATTGTTTTTCTCCTGAAAATTTAGATGTGTGTGTTCCATGGGCTTTTAAGCTTGGAAATATGGCTTAAGGTAATTAAAATGTGGAGTTGCAAGCTTAGTTTCACTTTTTTTGAATGTTTTTATAAAGCAATAAATCAGTGGTGAATTGTGCTAAAAGTTGACATGGGTGAGTGAGCAATGTGATCACCTGCTTGGTTTGTGATGTCCAGTTTGCAATAAACAGTTCTCCTGTTTACTATATGATAGACTGTTTTTCTTTAACAATTGTTTTTTGTCTCTTTTTGGATACCTTCTTTCTAAAACATTATATTGCTGATTTGTATTTGGTAATAGTTATTGTGTGTGAATGTATTATTACTGTTTCAGATATTAAATTGGTAATGATATGAACTTGTTTTAAGGTGATGTAGCTTCAGGGTTTTTAGTTCTGCCTTCTCCCTGACTACAATTATTCCAATATCCATGAATATGGAAGTTGTACCAAAGGATTGTCAATGTAATATCTCCAAAAGGGAGAAGGGATAATAAACTATATAGATCAGTCAACCTAACAATCGGAGAATGGGAGGCTGACCAGGAGAACATTCTTGGCGTAAAGGAATAATGCTTCATCTGTATATCCAATTAACAATAGCATACAGATGCCACAAATATGAATAGGTCAGGAAGATAATGCCTGTCATGCTAGCATACAAATCTTCAGAATAGAACTCCCTTTTCTTTTAGCTGAAAGGAACAATGCTGGTTAAATAGAGGAAACAAAACCCTTCTTCATTCACACCATTTAGAAGTTAAGCCAATCTTGATTAGTTCTAGGGCAACCAGACTACCTGAATTGTATAAGAATAACATTGTCAAATTTTGTTTGATAATGCTGCTGTGAAGTGCTTTGGGATGTTTTACTATGTTAAAGGTGCTATATAAATGCAAGCTATGTTCAGGTGGGCAGTGCTACACATGCTGTGTAATTCTGTCCTATAAATCTTAAACTACTGTGCTATTGCACAGATCTTATTCTTCAGCTAAAAGAAATATATCAGATGTTCAATCTTGCTCAGGCTTCATGGTATCATACTCTGTGAAATGCTGCCTTAATGTTGAGGGCAGCTACTCAACTATTCTTTGGACCCACGTCTAGATGACTCTAGAGCAGCGTTGTACTGGCGGAACCTGAACTGAGTGCTAGTAAGCAGGTTATAGCACTAAGGGTGACGCCTAACTTCAGTGATGATTGGGGCGAGGCTCAGAGGGTTAGAGCTGTCCTGTGTTTTGTGAAAAGGGCGTAAGTGGGCAATTACCATATGGGATAAGTGTCAGCTGCACTGGAGCAGCTACCACTGGTGCATAGGTCTTCAGCAGCAGCTAGCTCTGGTGCACAGGTCTTCAGCAGTAGCTGTCATTGGAGATGATCCTGTTTCTTTAAAATGGGGCTTCTCACCGTCTAATCATAGCACGAGTACAACGTGCATGACTGGTTGCCCTATCGGAGGTGAACCTAATGAAATCTTGTCCAAAGAAAGACTTGCTTTTATATAGCGTCTTTCACGACCAGACATCTCAAAGTGCTTTACAGCAAGTGAAGTACTATCCAACATTTGAACAATTTTGTCAATTTACACACCAGCAAGCTCCCACAAACAGCAATGTGATAATGATCAGATAATTTGTTTTTATGTTGGTTGAAGGATAAATATTGGCCAGGATATCTGGGATAGCTCCCCTGCTCTTTGAAATAATGCCATGGGATCTTTTACGTTCGTTTGAAAGAGCAGATAGGGCCTCGCTTTAACATCTAATGCAAAAGACTGCACCTCTGACAATGCAGCACTCCCTCAGTCCTGCACTGGAGTGTCAGCCTAGATTTTTGTGCTCCAGTCTCGGGTGGGACTTGAATCCACAACCTTCTGATTCATAAGCAAGGGTGCTAGCCACTGAGCCACAGCTGGCACACATAGAGCCAGGCACCAAAGGACAATATGTTTGCAAGCTGCATGTTGACCATCGCTATATGTATTGAAATTGCTAAGATACTGTTACTTGTGTAAGGCATTTGTTCCAGGAAAGCCCTGTTTTCCTCTTTGATTTTTCAAGTCTGTTAATTAGGGTGTTCTAGCAAAATTCAGCAGCATTTCTGTGGTAAACCACTGTTTGTATTCCTGTTTGTATTCCACTGTGTACATGCCTCGGCTGACTCCTCCCACAGGTCCTAGTATAAAGGTGACTGCTCCCCAGCCCGTTGTATCCTGGACCGGTCGACCACGCGAGGCAGACCTCCATTCTGTTGTTAATAAAAGCCTTTAGTTACTCTTCTAACTCTCAGTCTTTTATGAGTAATTGATAGCGCATCAATTTTATTAACAACATTTTTATAATGGAGAAGATCCTCACACCAGCATGCCTGGACTTAGATCATCGGGAGGCGGACTCATCCACCAAGTTTACTCACTGGCTTAAGTGTTTCGAAAAATTCCTGACCGCCTCCGAAGCAATCAAATCGGACGAGGACAAACTGGATGTCCTGACCTCCAAAGTGAACCACCGAGTGTACTCGGTCTTCCAAGACGCGACCTCGTACGCGGATGCTATCAAGCTCCTCAAGGACCAGTACACGCGCCCAGTGAACGAAGTGTACGCCAGGCACCTCCTGGGGAGTCGTAAACAACAACCTGGGGAATCGACCGTGGAATACCTTCAGGCACTGTCTGTGCTTGGCCGGGCCTGTGGTTGTAAGGATGTAAAGGCCGCCGTGTACACAGAGGAACTTATCCGGGACGCTTTTGTAGCGGGCCACAGATCCAATTACACCCGACAGCGACTGTTGGAGCAGAGTAACCTCGACCTCAACAAGGCCTCTGAACTCGCACTATCGTTGGATGCAGCCTACCAGGACATGGATGCCTACTCCTCTGCACCGTGGACGCCGCGGGGAATGACAGCCTGGGACACGGTAGGACCGCCTCATAGCGCCGTGCCACCCCAGCCACACCCCAACAACGGCCCAACTACCGCAGCAGTGTCCCAAGGCCAGACAGCAGTGCCCCAAGGCCAGAAATGCTACTTCTGTGGCCAGGCAAAACACCCCAGAGCACGCTGCCCGGCAAAAAACGCGATCTGCTCAGGCTGCGGGAAGAAGGGACACTAAGCTAGCGTCTGCAGGGCCAAAGCCACCCCGAACCCCAGCAGCGCCGCGTGTGGGCCATGCGGGCCGCCATCTTGGACCTCCCCGGCCATGTGCGAATCACCGGTACAGCAGCCATTTTGGACGCCTCCAGCCACATGGGGATCATGGACGCCGCCATCTTGGACGACAGCCGGGACGCAGCAGGCGCCCGACACCGCCTCATCTGATACCCGCAGCGACACACCGACCCCTACGCTGGCATCCGTTACACTGGACCAAGCGAGACCGCACCAACTGGCCAGTTCCACAATGGACATTAAGGTAAATGGTCACGATACAATCTGCCTTTTTGACTCTGGGAGCACGGAGAGCTTCATCCACCCCGACACGGTGCGGCGTTGCTCTCTCCCAGTCCTGCCTGTGCAACAGCGGATTTCTATGGCCTCCGAGTCCCAGTCGGCGGACATCGGCGGCTACTGCGTGGTGACACTCGTAGTAGACGGGACCGTGTACGATCATTTTAAACTTCTGGTCCTGCCTGACCTCTGCGCTGCCGTCCTGCTGGGGTTAGATTTTCAGTGCCACCTTAAAAGTGTTACGATGGCGTACGGCGGACCCCTACCCCCACTCACAGTCCGCAGCCAGCAGCTTCCAAATTGCCCGCCGCGCACCAGGTGCAACCTCTCCACACTCAGAGTCACCCCCCCACCACTGTTTGCTAACCTCACCCCCGACTGTAAGCCCATCGCCACAAAGAGCAGGCGATACAGTGCCGGGGACAGGGTTTTCATTAAAACAGAAGTGGAGCGGCTCCTGAAAGAAGGGATTATTGAGGGCAGCACCAGCCCCTGGCGAGCCCAGGTTGTGGTCGTTAAGACCGGCGAGAAGCAGCGCCTGGTCATCGACTACAGCCAGACAATAAATCGCTACACCCTGCTGGACGCCTACCCACTCCCCCGTATAGCTGATATGGTCAACCAGATCGCGCAGTACCGCGTCTTCTCGACCATTGACCTGAAATCAGCGTACCACCAGCTCCCCATCCGCCCTGAGGACCGCCAGTACACTGCCTTTGAGGCAAACGGCCGCCTCTATCACTTCCTTAGGGTTCCCTTTGGCGTCACCAACGGGGTCTCCATCTTCCAAAGGGAGATGGACCGGATGGTAGATCAAAATGCGTTGCAGGCCACTTTCCCATATCTGGACAATGTGACCATCTGCGGCCGTGACTTGCAGGACCATGACGCAAACCTCGAAAAATTCCTCCGCACCGCCCAACTCCTAAACCTGACATATAACAAGGAGAAGTGCATATTCCGCACAAACCGCCTCGCCATCCTTGGCTGTGTTGTGGAACACGGAGTCATCGGCCCCGACCCCGACCGGATGCGTCCCCTTATGGAACTTCCACTGCCCCACTGCCTCAAGGCCCTGAAGAGGTGCCTAGGGTTTTTCTCCTATTACGCCCAGTGGGTCCCCTACTATGCGGACAAGGCCCGTCCGCTGATCAAGTCCACCTCTTTTCCCTTGACGGCAGAGGCCTGCTTAGCCTTCCACCGTATCAAGGAGGACATTGCCAAAGCCACCATGCACGCAGTGGACGAATCCATCCCCTTCCAGGTGGAAAGCGACGCGTCCGACTTTGCCCTGGCCGCTACCCTCAATCAGGCGGGGAGACCCGTGGCCTTCTTTTCACGAACCCTCCAAGGCCCGGAGACCAGACACTCCGCTGTTGAGAAGGAGGCCCAGGCGATTGTGGAGGCTGTGCGTCATTGGAGGCACTACCTGGCCGGAAAACGATTTACCCTGCTCACTGACCAGCGTTCAGTTGCTTTTATGTTTAACAACAAGCAGAGGGGCAAAATCAAAAATGACAAGATCTTGAGGTGGAGAATCGAACTTTCCACCTACAACTACGAGATCTTGTACCGGCCCGGGAAGCTCAATGAACCCCCGGATGCGCTATCGCGTGGCACCTGCGCCAGCGCGCAGATCGATAGACTGCGGGCCCTCCACAATGACCTCTGCCACCCGGGGGTCACCAGGTTCTTCCACCTCATCAAGGCCCGCAACCTGCCTTACTCTATTGAGGAGGTCAGGACCATGACCAGGAACTGCCAAGTCTGCGCTGAGTGCAAACCGCACTTTTATAGACCAGACAGGGCCCACCTGATAAAAGCCACTCGCCCCTTCGAGCGCCTGAGCGTCGATTTTAAAGGGCCTCTCCCCTCCTCCGACCGCAATGTGTACTTCCTCAATATTATTGATGAGTACTCCCGTTTCCCGTTCGCCTTCCCCTGCCCGGACATGACCAGTGCCACGGTCATTAAATGTCTGAACAACCTCTTCACCCTGTTCGGCTTCCCCAGCTATATCCAAAGCGACCGGGGCTCATCGTTTATGAGCGACGAACTCCGTCAGTACCTGCTAACTAGGGGTATTGCCACAAGCAGGACCACCAGTTACAACCCCCGGGGGAACGGACAGGTGGAAAGAGAAAATGCGACAGTTTGGAAGGCCGTCCTGCTAGCCTTAAAGTCTAGGGGCCTTCCAACCTCCCGCTGGCAGGATGTGCTCCCCGATGCGCTCCACTCTATTCGGTCACTGCCACTAACGCCACCCCTCATGAGAAAATGTTTGTCTTCCCAAGGAAGTCCACATCGGGGACATCGCTACCGCCACGGCTGACGTCCCCAGGGCCGGTCCTACTGAGAAGACACGTGAGGACCCATAAAACGGACCCCCTGGTCGAGAGGGTCGACCTCCTCCACGCCAACCCCCAGTATGCTTACATCGCATACCCGGACGGGCGGGAGGACACAGTCTCCATAAGAGACCTTGCACCCTCGGGGGCCGCAGTAACCCACTACCCACTACCACCCCCCCCCCCCCCACGATCCGATATCCAGCCCCAGCAGACGGCAGGCCTGGGCCCCGCGACCCGCTCGACATCTACGAGGACGACACGCCTGTGCCACAGCCTACGCTGGACTCGACGCCGGAAGCTTCACTACCCCTGCCGTCGCCACGCCGATCACAGCGGCAGACAAGACCTCCGGAGAGACTCCAATACACTAACTTTTAATACACTTCACCCCGCCGGACTCAATTTTAAACAAGGGGTGAATGTGGTAAACCACTGTTTGTATTCCTGTTTGTCCTGTTTGTATTCCACTGTGTACATGCCTGGACATGCCTCGGCTGACTCCTCCCACAGGTCCTAGTATAAAGGTGACTGCTCCCCAGCCCTTTGTATCCTGGACCGGTCGACCACGCAAGGCAGACCTCCATTCTGTTGTTAATAAAAGCCTTTAGTTACTCTTCTAACTCTCAGTCTTTTATGAGTAATTGATAGCGCATCACTTTCACATCCAGTATTGGGACTGGAAGCTAAAGTAATTCTACTAAATTTCTATGTAACGGTCATTCTCGTCCCCATCAAAGGAAATATCTGGCCAAAGCCAATTTGCAATACACTGTGTCACTAAGCAAGTTTGAGATACACTTTCCGCATGCAACTAACCACCACTAATTCCTGTACAGCAGTAGCGGCTAGTAGTTTGTAGCCTCTCTGAGTCCTAGTGCCAGATATGGATGTTGTCCTTTTCAGTTTCAACACAGCTTAAGTTTAGGAAGAAAAAAGCCGCCAGCAAACTGTGCTGAATTGGACCATGTTTTTATTGCTCTTTGACCTCCATCCCATTGCTGCTAATGTCTAGCAATGTTTCCTTTAATTTTCTTTGGGTGAGTGGCCCCTTTAACGGGCTGCATAGCCCATTCAAATTCCTGTGCAGGTGTTTTTTCCTATTGTAAAGCTGGCAAGCAGCCTATCCAGGAGCTCCAGACAGCTGTGCACCTTAAAGGGAACATTGGCTTCTAGCTTCAAATCTGCAAAGGGTACCATTTTTTTTTCTACCAACAGGCATAGTGGTTAGCACTGTTGCCTCACAGCGCCAGGGACCCGGGTTCGAATCCGGCCTCGGGCGACTGCCTGTGTGGAGTTTGCACATTCTCCCCGTGTTTGCGTGGGTTTCCTCCGGGTGCTCCGGTTTCCTCCCACAGTCCAAAGATGTGCGGGTTAGGTTGATTGGCTATGATAAATTGATCCTTAGTGTTAGGGGGATTAAATACGTGAGGTTACGGGGATAGGGTGGGATATGTGTTGGTGTAGGAGTTACAGGGATCGGGTGGGATATGTGTCGGTGCAGGCTCGATGGGCCGAAATGGCCTTTATCTGCACTGTGGGGTTTCTGTGATTTCTGGTTTCTGTGATACCTTCCAGTTTGTGGCAAAATATAACTGTGATCTAAACTGAGCTCCTTGGTAAAGTAACTAAAATACCCCAGGTCAGAGAGCTTAAATAGGCAGTGTTTGAAAGAATCATCTTCAAAATGGTTGAAATATATTCACTTGGGCTGGACTGGGTGAAGGTAGCTGGGAGGGCCTCTGGGTTCAACCTTGGATTCAGTCATAGAGCTTCGTCAGCTGACAGCAATAATGGCAAAGTAACCAGGGTATCCTAGACATTGATGTGCCTAAGTGACTGTGGTGGCGCCACTAGGATAGCTTTCAACAGTGCCAGAAACAGTCTTGACCTCGGTGACATATTAATCAACTCCAGGAACAAGCCCATACTGACAAGCTTTGGCCCTGACAATAACTCTCTACCACCAGCATTCATTGCAGAAGTACAAGACAAAGGCATTGGCTGAGGAGGCCCCACTGATAAATCTGGTTACAAATTCTTCCTCTGTTTCTTTGGCCTTTGAGAAGCTAAACCATTTGTTCAAATGTTCACACCTGCGATGTCAGGTCAATCTGGTCCAGCCTGGTTTTAACCCTATTGATTCAACTGCCAATCAAGGCACCAGTGCTGTTGGAAGTTCTCTAAGATGGAGGGGTGAGTTCCTCTCTTTTGCATGGGGAAAAAAAGCAGCTTCCCCTGCCCCCCCCCCCCAGCCCCCCCAGGTTCTCACACCTGTATAGGAGGTTTAGGACAAAATCTAGCTATTTATCAAAAGAATATAAAGGGCTAGATTTTCGTGGAGCCGTCAGGCGGGGTTTCAGGCGGTGGGGATCCTGAATTTGGGGGTCCCGACACCATCCCGCCCAAAACCCCGCCCCACGTAAGTTTCAGGGGTGGCGGGTACCCGCCCCGCACTGGGACCCGCTGAAACCAGGCGGGAAGGGATTTGTGTCAATTAACTGCCTGTTAACAGGTAGTTAACAGGCAGTTTTTCACCTAATCCTTATTTTGAGGGGTGTCGTGTGGGATTCCCAACGGCTCTAAACCACGCCAGGTAGAGCAGTCGGGCCGTCGGGTTGAAGGAGTTGGAGGGGTCGCGATGTCGGTGCTCAGGTGAGTGATGGGTGCATGAGTGCAAAGGTAAGTGTGTTTGGTGTGTCTAAAATGTGTAAAGAACTTTTACTTACCGGTACTTACCTTCACAGCCTTTCTTCCTGTAGGCGTCGGGAGCCCATCACTCAGCCGGAACTTAAAGCTGAACGGCTGCGATCTGTCAAAAGTGACAGCCTTCAGCTTTGAGTGCCGGTGAGAGTTCTAACTGAGTCTGTGCAGAAGGACTCATGTTAGAACTCAGAGTGTCAGTGTTTCACAGCTTCAAACAGCTGTAAAACACTGATATTTCATCTGTCAAGAACTCTTCACAGATGAAATTGCAGTCTGTGATGTCACCTGTTGCTGGGTGGCCCTTAATTGGCCTGCTGAGCCCGCTGGGCGGGCTCAACCATGTCAACCAAGGGAAAATCGCATGGATTGGCCGGACGCCGAAGTAGGCGGGTCAAAAACCCGAAAGGGGAAGTCCCACCTTCCCGACAGGTTCGGGAAAATCTACCCCAAAGACTATGGCCTAGAAATTGAGTTGACGCCGCGCCAGGGCTTTAGCGCCGGAAATTTAGCGCCGGCGCTAATTCCCTTGCGCGCGCCAAAAATTCAGTAGCGCCGCGCCCAGACGGCTGCCGGCGCTACTGGCGGGCGTGAGCGCCTCCCAATGGGCGCTGAGTGCCGAATTGCGGCGCTAATCCGGCGCTGCGGCACCCGATGCGGTGCGGCAGGCTGGGGAAGTTCAGGCCTCCTCCTTCAGTTAAGGAGGAGCTGCCTGCACCCGCCCGCTGTCCGTTCAAATATTGAAAAAATGAGCCCGGCACCTCGGACAAGTGCCGGGCTTGCAGGCCAGACGCATCTGTTCCGCGGGGGGGGGGTGGAGGAGTCCGGGGAGGGAGGTGCGGGCAGGCAGCCGACGGGAAAGCGGCCGGCCGCCGCGCGACCTTAATGCGCCGGCGCTAACTCGGGGAAGACTCGGTTGCCAGAGTCTTAGTTGCGGCTGCCACGGGCGAGGCGGCCGCAACTGAATTTCGGCGCTGGGGCCCGTCGGCATGGCAACCGGGACGCTGCGCACACCGATGACGTCATCGGTGCCGGCGCAGCGCTACCGGCTTAACGCCGACGGAAGGGCCCCACTCAATTTCCCAACTGGCCATAACTCCGGCGCTAGGCCCTCTAGCGCCTCAAATGCGGCGCTAAGGCTACTCAATTTCTAGGCCTGTGTCTTTATTGGCTGGCAGCTGGGAATCCATGGATAGGAATAGGACTGTGATGCCCACGCAGAGGGCCAATTTCAGGAATAATGTTCCACACCCACAATAGTGTGGGGGGAGGGATGTATAACGGATGGCCGAGCCATAACAGCCAGTTTTCAGCCCCATCAATGTTGAAAATAACTCCCCTGCCTGCCAGATTATTCCAAACATTGATCACTCTCTGAGTGAAGAAGTTCTTCCTAATAGGTTAGAAATTTATTTTCACTAACTTAAATTCATGTCATTTGGTTTTACATTCCTAGTTTAATTTGAATTAATATTCTGGATTTATCACAATACCTGGATGAGGTTTCCCCCTTAACTGCCGCCTTCTAAACAAAGATTCTATATGATTGACAAATGAGTTAGACAATCATGATAAATCAAAACTGTGATTTACTTGAGTGTGCACTGACATTGGGGAATCTCACCCGCTGGCATCAGATATTAGCAGCAGCGTTCCCACCTATATTCAGGCAGTGCCCTCCACATCTTTTCCATGATCAGGTAACATATGTTAATGCACTCTTAATATCTTATTACACAAAGCAGTTACAGCAACAGAGCTCATGACTGATTTGTTCGAAATCCATAACCAAAAAGGGCTGCAAGTATTCCATGGAACGGCTAACAACAGAAATTGATGCTTTGGATAACTTGTCATTGAGTACACGGGGGAAAGATCAGGTCAGCTAGAGACTTTGCAGGAACATACTCAGTCCATTCATTGAACTGATTGTACTACATCAACCCAAAGTGAAAAGTTTTGACAGAATACAACTGCTGATGTCAGAAAGTGAAAGATCAGCATTAGTTGCAGTACAATTGTGTCAGGTACAGGTTTCATGTGATGCGTGATGTGAGAAAACTAGGCCAGATTGCAATTTATTTTGGAGGACATAGCTATACTATAGAGTATTAAAAAGAGGAATATATTCCTGATTTTATTATTGATTTTTTTTTAAATTCCCTTTATTTTGTAGATTGTTTTCTCTTGCCCTTGCCTGCTCTCCCCCCACCCCCGCTTAAAGACTTCCTACTTCCAAGCATCTGCTAATGACACTCTGTGATCAGCCACATGATGAGTTGTACGAGCAGCCAGTAACTAGCCTTTTGATTTCCCCTTCCATTTTGCAAAGAAGAACTATATCCCTACTTAAAACCTTACTCTGACATTCTCAGATCAGGAAATCACAACATGGGGAATTGTGCCTATGAACTCACACTCTCCCAGACCATGAAACAGCATATGAGAGGAACCTATTTATCCAACAATCATAGGTAACAGTTGCTCACTAAGCTAATAGGTGCTGTTCACATAGTACCAGTGACAGAGAAGATGGGTAATTGAGCCTCATAGCCTACTACCAAATTGTCAATTGTTAAAAAATAATTTCTCAGCTTGCACCGTTTGAACAATGAAAGCTGGTTAATCCTCTTGTCAAAAGAAGCACAGACTGAAACCCAACCTTACAACATACTGCTGGAGAATGTAAATGAGCTTATGAAAACTATACTGGAGTGTTTTAACTTTATCTCCACTAAATGAGAATCCTGTTTGTAGGCCTCACTGTTAGGATTTTAAATGGTGCTATCAGACAGATATGGAATCAACTTATTTATGCAATTTTTTTTTAAACTGTCCTAGCAATGTGTAGTTTTCATTAAGATGCACAATATCAAATGGACTTGCTAAAAAACACAAATATGAAATATACTGTCTTTCATTGCCATTAAGGTTCCAGTATTTGTATTGATGAATCACTATTTTTTCTGAGCACCTTTAACCATCATCCATATTCATCATCCGTATTCATGATGGGCAATTATTGACATTTGCTGCACCTTATTAATTGGTCACAATCAATAGTCAGTGTTATGCAATGAATTGTACTTGATGCACACTATTTTATTCATTATGCAAACAGCAAATGCATTTACTACTGTATCTACTTAAAGATTACAAAATAATTACGGTTAAGGAAGGCCGTTTGGCTCATTTTAGTCTATCCATTCATCCTAAAGTGCCTCCATTTCAGCATCCAATTGTTTATTAAAAGGATCCATGTTTTTCACCTCCACCACTCTTCCTGGAAAGCTGCTCCATACATTGATCACACTGTGTAAAGAAGAATTTCTTGACATTACTTTTACTGTTTTGATTCTATGTCTCCTTGTTCTACTCTTTCTATGTAACTTAAAGTAATATTCTGGGTTTACTGTTTCCATTCCTTTAACCATCTTATAAACATCTATATGATTACATTATAACTAGTGTGCATCTGTCACACACCAGATGTCTCACACCATGGAGGGGATTCTGATACATGATCCCCCCCCCCCCCGAAATCAGACAAAATCATGGTGGAAAATACAGGTGGTGAGGACCACAGCTGCCTCACCGCTCCGACCACGATTTCCCTCCCCCACCCCCACCTCTGTCATGCTATTGGTCGCTCTTTCTCCATCTACTGGTGCAAATGGAAATTGGGGGGGGGGGGGCGGGGGGGGGGGATCAGGCCACATGGTCCCTGGCAGATTTTCCATCTGTCCACCCTACTTACCGACTGGCCCAACCCAATATGATTTCTGTGAGGAAGTGACAACCCAAGTTAACTGTAGTAAACCCTACAATGTTGTGCAGTGAGACTTCCAAAAGGCATTTGATAACATTCCACATGAACAATTACGAATTAAGTTCAAAGCTATGGGGAAATATAGGGAAAATGTGGGTATGAATAGGAAAATGGATGGAAGGTAGAGAACAGTGGGTACTAGTTAGAAGAATGGGGAGAAGTACTGAGTGGGGTGTCCCAGGACTCAGTGTTGGGGCCACTATTGTTTTTAATTTATATCAATGATGGATTCCGAAACTCAATGCAGACCAGTGAAATTTGTAGATGATACCAAACGAGGTGGGCAGTGGAATTAAAGGAGGCAGCCCAGGAACTACAGAATAAACTAAACAATATAGGTGAGTGGGCCAGACAATGGCAGACAAAATTGAAATCAGATGTACAAAGTATTGCACATAGGAAGGAAAAATGGGCAACATGCATGATTCATGAATGGTGTTGAAATAGCCATGGATGAAGTGAAAAGAGACCTAGGACTCTTAGTAGAATCAACGCTCAACATGTCCAGCCATTGCAGAGCAGGCATCAACAAAACCAATAGGAATGTTGAACTACATAGCCAAAACAATTGAATATAAGTCAGAGGAAGTTGTGATCAAACTGTACAGTGTTCTTGTGAGAACATATCTTCGTGTACTGTGGCCAGCTCTGGTTGCCGAGAAACAAGGGAGACATTCAGGTGCTGGAGGGAGGGCTACGAGGGTGATCCCTAGTATCAGGGGTCTGAGATATGAGGAAAGACTGGAGAGACTTGGGCTTTTCAACCTGGAAAGGAGGCGTCTGAGAGGTGACCTTCTAGAGGTATATAAGATAATAAATGGTATGGAGACAATTATTTCAGATAACTATTTAAAATTGAACACTTTGGAGGAGAAATTGGGTGCCTTTGCGCCTCTCATTAGCACCACCTGGGGGGGGGCTAACGGGGCACAAATGGCTTTGCGACTGGGCGCGGCGCTGACATCGACTTCCGCCATATCCGCCGGGAGTTTTGTGGCGGCACTATAGCATTGCGCCCTGATCTCCTTCGCCCGGAGATCGTGACGTCATTGCAGTGCGCGTCGCCCCGGTAGTGCCCCGGACCCGAGATTTAGCGGATATTTTAAGGGTTTGCGCCCAGGCACACTCGATCTCCTGGCTGCAGTGAAGATCAGAAAATCAGGAGAGTCAGAATACTGACCTGTAAAGGAACCCAGTCCAAATTCCACCATTTAAATTAATGGGCGGGCAGGTTCTTTTACAGGTGTGCACTTCAAGTTGGCCAATTTTCCAATATTCACTGTGCCCGGGCACAGACCCAGGTAAATCTCCTCTTACAAAGTTTAGTAATAAGGTTGTGCTGTTAAATTCAACTCAACCCAAAAGCTGTGTAAACCGTTTTTAATGAAATATGCAGAATTTTTTGATTAAACATTCAGATTTCAATACACTCCTCGACGTGTTTGCATTCATTATGTGTCAAATGCTCTGCCAGCAACAGCCGAATGAGAACCGCCCACGAATATAAGTGTATCACCCGTCGCAATCTTTTGTCTGTGAGGATTGTCCCTCACATCGCTGGGTTAAGGATCATTCTCTGACCCAGGGGACTGAAAGCTGCTTATGTTTGTATTGGTTTGAACCTGAAAATTCATTTTTAAAAATCCTTTCCAAAAAAATTACGTCATTTGATGTCACGACTGGCATGAAGCTGCTAAAACCAATACACTTGAGCAGTCCTTTTAAAAGAAAGGTACATATTAAGAAGAGGAGGGAAAGGAAGCTAATAATCAGCCATATTACATATGTGAATGGATATTGACTTTCTTTTTAAGTTCTAGCAGCCTTTTGAGGAAGAATCTCAGTTCAGTTTATTCTCATGACCTCCAAGCAGCTGTCAGACTGAAGAGAACAGACAGAACATTTTGCATTCTCTTCATAATCTATGTGTATAAAAATGAGATTATTTATCTTTGCTTTGCCGTCACTTCACACACAGCAGGATGAAAGGCTAATTTCACAGCTCGCCCAAATAAAAGTCACCCAACTTGCAGCCATAACCAATTGCAAAGTATTTTAACTTCAACATCGCTAAAAGTTCACAAATTTTTTTTATTCAAAAGTTATTTATTTAGGGTCTTTTTGAAGCGATATAATGATAGGACCGTGGAAGAGGATAACGTACCAGGGATACGAGGAAAAATAAAAATAAATCAAGAGGAGGAACTTACTAGATTTAATATAAGTTAAAAAAATGGTAATGGAGGAAATAATGAGACTGAACATCGACAAATCGCCAGGACCTGATAGTTTCCACCCCAGGGTATTAAAAGAAGTAGGTGAGAAAATTGTAGCTGCTTTAGTCATGATCTTCCGAAACTTAATAGATTCTGGAATTGTCCCCTTGGATTAGAAAATTGCCAATGTCACTCCATTATTTAAGAAGGGTGGGAGAGAGAAACCAGGAAATTATAGATCCATTAGTCTAATGTTTGTTGTGAGGAAGTTACTAGAATCTGTTATTAGGGACAGAGCGACTGAGCACTTGGACAAATACGAACTGATCTGAAATGGATTTGTAAAGGGTAAGCCACGTCTAACTAGCCTAGTTGAAGTTTTTGAAGAGGACACCATTGTGGTAGATAAGGGAGTGTCTATGGGTGTTATTTATATGGACTTCCAGAAGGCATTCGCTAAGGTTCCACACAATAGACTTATTATGTCCGTGTATGATTGAGACACGGACAGCAGGAGTTGAACAAAACAAGTCTTTACTGAAAGGAGTCAATCGGGAAACTGAAACTACAGAGGCTTACTAGCGCCTTTTATACAGGGGTGGTCACTGCCGGTACTGCAGTCTGAGACCAGTTATTCTCTTAAAGGTACATACACAACAATTCCTCCCCTTTTAGATAAACAGTACATAACATTCATTTAACAACTAAATGATAACTAATTACAATCACAATTACGGTTGCTAGATACACTGGTTAAGTTTAAGCAATTATAAGTTCAGTCTTTGAGGAGGCTTCCTGATTCTGTCTGGATAACGCCTCTTTGGGGTATCAGGTTCCTCTGGCAAGGTTGAGTCGAGATCAATGTCGTTGTTTGGTTCATCTGCTTCCAATATCACCGATTCTGCGGTAGCTGCAATTGGTACGTCGATTTCATTACCAGGTGTATCAGATCGTGGTGTGGAGTTGACGTTTTCCAGTGACTCTAGAATCTGGTCAGCATGGCATCTTACAATGCTCTCTCCAACGTCCACGGTATACATGAGAGGTCCTTGCCGTGTACAAATCGTTCCTGGCTGCCATTTCTCAGTGCGGTAGTCCCGGGCCAAAACTGGTTGACCTATCTTAAAACTCCTGGTCGGCCTTTCATTCATATTCTGAAACTGCCTGTTTCCACATCTCTTCGGACGTTTGGCTTAACCAAATCCAAGCGGCATCGTAGTCTTCGATTGAAGAACATCATGGCTGGAGTTTGGTTGGTAACCGCATGTGTCGCATTCCGGTAGGCAAACAAGAAGTTGTCCACCTTGTGTTGTAGGGGTATATCTTCATTACACATTGCCTTGATAGCCTTCTTGAATGTTTGAACAAACCTCTCGGCCAATCCATTAGTGGCTGGATGATATGGGGCGGATGTGTAATGCTTAACACCATTGTTCTTTAAGAACCTCCGGAACTCTTCAGACACAAACTGTGGTCCATTGTCAGAGCAGATCTGTTCAGGCAGCCCATTCCTGGCGAATATGGTTCGTAAAACTGTGATAGTTTTTTCCGTGGTGGTTGAGGACATTTTTATTACCTCTGGCCACTTTGAATGTGCATCCACCGCAATTAAAAACATCGAGTCCATGAAGGGACCAGCAAAATCAATGTGCACCCTTTGCCATGGAGATGAGGGCCACTCCCATGGATGTAGAGGAGCTTGTGGTGGGGCGTTTTGGACCTTCTGGCATCCTGCACAGCTCTTGGTCATCTCTTCGATTTCTCTATCGATTCCCGGCCACCACACAAACGCTCTGGCTAAGTTCTTCATTTTTACCCCACCCAGATGACCCTCATGAAGCTCATTGAGCACTCTATCTGTCAACTTAGGTGGAATTACTACTCTGGATCCACACATCAAGGTTCCTCTGCACACTGACAGCTGTTCTCTTCTCGGCGAGAATGCTGGCAGCAGTGGTTCGCCATGTGCTGGCCATCCCTTCACCATTAAATCATAGACCCGTGATAGTGTCGGGTCATTCCGTGTTTCCTTTTCTATGTTTGCATTCGTCACAGGGAGACATTCGACTATGGTCGAGTGGAATAACTCCATTGGATCCACTGCAAGGTCTTCTTCTTCCACCGTCGGCAACGGTAGGCGTGACAATCCATCAGCATTCCCATGCTGTTTAGTTCCTTTGTACTCGATGTCATATTGGTGTGCCCCTAGGAAAAGGGACCACCTCTGCCGCCGTTGCGCTGTCATTATCGGTACGGCCTTCTGAGGGTTGAAAATGGAGACAAGAGGTTGATGATCAGTTAGTAGAGTAAATTTTTGACCGTGCAGGTAGTGATTGAACTTCTTCACCCCCCACACTAGGCTGAGGGCCTCTCTGTCAATCTGGGCGTAGTTACGCTCGGCAGAAGTTAACGAGCGTGACGCAAAAGCTATCGGCCTCTCTAAACCATCAAGGAATTTATGTGACAGTACCGCCCCAATGCCGCAGGGAGACGCATCACACGCCAGTCTGATCAGCAGTGCTGGGCTGTCGTGAGCCAATACTTCTCTTGAAGTGATTAAGTCCTTACTCTTCTGAAAGGCCCGCTTACAGTCATTGCTTCATTTCCATGCTACTCCCGTTCGTAGCAGGGCGTTCAGTGGGTGCAGGATTGTCGACAAATTCGGCAAAAACTTATGGTAGTAATTCACCAATCCGAGGAATGACCTCAGTTGCGACACATTTTCAGGCGCTGGGGCCTTAACAACTGCTTCAATTTTGTCAGGGGACTTATGTAACCCCTCTTCATCAATCACGTGGCCACAATACGATATCTGTTTCTTAAAAAACTCGCACTTGGGGCGGTTGGCTCGTAGCCCATGTTCCCGTAGTCTAGTGAGCACCTGTTCTAGGTTGTTAAGGTGTTCACTGTCATCTTCACCTGTCACAAGGATGTCGTCCAAGTAACACTGAGTCCCCGGAATCCCTTGCAGGACTTGTTCCATCGCTCTTTGCCATATCACCGGAGCCGATGCTACTCCGAATACCAATCGATGATACTGGTAAAGACCTTTGTGAGTGTTTATCGTGAGATACTTCCTAGAGATTCTTCAACCTCCATCTGCAAATATGCTTGTGCTAGGTCAATTTTTGTAAAACGCTTCCCTCCAGACAGTGAGGCGAAGATGTCTTCTATCCTTGGAAGAGGATATTGTACTGTGTGAAGGACTGGGTTCACCGTCACCTTGAAATCCCCACAGATGCGAACCTTCCTTGGCTCCTCAGACTTATTGCTTAACGTTTTCTTCATGACAGGAACGATGGGTGTCGCCCACTCGCTCCAGTCGACCTTAGATAACACGCCTGCCTTCTCCAGATTCTCCAGCTCTGCCTCGACGGCTGGGCGAATTGCATATGCTACCGGTCTTGCTTTGAAAAACTTGGGAATTGCATTCTCTTCTATTTTTATCGAGGCGGTTACGCCTTTAAGAGTGCCCAGTTCTTGTTGAAATACCTCTTTGGCGTTAGCTAAGATTGTTGACAATCGTCCAGGAGTGACGTCTTCATCTTTTTTACCGTCCACCATCATTGCATGAATGGAGTGCCAATCTAAGCTTATCTTCCTGATCCATTCATGTCCCAATAACGGTGGTCCACCATTTTGCAGTATGTAGAGATACAATTTCCGTATTTTCTTGCCGTTGTATTCGACAGGCACCCTTATTTTTCCTCTGGGGTATACTTTTTGCCCCGTATACGTCGTCAAGACGATGGATGTCTCTCTCAAGGGTATGTGTGAGAATAGCCACTCGTAGTCTCGTCGATTCATGACGGTTAGCGCTGATCCTGTATCCAATTCCATTTAACTTGGGACCCTGCTATCGTGAGGGTGACCCAAATGGTTCGGTGATCCTCTTTTGCGATTACATTGTGAAGTTTGAGACAGCTTAGTCTCCTGTTTCCGGATTCACTATCGCTCATCTGGTCTTCGGAACTACTGTCCGTCATCTTTTGTACTTTCTTGTATGGTTCCTTAGTAGCCTTTTTGTTGTCGCTGGTCTTCTTCCCAGACCTGCAAACTCGTGCAATGTGTCCCATCTTTCCGCATTGCCTGCATATTTTGTCCTTGGACCAGCAGTCCTTCTGGTCATGGTTAGTTCTGCCGCAGCAATAACATTTTGCAAATCCCCGTGTCATTTCGTGGGTGCCGTATTCCTGTGGCTTTTGTTGAATTTCCGCAGCTCCCCTGGCTGCTGCTTCGTACGATACTGCCACGCTGAAAGCCTTATCTAGCGTCAGCTCTTTCTCTGAGAGTAACTTCTTCTGTGTTCCTTCGCTCAGGAGTCCACAGACAAATTTGTCCCGTAGTGTATCTGCCAGTCCTGCTCCGAACTGGCAGCGCTTTGATAGCTTGCGTAGTTCCGTAAGGTACTCAGCATTGCTCTCATCTTTATGCTGAGTTCTCCTGTGGAATTTAAACCTTTCGGCTATCAACAGCGGTGCAGGGTTTAGGTGTTCCTGTAGGACAGCAACAATTTCGTTAAAACTCTTCGCCTTCGGTTTGGCTGGAGTAATCAGATCCCGCAATAGGCCGTACGTTCTAGCGCCCATTAAGTTTAGCAATACCGATGCCTTTTTCTCATCAGCTATTTCGTTTGCCTCGCAATATACCTCGACTCTTTCCACATACGTGGTCCAGTCCTCTATTGTATTATCAAAGGCAGTGATACAGCCAGTCTTCGGCATCTTGAAAATCTAAAATGGCGCCTCCCGCGCTTTGTCTTCTTCCCCGATTTAACAAAATGGCGCCTCCCGCACTTTGCCTTCTTCCCCCGCTGATTAAGATGGCGCCTCCCGCGCTTTTGCCTTCTTCCCCGCTGTTGCTAGCGCTGCTTTCCGCGGTTTCTGTTGCAACCTGCAGCTCCTCGCGGTCTCCTGCGCGTTTAATATTTCTTTTTTTTATTATTTTCCCGTCGTGGAACAACCCTGTGGGACTCTTGCCTCCCTCTTCTCGGGTCTATACGCAGCCCGGCTTCGTAGCACCGGCCGCGCCCTGTGTGCTCCACCCTCTCTCTCTCCTCTTCCCGACAACGCTGCTCGGCCCCGTTGCAAGCCACCCGCTCGAGTTCGCAACCGCCGCAGCCCAGGAAGGATCAGTGTACTACCTGCCACCAGCCCGATTAGCTGAAGCACCGTCGACAGGAACCAGGCCCCGCTTTCGACAGCTTCTCCAGCAATCTTCAACTCCGCTAACACAGGGGCGGATGCCCATGGTCGACGCCCATTTCTACTGCTTCTTTCTTCCTTCTGGCCTCGACCTCTGCTCACTTCGCTGCAGGAATGGATCCCAGGAGGTGGTGCAGACTGTAGGTAAGTTCGTATCTGCTCGTCGCCAGTATTATGTCCGTGTATGATTGAGACACGGACAGCAGGAGTTGAACAAAACAAGTCTTTACTGAAAGGAGTCAATCGGGAAACTGAAACTACAGAGGCTTACTAGCGCCTTTTATACAGGGGTGGTCACTGCCGGTACTGCAGTCTGAGACCAGTTATTCTCTTAAAGGTACATACACAACAAGACTGTTAACAAAAATGGAAGTGGATGGAATTGGAGGCAACCTTTTGAGATGGGTAGGGAATTGGTTAGGAAGTAGGAGTCAGGAGGGTTGGGATAATGGGTATGTACTCAATAAGTAGGATGTGACTAATGTTCCCTCTAATTTTTTTTTTTGGCCTGCACGGCCCTTTTAACGGACTGCGCAGGCTATTCAGAATTCCACATGTGCGATTTTTCTATTTAAAAGCCGGCTCATTGGCTGTGCGTGTCTTCCAGAGCGCTGCGCGGACACGCGATTGCGCAGCTTAAAGGAAACATTGAATGCGACTAGTGGTGTCCCCTAGGGATCTGTACTGGGGCCTCAGCTTTTCACTATATTTATAAATAAATTTGCTGATGACACTAAGTTAGCGGCACAGTGAGTAGTGTAGATGGGAGCAGAAGGTTGTAAAAGGAACATTGACAGATTAAGTGACTGGACAAAACTGTGGCAGATGGAGTTCAATGTATGGAAGTGTGAGGTCATCTACTTTGGACCCAAGAAAGATAGATCAGAGTATTTTCTAAATGGTGAGAAGCTCGGACCTGTGGAGGAGCAGAGTGTTTTAGGGGCGCAATAGAGGTAAGTAGAAATTTTGGGGGCTGAGGGGAACTCTCCTAATTGAGGCAATCTGCAGCCTCTCCTACTTGAGGCAATCTGCAGCAAGCATGGAAGGAAGTGGTCAGCTGTATAAATGCAGTCTCCCACATCCATACATCACGGGAATAAATAAAAAGTTCTCTGGACTGAGGAAAAGGGGCACAATATGATTGACTAAAAGAAAAGAGTGTCTGAATGAGCTCACAGCTTCGTGGTATTTCAGTAATGCAAACTGGCAAACACTGGACCCCCAAACTTCACATCTGATACCCCCTAATGACCATGACTGTAAAGCTGCAGCTTCAGCTTGGCAGCGGCCAAAGGCAAAGAGCTACCTCTTCTTCACACAACTGTTGTATGTTCTGTTATCAAGTAACATGACTTCTCAAAGTCCTTGCGTTCTCTGTACTCGTCCTTTCACCACAGGTGGAATGTAGGCTGGTCATCGGGGCGTGTTACATCCCATTGCTGAAAGCATCTGTGTGGTCTGTTATAAAGGAGAAGGCTATGGCTGAAGGTCCAGCTCATGTGAGCCTGTGAAAATGCAACATTTAGGCAGCATGTGTTGGCAGCATGAAAAAAAGAGAAATAATTGGATTTCTATAGCGCCTTTCATGACCTCAGGACGTCCCAAAGCGTTTTACAGCCAATGAAGTACTTTTAAAGTGTAGTCACTGTTGTAATGTAGGAAACTTGACGGTTGTTGGTCGCCACTTGTATTAGGCCACAACTATATTACTGTGACAGCAATACACAGTGTAAAAATGCACTTGCCTTGTACATTTTGAAAGTCCATGAAAAGTTGTACGGTGCTGTGTATTCTCCTTCTGTGATGTTGCACCGATAATAAATTTAAGTGCTGTCAAGATGCGTGGTGAGGCATCATTATAAAATTTAGCAGAATTTACTTTGTCAACCTTCTCAAGGCCAGTAAATTTCTCCCTCACCTGCTCGCAGGCTTGGTGCAGACTTCTCTAGAGCTGGTCTTCAGTGGAAGGTGGCGTCCTGCTCTTAAATGCACCACCCTTCGTCTCAGCCTCTCTTCCAACTGCTCCTCCAAAGCTCGTTCATTAAATGGTGCCATTCTGAAGCGTGCGATTGTTGGAGCAATTCTCCCACTCCTCAAGAGCAGGACAACTTTAAAAGTGCCCAGCGTCCTTTAAGAGTTACACACAGGATAAACCTTGAGCATTGTGTGCAGTGCACCAGAGTTATACACAATACCTTAAAGAGCAATATTGTGTGCACCCGAAATTTGACACTCAGAGCCAAATGTCTCGAGCCACACAAAAATTATGACATTTCAGGAATTCATACAGTTTATCAATTTTCAGATGAAAAGGCAATTTTTTAAAAATGATCAGGAGTAATTTCAAAATCTGAGAAGTTTATTATAGAAAGGCATAAAAAATTGAAAATGATGAACATTAGTACTGGGACATTTCTGTAATCTGAACTATGAAGTTACAATTTGAATCTAAAATCATATCATGAGAATTCATAGATTATTCTATTTATAACACTTGATTCCTATATTATTTAGACCTATGTGTACAGGGTAGACTGGTATCAATGGGGGTAAATTTAACTTTTAATTTGGAAAGAAAAATCGTAAGTGGTGTATAACGGGCGGCCGATCAAATATCGCTCGCTTTACACTATCACCAAATGTTACAATTACCTCCAACGAGTGTCAAATTTCAGGATTTTTGATCTTTTGTTTCATCACAGAATGGATTTTGGGATTGAGTTGTGTTTAAGTGTAATCACACAGAAACCCCACAGTGCAGATAAAGGCCATTTCGGCCCATCGAGCCTGCACCGACACATATCCCACCCGATCCCCGTAACCCCTACACCAACACATATCCCACTCTATCCCCGTAACCCCACGTATTTAATCCCCCTAACACTAAGGGTCAATTTATCATAGCCAATCAACCTAACCCGCACATCTTTGGACTGTGGGAGGAAACCGGAGCACCCGGAGAAAACCCACGCAAACACGGGGAGAATGTGCAAACTCCACACAGACAGTCACCCGAGGCCAGATTCAAACCCGGGTCCCTGGTGCTGTGAGGCAACAGTGCTAACCACTAAGCCACCGTGCTGCCCTGTTATGTTTTAAAACAAATTGAATTTGCACATTTTAAAAAGGGGGCAGGCACAGACTGCTGCCATTGAAGATGTGCATTAAAGCCAGGCTAGCCAGTTTGTGGAATGTGACAGCTCACAATCTATTTCAAGCTGGTACATTGAGGAAACAAAAAGAAAATACTGCAGATGCTGGAAATCTGAAATAAAAACAGAAAATGCTGGAGATACTCAGCAGGCCAGCCAGCATCTGTGAAGAGAGAGAAACAGAGTTAATGTTTCAGGTCGAAGACCTTTTGTCAGAACTGGAAAAAAGCAGGAAATGGAACAGATTTTTAAGCAAGTGTAGGAGCTGGGGAAGGGGGGGAGGGAATGAAAGAACAAAAGGGAAGGTCTGTGATAGGATAGAAGGCAGGACATTAAGAGACATTAAGAGATATTCAAGGCAAAGGGAGATGGTAATGGGACAGGTTAAGAAACAAAGGATGGCTCTAGATGAAGTGTAAATTGCGCTGGCAGAGTGAAAGACAGCTGCCATGTGGCAGAAAAGAAAAGAAAACACAAACAAAAAAAAAAGTGTGGAAAAAATATATATACGATAGGGGCCGAGGTTATGATCTGAAATTGTTGAACTCTATGTTGAGTCCAGAGGGCTGTAAAGTGCCTAATCGAAAGATAAGGTGCTGTTCCTCGAGCTTACGCTGAGCTTCAGTGGAACAATGCAAGAGGCCGAGGATGGTGAGGTCAGAGTGGGAGTGGAGCGGTGAATTAAAGTGACAGGTGACCAGAAGCTCGGGGTCCCCCTTACGGACTGAATGGAGGTGTTCCGCAAAGCATTCACCCAATCTGTGTTTGGTCTCTCCAATGTAGAGGAGACCACATCGTGAGCAGCGAATACAGTATACTAGATTGCAAGAAGTACAAGTGAATCGCTGTTTCACCTGGAAGGGGTGTTTGGGGCCCTGGACAGTGGGAAGGGAGGAAGTATAAGGGCATGTGTTGCATCTCCTGCGCTTGCACGGGAAGGTGCCGGGCGAAGGGGACGGGGTGTTGGGGGTGATAGAGGGTGTCGCGGAGGGAGCGGTTCCTTCAGAATCCGGAAAGTGAGGTGAGGGGAAGATGTGTTTGAGGGTGGGATCACGCTGGAAGTGGCGCAAATGGCGGAGGATGATCCGTTGAATGTGGAGGCTGGTGGGGTGAAAGGTGATGACAAGGGGAACCCTATCATGGTTCCGGGAGGGAGGGTCAGGGGTAAGGGAAGAAGTGCGGGAGATAGAATGGACACGGTCAAGGGCCGTGTCAACCACAGTAGAGGGGAATCTTCGGTTGAGGAAAAAGGAAGACATATCGGAAGCACTGGTATGGAAGGTGGCATCGTCAAAGCAGATGCGGCGGAGACGGAGAAACTGGGAGAATGGAATAGAGTCCTTACAGGAAGCAGGTGGGAGGAAGTGTAGTCCAGGTAGCTGTGGGAGTCAGTGGGCTTGTAGTGAATGTTTGTCAATAACCTATCCCCAGAGATGGAGACAGAGAAGTCGAGGAAGGGAAGGGAAGAGTTGGAGATGAACCATGTGAAGGTGAGGGAAGGGTGGAAATTGGAAGCAAAGTGAATGAAATTTTCTAGTTCAGGACGAGAGCAGGAAACGGCACTGATACAGTCATCAATGTACCAGAAAAAGAGGTGAGCGAGGGGACCTGAGTAAGACTGGAACAAAGAATGTCCCACATATCCCACAAAAAGGCAAGCATAGCTAGGACCCATGCGGGTTCCCATAACAACACCTTTGATTTGGAGGAAGTGAGTGGAGTCAAAGGAGAAGTTGTTCAATGTGAGAACAAGTTCAGCCAGGCAGAGGAGGATGGTGGTGGATGGGGACTGATTGGAAGAAGCGGAGCGCCCTCAGGCCATCCTGGTGGGGGATGGAGATGTAGAGGGATTGTACATCCATAGTGAAAAGTACACATTGAGGGTACGTTGTCTCATCCGGGCCCATTAGCCAGGAAGGCCAGGGATGTTAAGCAATTTGTTACATCATCTCAAACAAATATTTACACCCATTGTGGTGAGGACAATTATGTAATTGTATACCCACAGTATCTGTGAAAGGGCTGGTTACTGTTCTGATCTATAGGTTACAATTATCCCAGATCTGATTTAACATGTTGAATCTTAAAATCTACTTTGATATTCATTTGAACAGTTTTGCCCATTATGTTCTCTATCCATCACTCACCTGACAATCAAACACTCCCACACAGTAACAAAATGACAGGTACAATAGCTATCCTACATTGACAAATAAATCCTTCACTCATTTGCAGTGGGGAATCCAGAACCAGGGGTCACAGTCTAAGGATAAGGGGTATCGGCGGGAATTTCAGCGGCGGCAGCGGGGCTATAAAAGGCTCCAAGAGACCAGGTAGACCTCACAGCGTTGTGATGAAATATTTCCATTCATCACTGCCTGTGACTGAGATCGGTTTCAGTGTCATTTCCCTTCCCCCAGACCTCATTGTATTGTGTACTGGAATGTGCTGTATTGTATACTGGAATGTGCTGTGTGTAGGGCTCCGCCCATACCTGGCCCCGTTTGTAAGCTAGCTTCAGTCTAGCCACAGTCTCCAGAAGGACGACATCTCTCTCGCTTACGTGTTTCGTTCTAAGTTAATAAAAGCCTTGTTTTGTTCTGCTACCTTCGAGTCTCGGAATTATTGAGGCACATCAAGCGTCGGCGGGAATTTCAGCGGCGGCAGCGGGGCTATAAAAGGCTCCAACAGACCAGGTAGGCCTCACAGCGTCGGCGGGAATTTCAGCGGCGGCAGCGGGGCTATAAAAGGCTCCAAGAGACCAGGTAGGCCTCACAGCATCGGCGGGAATTTCAGCGGCGGCAGCGGGGCTATAAAAGGCTCCAAGAGACCAGGTAGGCCTCACAGCGTCGGCGGGAATTTCAGCGGCGGCAGTGGGGCTATAAAAGGCTCCAAGAGACCAGGTAGGCCTTACAGCATCGGCGGGAATTTCAGCAGTGGCAGCGGGGCTATAAAAGGCTCCAAGCGACCAGGTAGGCCTCACAGCGTCAGCGGGAATTTCAGCGGCAGCAGCGGGGCTATAAAAGGCTCCAAGAGACCAGGTAGGCCTCACAGCGTCGGTGGGAATTTCAGCAGCAGCAGCGGGGCTATAAAAGGCTCCAAGAGACCAGGTAGGCCTCACAGCGTCGGTGGGAATTTCAGTGGCAGCAGCAGGGCTATAAAAGGCTCCAAGAGACCAGGTAGGCCTCACGGCGTCGGCAGGAAACTCAGCGGCAGCAGCGGGGCTATAAAAAGCTCCAAGAGACCAGGTAGGCCTCACAGCGTCGGCGGGAAACTCAGCGGCAGCAGCGGGGCTATAAAAGGCTCCAAGAAACCAGGTAGGCGTACTAATCTCCAATCTTACAGAGGGAGAGAAGGAAAAAGTAATCGAAGTGTGACGTCACCAGAAAGCAGGTAAGTGATTGGTTGGTGAGTATTTCTCTCTTTTTAAACTTTAACTCTGTGGTTTATAGTTTCTAAAGTCTCTGTGGTGTAGCGGGGACCGTTTGTAAAACCATGACCCTTAAATATCCCATTTAACTGTAGTGTAATTGGTGGGATTGATTTGATTTAATTTAATTGCAATTAACTAAAGGGTAAGTCATGGCAGGACAGCCCGGTGCCATGGTATGCTCCTCCTGCGCTATGTGGGAACTCAGGGACAATTCCTGTGTCCCTGACAACCATGTGTGCAGGAAGTGTATCCAGCTGCAGCTACTGGCAGACCGCATTGCGGCGTTGGAGCTGCAATTGGATTCATACTGGACCATTCGCGAGGCTGAGGACGTCGTGAATAGCACGTATAATCAGTTGGTCACACCGCAGCCGAAGGTTAGACAGGCAGAAAGGGAATGGGTGACCAACAGACAGAGTACTAGGCACAGGCAGGTAGTGCAGGGTTCCCCTGTGGCCATCCCCCTCTCAAACAGATACACCACTTTGAGTACTGTTGGGGGGGATGGCTTATCAGAGGAAGGCAGCAGCAGCCAACTTCCTGGCACCAGGGGTGGTTCTGCTGCACAGGACGGGAGGAAAAAGAGGGGTAGAGCTATAGTAATAGGGCATTCAATTGTAAGGGGAATAGATAGGCGTTTCTGCGGCCGCAAATGAGACTCCAGGATGGTGTGTTGCCTCCCTGGTGCAAGGGTCAGGGATGTCTCAGAGCGGCTGCAGAACATTTTGGAAGGGGAGGGTGAACAGCCAGTTGTCGTGGTGCATATAGGTACCAACGGTATAGGTAAAAACCGGGATGAGGTCCTAAAAGCTGAATATAGGGAGTTAGGAGGTAAATTAAAAAATAGGACCTCAAAGGTAGTAATCTCAGGATTGCTACCAGTGCCACGTGCTAGTCAGAGTAGAAAGAG
This sequence comes from Somniosus microcephalus, assembly GCF_052327205.1. Taxonomy (NCBI): domain Eukaryota; kingdom Metazoa; phylum Chordata; class Chondrichthyes; order Squaliformes; family Somniosidae; genus Somniosus; species Somniosus microcephalus. Next base: position 186,523,855 of record NC_140995.1, read on the forward strand.
AAGGATATTTCAGATGAATACGTGGCTAGAGGAATGGTGTGAGGGGGAGGGATTCAAATTCCTGGGACATTGGAACCGGTTCTGGGGGAGGTGGGACCAGTTCAAACCGACCAGTTTGCACCTGGGCAGGGCGGGGACCGATGTCCTAGGGGGAGTGTTTGCTAGTGCTCTGGGGAAGGGTTTAAACTAAAATGGCAGGGGGTTGGAAACCTGAGCAGGGGGACAGAAGAAAGGGAAACAAGGATAAAAGAAAAAGATAGGAAGGAGAAAAACAAAAGTGGCAGGCAGAGAAATCAACAGTTTAAATCAAACATGGCCACAGTAAATAATAATTCTAATAGGTCTAAGAGCATTAAAAAAACAAGCCTGAAGGCTTTGTGTCTTAATGCAAGGAGCATTCTGATATGCCTATCAATTAGTCCAATAAAAGGCGACGAGTTAAGAACGTAACTGAAGGTTTTTATTGGCTAAATAACAGAGCCCACCCTCGTGGGTGATCCGATCCAACAGGGAGGAATACTAGCCAGTCAGCTACCTTTATACCTGGGCAGGTAATGGGCGGAGTCGGAGGTGGTCAGCCCAGGTATAACAGTGCGACAAGAGGCGACCTCGTGTAGTGATGTGACAGTGAGAACAGTGAGAACAATATACAGTGATAACTATAACAGTGGTTTACCACATTCACCCCTTGTTTAGATTAGAGTCCGGCGGGGTGAAGTGTATTACCAGCTCTGGTATGTCAGTCTGTCCGGAGGCTTCGTTAGCCTCTCCGATCGTCGCAGCGGCGGTGTTACATTATCCGGTGTTAAAGCTGGTGTCTGCGTAGTCGGCAAAGGCTCGTGGGGTTCCGGCATGCCGTCTACCTCGGCTGGACTCGGGGGGTTGGGAGGGGGGGGTGAGGGTGCGAGGTCTCGTAAGGAGACAGTGTCCTCCCGTCCGTCTGGGTAAGCCACATAGGCGTACTGGGGGTTGGCGTGCAGGAGGTTCACCTTCTCGACCAGGGGGTCCGTTTTATGGGCCCTCACGTGCTTTCGCAGCAAGACGGGTCCCGGAGAGGTCAGCCAGGTTGGTAGGGTAGTTCCCGTAGTCGACTTCCTGGGGAAGACAAACATTCGAGCATGGGGGGTGGTGTTAATGGCAGTGCAAAGTAGTGACCGGATGGAGTGCAGCGCAATCGGGAGGACCTCTTGCCAGCGGGAGGTTGGGAGGCCCTTAGACTTTAAGGCTAAGAGGGTGGCCTTCCATACCGTCGCGTTCTCTCTTTCCACCTGGCCGTTCCCTCGGGGGTTGTAGCTGGTGGTCCTGCTTGCTGCAATACCCCTCTCCAATAGGAACTGACGGAGTTCCTCGCTCATGAAGGAGGCGCCCCGGTCACTATGTATATAGTTCGGGAACCCGAACAAGGCGAAGAGTTTGTTCAGGCATTTAATGACCGTGTTACTGGTCATGTCTGGGCAGGGGAAGGCAAAGGGGAAACGGGAGTACTCATCAACGATGTTGAGGAAGTACACATTACGGTCGGATGACGGTAGGGGCCCCTTGAAGTCGATGCTCAGACGCTCGAAGGGGCGGGTGGCCTTGATCAGGCTTGCTCTGTCCGGCTTATAGAAGTGCGGTTTGCACTCAGCACAGATCTGGCAGTTCCTGGTCATGGTCCTGACCTCCTCGATGGAGTATGGCAGGTTGCGGGCCTTAATGAAATGGTAGAGTCTGGTGACTCCGGGGTGGCAGAGGTCATTGTGGAGGGTCTGAAGTCTATCACTTTGCGCGCTGGCGCATGTAATGCGTGAAAGAGCATCAGGGGGGTCGTTCAGTTTACCGGGCCGGTACAAGATCTCATAATCATAGGTGGAAAGCTCGATTCTCCACCTCAAGATTTTGTCGTTCTTGATCTTGCCCCTCAGCTTGTTATTAAACATGAAGGCAACCGAGCGTTGGTCGGTGAGGAGGGTAAATCGTTTGCCTGCCAAGTAGTGCCTCCAGCACCGTACTGCCTCCACAATTGCCTGGGCTTCCTTCTCGACCGACGAGTGTCGGGTCTCGGGGCCCTGTAGGGTCCTTGAGAAGAAGGCTACCGGCCTACCCTCCTGGTTAAGGGTAGCGGCTAGGGCGAAGTCGGATGCATCGCTCTCCACTTGGAAGGGGATTGACTCATCCACTGCGTGCATTGTGGCCTTGGCTATGTCTCCCTTAATGAGGGAGAAGGCCGCGCACGCCTCTTCCGTGAGGGGGAAGGATGTGGTTTTCAGGAGGGGTCTGGCTTTGTCCGCATAATTGGGTACCCATTGGGCATAGTAGGCGAAAAGCCCCAGGGTTCTCCTAAGTGCTTTTGGACAGTGGGGGAGGGGTAGCTCCATGAGGGGGCGCATTCTTTCGGGGTCGGGGCCGATGACTCCGTTCTCTACTACACAGCCAAGGATGGCAAGGCGCGCTGTGTTAAACACGCATTTCTCCTTATTGTAGGTGAGGTTCAGCCGTTGGGCCGTACGGAGGAATTTCTCCAGATTCACGTCATGGTCCTGCCGGTTGCGGCCGCAGATGGTGACGTTATCGAGATAGGGGAAAGTGGCCTGTAGTCCGTTCTGGTCAACCATCCGGTCCATCTCCCGTTGGAAAACCGAGACCCCGTTGGTGACACCAAAGGGGACCCTAAGGAATTGGTAGAGGCGGCCATTCGCCTCGAAGGCGGTGTACTGGCTGTCCTCCGGGCTGATGGGGAGTTGGTGGTAGGCCGACTTGAGGTCGATGGTCGAGAATACGCGGTATTGTGCAATCTCATTGACCATGTCCGATATGCGGGGGAGGGGGTATGCGTCCAGCTGGGTGTATCTGTTTATGGTCTGGCTGTAGTCGATAACCAGGCGATTTTTGTCGCCGGTCTTGACTACCACCACCTGGGCACGCCAGGGGCTGCTGCTCCCCTCAATAATGCCCTCTTTCAGGAGTCGCTGCACCTCAGAGCTAATGAAGGCTCTGTCCCCAGCGCTGTACCGCCTGCTCTTAGTAGCGACAGGTTTGCAGTCGGGGGTGAGGTTAGCGAACAGGGAAGGTGGCGGTACCTTGAGGGTGGATAGGCTGCAGGTGTTACGCGGTGGGCGGTTTAACTTTCGCTGGTTGTCGACTGTGAGTGGGGGGAGGGGTCCACCGTATGCTAGGGTTACACTTTGGAGGTGGGATTGGAAGTCCAGCCCTAGTATGACGGCAGCGCACAGCTGGGGGAGTACGAGGAGTTTAAAATTTTTATACTCTGTCCCTTTAACCGACAATGTCACGACACAGTAGCCGCTGATGTCTGTGGCGTGCGACCTCGATGCCATCGAGATGCGGCTGCGCGTTGGCAGGACGGGGAGGGAGTAGTGGCTCACCGTGTCTGGGTGGATGAAGCTCTCCGTGCTTCCGCTGTCGAACAGGCAGGTCGTGGCGTGGCCGTTGACTTTGATGTCCATCATTGAGCTGGCCAGGTGGTGCGGGCGGGCTTGATCCAGGGTCACGGAAGCTAGGGTGTAGATGAGCGCGTCGTTGTCATGACAAGATGGCGGCGAAGATGGCGGCCCCCGTAGTTCACATGAGGCTCTGTTTAAATCGTTTGCCCCGCACAAAGATGGCCGCCCCTGCTGTTCCCATGAGGCTCTGCAGGCTTCGGCTGCCCCGCACAAAGATGGCCGCCCCTGGTTTTCCCATGAGGCTCTGCAGGCTTCGGCTGCCCCGCACAAAGATGGCCGCCCCTGGTTTTCCCATGAGGCTCTGCAGGCTTCGGCTGCCCCGCACAAAGATGGCCGCCCCCAGTGTTCGCATGAGGCACTGCTGGCTTCTGAGGATTTGCTTCTGCAGGCCTTGGAGAAGTGGCCTTTCTTGAGGCAGGTTTTGCAGGTCGAGTTTTTGGCTGGGCAGCGCGACCTCGGATGCTTCTCCTGGCCGCAAAAGAAGCAGCCAGCGGCCCGATCGGGGTTGCCTGATGTCGGGGCCGGTACCGGGGCTAGCGGGCCCGGTCGGATCCGTGATGCAGACGCTGAGGTAGGTCCCGGGGGCAGCGCTGTGAAGGGTGGTGGGGTGGGGGTCGGGCCCGAGTCCCAGGGTCGCGAATAGTACCTGGCAAACGCTTCCTGGTCTTGCTGGGTGGCCTCTAGGGTGAGGGCGAGGGCTTCGGCCTTGTCCAGGTCTATGTCCTTAGCTTCAAGCAGTCTTTGCCGTGTGTAGTCGGAACGTAGGCCTCTCACCAAGGCGTCGCGGACATTGTCTTCCATGTTCGCAGTAGCCGTCACCGCTTTAAAGTCACAGTTCCTGCCGAGTTGTCTCAGCGCTCGTGAAAATTCAGCTATCGATTCTCCTGGCTGTTGCTGGCGAGATCTTAAGAGATGCCTAGTGTACATGTAGTTTACCGGGCTCCGGTACTGCTGTTTCAGTAGGTTGATGGCGTCGTCGTACGTAGTCATGTCCTGGATGAGTGTATATACTCTCGGGCTCGCTTGGGCTTTCAGGACTCTTAGTTTGGATCTCTGAGGGACGACGGCTTCCTCCAGGTACGATTCGAAGCAGTCCAGCCAGTGTTTGAAGTCGTTGGCTGAGTTTGGTGCCTGTGGGTTTAGATCCAGGTATGGTGGTTTCAAGGCTTGCAGCCAAGCCGGCTGGTGTGGCCCGTTGTCTGGAGGCTGCTGTTGCTGTGTTGCTGGGTGAGCTCCTTGCTGTTGCTGTTCATTATCAGACATCTTTAAAATTTAGCCAATAAAATTGATATGCCTATCAATTAGTCCAATAAAAGGCGACGAGTTAAGAACGTAACTGAAGGTTTTTATTGGCTAAATAACAGAGCCCACCCTCGTGGGTGATCCGATCCAACAGGGAGGAATACTAGCCAGTCAGCTACCTTTATACCTGGGCAGGTAATGGGCGGAGTCGGAGGTGGTCAGCCCAGGTATAACAGTGCGACAAGAGGCGACCTCGTGTAGTGATGTGACAGTGAGAACAGTGAGAACAATATACAGTGATAACTATAACAGTGGTTTACCACACATTCATAATAAGGTGGATGACATAGCTGCGCAAATAGAGGTAAACAATTATGATTAGTTTGGGATTACGGAAACATGGCTCTAGGGTGGCCAAGGCTGGGAACTCAACATCCAGGGGTATTCAATATTCAGGAAAGATAGGCAAAAAGGAAAGGGAGGTGGGGTAGCATTGCTGGTTAAAGAAGGGATTAACACAATTGTAAGAAAGGATATTAGCTCTGATGATGTGGAATCTGTATGGGTAGAACTGAGAAATACCAAGGGGCAGAAAACTTAAGTGGGAGTGGTATATAGACCTCCAAACAGTAATGTGGAGGTTGGGGATGGCATTAAAAGGGAAATTAGAGAAGCATGCAATAAGGGCACAGCAGTCTTCATGGGTGACTTTAATCTACATATAAATTGGGCTAACCAAATTAGTAACAATATTGTGGAGGAGGAATTCCTGGAGTGTTTATGGGATGGTTTCCTGGACCAATATATCGAGGAACCAACCAGAGACTAGGTATTATGTAACGAGAAAGGATTAATTAACAATCTTGTTGTACGAGGCCCCTTGGGTCGGAGCAATCATAATATGATAGAATTCTTCATTAAGATGGAGAATGAAGTTGTTGACTCAGAGACTAGGGTCCTGAATTTAAATAAAGGAAACTATGATGGTCTGAGGCGCGAGTTGGGTAGGATTGATTGGGGAATGTCACTCAAAGGGTTGACGGTGGATAGGCAATGGCAAACATTCAAAGATCACATGGATGAACTACAGAATTTGTTTATCTCAGTTTGGCATAAAAATAAATCAAAAAAGGTGACTCAACTGTGGCTAACAAGGGAAATTAGGGATAACATAAGATCCAAAGAGAGGACATATAAATTGGCCAAAGAAAGCAGCAAACCTGAGGATTGGGAGCAGTTTAGGATTCAGCAAAGGAGGACAAAGGGATTCATTAAGAGGGGGAAAATAGATTATGAAAGTAAGCTCGCAGGGAACATAAAAACTGACTGTAAAAGCTTTTATAGATATGTGAAGAGAAAAAGATTGGTGAAGTCAAGCGTAGGTCCCTTACAGTCAGAATCAGGGGAATTTATAATGGGGAACAAAGAAATGGCAGACCAATTAAATACATATTTTGGTTCTGTCATCATAAAGGAGGACACAAATAACCTCCCAGAGATGTCGGGTAACATAGGGACTAATGAGAGGGAGGAACTGAAAGAAATCAGTATTTGTAGGGAAATGGTGTTGGGGAAGTTGACGGGATTGAAGGCCGACAAATCCCCAGGGCCTGATAATCTACATCCTAGGGTACTTAAGGAAGTGGCCCTGGAGATAGTAGATGCATTGCTGGTCATCTTCCAGAACTCGATAGAGTCTGGAACAGTACCCATGGATTGGAGGTTAGCTAATGTTACCCCATTATTCAAAAAAGGTGGTAGAGAAAAAAGCGGGGAATTATAGACCAGTAAGCCTGACATCAGTAGTGGGGAAAATGCTAGAGTCCATTATAAAAGATGTAATAGCAGAGCACTTGGAAAGCAGTGACAAGATCGGACAAAGTCAACATGGATTTACAAAAGGTAAATCGTGCTTGACTAATCTACTGGAATTTTTTGAGGATGTAACTGGTAAAATAGATAAGGGAGAACCAGTGGATGTGGTGTATTTGGACTTTCAGAAGGCATTCGATAAGGTCCCACATAAGAGATTAACGTGCAAAATTAAGGCACATGGGATTGGGGGCAAGGTATTGACTTGGATAGAGAACTGGTTGGCAGATAGAAAGCAAAGAGTTGGAATAAACGGGTCGTTTTCCGAGTGGCAGGCAGTGACAAGTGGGGTACCGCAAGGATCGGTTCTAGGACCCCAGCTGTTCACAATATATATTAATGATCTGGACGAGGGAATTGGATGTAATATCTCCAAATTTGCAGACGACACAAAGCTGGGTGGGAGGGTATGCTGTGAGGAGGATGTCGTGAAACTCCAGTACGATTTGGACAGGTTGGGTGATTGGGCAGAAACATGGCAAATGCACTATAATGTGGATAAATGTGAGGTTATCCACTTTGGTGGCAAAAACAGGAAGGCAGATTATTATTTGAATGGCAATAGATTAGGAGAAGGGGAAGTGCAAAGAGACCTGGGTGTTCTTGTGCACCAGTCGCTGAAGGTAAGCATGCAGGTGCAGCAAGCGGTTAAGAAGGCAAATGGTATGTTGGCCTTCGTAGCAAGAGGGTTCGAGTATAGGAACAAGGATGTCTTGCTACAGTTGTACAGGGCCTTGGTGAGACTGCATCTTGAGTATTGTGTGCAGTTTTGGTCGCCTTATCTGAGGAAGGATGTTCTTGCCATGGAAGGAGTGCAGCGAAGATTCAACAGGCTGATACCTGGGATGGCAGGAATGACGTATGAGGAGAGATTGTGTCGATTGGGCTTATACTCACTGGAGTTTAGAAGATTGAGAGGGGATCTCATTGAAACCTATAAAATTCTGTCAGGCCTGGACAGACTAGATGCAGGAAGGATATTCCTGATGGCCGGGGAGTCCAGAACCAGGGGTCATAGTCTAAGGATAAGGGGTAAGCCATTTAGGACTGAGATGAGGAGGAATTTCTTTACCCAGAGAGTGGTGAACCTGTGGAATTCTCTGCCACAGAGGGCGGTGGAGGCCAGTTCATTAAATATATTCAAGAAGGAGTTGGATATATTTCTTAAGGCTAAAGGGATCAAAGGATATGGGGAGAAGGCAGGGACAGGGTACTGAATTTGGATGGTCAGCCATGATCTCATTGAATGGCGGAGCAAGCTCAAGAGGCCGAATAGCCTACTCCTGCTCCTATCTTCTATGTTTCTATGTAAGCCATTTAGGACTGAGATGAGGAGGAATTTCTTCACCCAGAGAGTGGTGAACCTGTGGAATTCTCTACCACAGGAGGCAGTGGAGGCCAATTCATTAAATATATTCAAGAAGGAGTTAGATATATTTCTTAAGGCTAAAGGGATCAAGGGATATGGGGAGAAGGCAGGGACAGGGTACTGAATTTGGATGATCAGCCATGATCTCATTGAATGGTGGAGCAGGCTTGAGGGGCCGAATGGCCTACTCCTGCTCCTATCTTCTATGTTTCTATGTTTCTGTGTAAACACTGCCTCCCTGCCTCCTAAGGTCAGAATTAATAAAAAAGGAAAAATCCCTGTTTGGGGCCTTAACATTTTGAATAAAGGGCTGCGAGGCACTGTCCCTGGCCTGGAGCTAGAAGGTAGGTTTGTTTTTTCTGTTTGTTGTCTAGAAGGAAAGATAATGTCAAAAATAAGTAAGTCTGCCTATGAAAGGGAAAGGATGCATGCTTATTATTTTTCCCAATTTGCATCAAGGAGAGAAATGAGATTGAGTGAATTAAGTAGAACTTGCTTTAACCATTATTCTCTACATTCACTTGCTGTCTGTGAAATAAGCAAATTAACGGTTCATATCTGGCCTCATCACACCAAATGTTCCAGTCCACCTTCAAAAAGATTGGAGAAGCACACGAGGGCACATGTAAAACACATGATATCGAATTCAGATCACAAGGGGGTCCTAATGTTACAACCCGTGTTATGCTATTGTATAGTTAGATATTGGGCAATATGGGTACACTCCTGAAAGTAAGACACTCAGACCTCTTACAAGAATGACCAGCAACACTCTCTATCTATAGAGAATATCGATGACAGACCCGAAGCTTGGGAGTTCAGAGTGTTGAGCATCACTTGCCTTGGCTGTCAACAAGTAAAAATCAGAAAATTAGCAGGAAGAAAATGGAAGATGGAGGATCATACGCTGGGAACTTAAAAGGATCGACCGTGACTAAAGTTAGTGGTGAGCTTGTACAGGCTAAAAATTGTGTGGATTATCCCAAGAGCCCAGAGACACAAGGCTGCAAGGGCCTGTCTTTAATTGACAGGATGTGGAGATGCCAGAGTTGGACTGGGGTGGACAAATGTAAGAAGTCACACAACACCAGGTTATAGTCCAACAGCTTTATTTGAAATCACAAGCTTTCGGAGCGCTGCTCCTTCACCTGACGAAGGAGCAGCGCTCCGAAAGCTTGTAATTTCAAATAAAGCTGTTGGACTATAACCTGGTGTTGTGTGACTTCTTACATTTAATTGACAGTTAAGTGCGAATTACTATTTACTAAAATGTGCATTAGTTATGTTTGGAAATGTCATTGTGGCTAATGACAACTGTTTGACTTGTCAGACCAGTTCGAGGCTCGGTATTCTGTTGCTGGTTAACAATCGGAGGAAAAACTGCTCGGTCACTATGTATAGTGTCATTGGAAATACATTCAAAAAATGTTTTATGATTTTGTTACATGGAACAATTTTGCTCCCTTTATGGGGAAATGGCGCCAGCAGAATAGCAATGACATAAAGAGTAACCCTACACTTTGAAGAGTCCATTTGAGTGTTGCAGTCAAGAAACATCCTGTGTACTGTTCCAGGAACTGATTTATAAATAGTTGAACTGAAAAACAAGATACTGTCTGATCCAATCCTTTAATTTAACTAAGTGTACTCAGGACCCTGAACTTCTTTGATCTTGGTTTCAAATAAATAGATGGATGAATACTGAAGTAGAGCACAAAGAGCTTTACTAAATAAAAACATCTGCCCTTTTTTTTCCAACTTCTGTTTCTCTGCTGTGCTCCCAATCTGTATCCCATTGGCTGGAATTTTACCGCGGAGTCAGGTCAGGTGCGTGCGGGCCGCGTAGCGGGTCGGGAATGCGATGTTCTGCTCAGCGCGTTCTTCAGGGTGACTTTAGCTTAATGGCCCCACTTAAAGCAGTCATGCGCATTTCCCGGCCCAATTAAATGGAGCAGGTCTGATGACATCATTGATGACTCGTTCCCAGTGCCGATATTTAAAGCAGCCTTGCACTCAACTCATTTGAAGGTTGCTCGAGGAGTGTGGAAGGTGAAATAGAAACGGCTGAGTACTGTTCCAAACTTTAAATGATGGATATTCAAAGGCAGAGGGCTGCACCCTGACTTTCTGATGCATCCCTGCATATTCTGGTGGAGGCAGTGAGAGCATGCAGGGAGGTCCTGTTCCCTGCAGATAGGCGCAGGCAACCTTCCAAAGACACCAAAAGGGCTCCTCCAGATCTGTCAAGGCATCTGAAGCACATCTTCAGCATGCCTATTGTTTGTTCTATGACACATCTGGTGGACATGTAGCTCTCATTATAATGCTCCTTGACCTCAGTACTTGGTGTTCGCAAGCCATGTCATGAGCCACGTCTTCAGTGGATAGCCCTTGTCTTTAAGCAGCCAGCCGGTAAGTCTGTTTGGAGGTGTGAAGAGCTGAGGGGGGGTGGGCTGGCGCAGCACGAGTCATGACAGCTGCAGGGAATTTGGCACAAACATGCATGATGATCTTTTTATGGTTGCAGATGAGCTGCACATTGAGGGAGTGGAAGCCCTTGCAGTTCACAAATACTCCTGGGTGATGATGGGGTGCCTTCATGGCCACATGTGTGCAGTCAATGATGCCCTGCGCCTGTGGGAAGTCAGCCAGAGCTGCAAAGTCACGCGTCCACTCAGTAACACTGGCCTCATCAGTGGCAAAGTTGATATAATTGGCTGACTTGTGAAACATGGCATTGGTGACCTGTGTGATGCGTCTGTGGGTAGCCGACTGCGAGATCCTGCAAATGTCTGCTTCAGATCCCTGGAAGGAGTCTGAGGCGAAGAAGTTGAGGGCAGTGGTGACTTTGACAGCTGCTGGTAAGGCGTGTCCACCAGGACCTCTGCGCAGCAAGCTGCAAATGTCTGCGACGGCCTGGCGCAATAGCCTGAGCCTCCTGAAGCCCTGCTGCTCAGTCATGTTGAGGAAGCTCATCTTCTGCCTGTAGACCCTGTGTTGGGTTATCGCGTCCGTTGCACTGCAGCCCTGTGGTGCCCCCTCTCTCCTGTGGAGCATCAGGTCGTTGAGATGATGACTGCTGGGGTGACTGCAGCTGCTGGTGGTGGGGCTCACCTTGGTCCGATTCTGAGGACCAAGGTGAGACAGTATAAGCGGCACCCATGCAGATGTAATTGATAGCAGGTAAAGTGGAGATCAGAGAACCAATCTCTCAATGTTGTGATAGTTACTAGCAATGTGGTGAGAGTGGCTTCCGAGGTTGCAGAAATGACCTGCAAACTGCTGAAACCTAAATCTGTGGACAAAATGGAGTCAGCAAGAGCCTTTCCATGAGGCAATTCATGAGGTGTAACGTGTGAGTAGTTATGTGCTTTTTCCAGCTCTCAAGGAATGGACTTGCCACTGGCCACTGAGATTCCACCTCCCCTTCACAGTCAAGGTTCCCGAACTGCGTAAATCCCGTGCTCCTATAGTAAAAGTCAAAAGCTGGTGTTAAAAACCCTCTTAAGGGTTTCTCAACCAGCAGTTAATGACTTGACTGAGGTCACACATCTCTGCCGATCGGGTCTGTGTTGTACCTTCAAAGCTGTCGGAGTTAATTGTGTGAGGCGGCGGGATGATGGTGCATTCTTGCTCGCTTGCAATTTCCATGATTTTTACTGCGCACGCTCGGCAACGGGAAAATTCCAGCCACCGAATTTGCTTTTGGTGCTGTATGATACAGAGCTGACATTAAAGTACTTTAAATTTGCATCTAAAACTTTTATTTGGCAATTTTTAGTGCTTAGCATTAATCTTTCAATCTTCTGCTATGGATATATTTGCTGAGAACATCTTTGTGTACTTTACAGGTTTCAAAATACATTGTCTGGACACCACTCAATCCTGCAGATAACAACTCATAATGGGCTCATTTTAACTGAGGGCCAAAAGGAAATTGTTTTGATCTTTGCCTGTGAGAGAAGTGATATGGTTCTTTGATTTTTTACTTTGTTCTGTGAAGCACCACCTTGCTGCTGATGAGACTTTGGGGTAAATCAGGGTCGCTGTCAGTCCTGGAGGTGTACCAAGAGTTGAAATGTCTTAAAAAGAATATTCTCAACTAAGCTGGATTGCCCTTACTCAAATTTTAAAATGCAACCAACGTACACATGCTCCTTTTTTAAATTCAATTGTGTATACGATACAGTATATGGTGATACAATTGCGTGGCTCCCTTGTTGTGTATGTAATATGTGTGCTACTTTGAACCTATGGACAGGACTGCACTACTTGAAGACCGCCAAGCGCGGGAAAACCGCCATTTTGTGGGCGGAGGACGGCAGCAAGAGCGGGAAGCCGCCATCTTTGATAACAAGTAAAGAAAATAAAATCTGAGAAATTGCAAATCTACAATGCCTAAACACGGGAATATTAGCACCTTTGATAGTGACCTCGAAGATTGGGCCATATATGTTGAAAGAGTAAAAAATTATTGTAAGGCCAATAAAATTCGTGACCAAGATAAAGCTCTAACATTATTAAATTTAATGGGTGCGAAGACATACGGGCAATTGAAACACCTGTTATCACCAGATGAACCGACGGATAAGACGTTCGATGAGATTGTTACTGTCCTGAAAGATCATCTAAACCCCACGCCGCTGATGCTAGCGGAACGATTTAAATTTTATGACAGAAGGCAGCTAAAGCATGAAAGCAATGCTGAATATTTGCTGGAATTGCGTAAATTAGCGAAATATTGCCAGTTTGGAACGGGACTGACAGAGGCACTTCGAGACAAATTTGTGTGTGGTTTATTTAAACAGGATACACAAAAGCGACTGCTCGAGGAGAATGAGCTGACGCTTGAGAAGGCGGTCACTATGGCAGCAGCACACGAAGCCGCAGCGAGAGGCACGGCAGTAATGCAGCTACGGTCACCGGAGCTCAGTGCACACAAATTGGGCGTGAGTTCTGGCAAATGTTATCGTTGTGGAAAGACAACGCATGATCAGAACCAGTGTTGGTTTAAAAACCAAGAATGTAGAACTTGTGGTAGGCTTGGACATATAGCTAGAGTATGCAGGTCAGTGAAGAAGACCAGCAACAAGAAGTCACCGCAAGGAAAATACGCAAAGGTACACAAGGTGACCGAACAGGAGTCCGATTCAGACGCTAGCAGTAATGAACTGGCTAGCTTAAGAGTACTCAACGCTGGTAAGGGTGCAGACCTCCAGACAATTTGGGTCACTCTTCAGATAGAAGGAGTCCAAGTAAAACTGGAATTGGACACTGGATCGGCATTGACGGTCATAAATAAGAAAGATTACGGAAAGTTATTCCAACATATTCCCCTACAGTATACGGGGATTATATTGGAAACATACACGGGGCAAAGAGTGTACCCCATCGGGAAAATAGAGGTTGCAGTGGTCCACAAGGGCGAAGACAGTCAAATAATGGACTTATATGTGATATCTGAAGGAGGTCCTCCACTACTAGGATGGGAGTGGATTAGGAAAATGAATATGGACTGGCATTTCCTACAAACAATAACGAGTGCGAACTCAGTGAAGATAGTCGGCCCAGACTCTGGAACGGATGATGGTAAGCCCAACTCAGGTGCAAAAGACAAAGTTTCAGCACAGAATTCCACTGAGCAACAACAACATAGTTTAACTGTGGATTCTGAGTCTGGCAAGTCTACTGATGTGCCCATTTCTGAGGGACACCGGGCTCGAACTCAACTCCATTTCAAACTACAACAGCAATTAGAACAAATGCTTCGCCGTTTTGAGCAAGAGTTGAATGCAACGAAAGAGTTCTTTGATATAGAGTTGGAGAATCTGGAAAGACAACAGAAGCAGCTGATGGAGAAAATGGAGCAGGAGCACACAAAACGTCTGATGTTAGAGGAGTTAACGGTCAGCCAACTCCTGCATATGCTGAAGGACAGGACTCTGAAATGGGAAAAACTTGAACACGAACTTCAATATTCAAACGAAAGGGGTTCGGAGCTCTCAAAGGTTATTGGAAGAGCTGAGGTGGCAACACAGACTGAGATGACTGCAACAGAGCAGCCCTTGGATGCCAAAAGTACGCTGACTCACGTCAACGTAGAACAACAGACCGCTGAAACAGCTGCTCCGGTAGAGGGATTGAATAGTCCGATCAATCAATCTCCAAAAGAAGTTGAAGTAGTAAAATCTCAAATGAGGTCATTAGTAAACGACTTGCTGAAAGCCCAGAAAAAGCTGGATGAAGAGGTACGCATGAAGAAGTCTCTTCAGGAAAGATGTCTGGACTTGGAACAAAAGCTGGCTAACGCCCAGCTGGGTATGGAGGAAATAGAAGACCCTCTCGCTGGCCTAGATCAGGACGACACCGAATATTACTATGTCCTGTCCTGCCCAACTTGTAACTTCGACTCCCACCATACAGAAATCATGGAGGAGCACCGAAAGTCTACGGAACATCGGGAGAAGGTGGCTCTACTACGGAAAAAGGAGGAAGAGAAGGAGGAACTGCGCATGCAGCTGGCAGCTGACAGTGGAGCCCAGAGAGTCTCCAAGAAGCAGAAAAGGAAAAGTCGAAACAGAAGATGACCCATCTGAACCATTATTACCTCTACCAGATCACACACGTGGTCCCTCCGAACGGAGCCAATTCAGTTCGGAAGTTCAAACTGTTAAATCCATGGAAGGACTATTGAATGAGTCACTCCAGCAACGTGAACCGACTACACCACAGAGATTGAATCTGTGAACTGTTTTCCGCAGAGACTGAATCTGTGATCTGTTTTGACATGAAGTTATCTATGTATCTATGTTATTCTGTTATGTAAACCTGAAGTTATATATGTATATATGTTATTACGTTATGTTAAATGGGGAGATGACTGTAAAGCTAGGAAGGGAGGAATGTTGTGTATGTAATATGTGTGCTACTTTGAACCTATGAACAGGACTGCACTACTTGTATGGCGTAGTGATACGCAGTACCACTCCTGGCCATAGGGGTATAAATAGTACTGTGGGTACTGATCTCCCCTCAGTTCCCGCCTGTGGGCATGAAGTAAAGACCTACGTGTAGTCCCTACCTCCAACCAGTAAAGACCTGTTTTATTGTTACTGATTAAGTCTGAGTATTAATTACTTGAACAACTCACAGATTTAACATCCCTCATGTTGCTGTAATTGTTAGGAATGAATGTAGCCTCAGCCTCCTAGAGGGTACTTTATTTTGAAGTGGTTATTTAAAAAAATGATGCTGCTGCACTCTTTATCTATTTTGGTGCCATGCCTCGCCTCAAGGTCAGGCAAGAGTACCAGATGCGATGATAAGCCTATTATTTCGGCCATTATGCCACAACCTATTTGGAAAACATGTTAGGGCTTAGGGAAAAGGAAGCATTTTACTTGGCCTTTTCAGAGTCAAAGTGGAGGCCCGAACAGGGTAGTAGGAATGTGGCTCTGCATGTAATAAATAATTTTTACTTGGCAGATGTTGGTAATATTAGCAACTCCCCTGCCAACACCACCAATTGAAGCATCCTGCTGCTTGAATTGTTGGCTAGATCATGTGCTGAGGATGCAAGAGTCCAGGCTACTTTACCAAGCACTAATATGACAATCAAATCGAAGAGGGAACCATGGAAGGCCAAGAATAACCAGGCTGACTACTGTAGAGAAGGGCTTAGTAGAAGCTAACATCATCTGGGAAGAGGGACAGCAGCTAGTCAAAAACCAGAATGGAGTGGAAGAGACTGGTGCTGGCCCGATATACCTAGGGCACCACAGGACAGATAGACAGACAACTGCTTTTGTGTATAAAACTCGTAATGTTCTATTAAACGTTAAATTAAAGGGGAAGTCCTATAATTAAAATAGCAAACCATTTTTTGTTTAGGAAGGAGAAGAAGCAAAGGAAGGTGAGAGTGACTGCCCTTGACAACAAGGCAGCATTTGACCGAGTGTGGCATCAAGGAGCCCTAGCAAAACTGAAGTCAATGGGAATCGGGGGGGGGTGGAATTCTCCACTGGCTGGAGTCATACCTAGCACAAAGGAAGATGGTTGTGGTGATTGAAGGTCAATCATCACAGCTCCAGGACATCGCTGCAGAAGTTCCTTAGGGCAGTGGCCTAGGCCCAACCATCTTCAGTTGCTTCATCAATGACCTTCCCTCCAACATATGATCAGAAATGGAAACGTTCGCTGATGACGGCACAGTGTTCAGCGCCATTCACAACTCCTCAAATAATGAAGCAGTCCATGCCTGCATGCAACAAGACCTGGACGACGTTCAAGCTTGGGCTGATAAGTGGCAGGTGACATTCGCGCCACAGAAGTGCCAGACAATGACTCTCTCCAAAAAGCGAGAGTCTAACCACCGCCCCATGACAGTCAACGGCATTAGCACTGCCAAATCCCCACTATCAACATCCTGGGAGTCACCATTGACCAGACACTTAACTGGACCAGCCACATAAACACTGTGGCAACAAGAGCAGGTCATTCTGCGGCAAGTGTCTCACCTCCTGACTCCCCAAAGCCTTTCCACCATCTACAAGGCACAAGTAAGGAGTGTGATGGAATACTCTCCACTTGCCTGGATGAGTGCAGCTCCAACAACACTCAAGAAGCTCGACACCATCCAGGACAAAGCAGCCCACTTGATTGGCACCCCATCCACCACCTTAAACATTCACTCCCTCCACCACCGGTGTACCGTGGCTACAAGATGTACTGCAGCAACTCACCAAGGCTTCTTCGGCAGCACCTCCTAAACCCGCGACCTCTTCCACCTAGAAGGACAAGGGCAGCAGGCGCATGGGAACACTGCCACCTCCAAGTTCCCCTCCAAGTCACACACCATCCTGACTTAGAAGTATATCGCTGATCCTTCATTGCTGCTGGGTCAAAATCCTGGAACTCCCTATCTAACAGCACTGTGGGAGTACCTTCACCACACGGACTGCAGCGGTTCAAGGCAGCGGCTCATCAGCACCTTCTCAAGGGCAATTAGGGATGGGCAATAAATGCTGGCCTTGTCAGCGAGGCCCACATCTCATGAACGAATAAAAAAAAAAGCATTATTTTTGTCATAATGATATCATACAGAAGTAATGCAGTGATATGCTTCAAAAGGATTTCTATCATTGTGTTGTGTGTTTCTGAACAAATGATAAAAGGTGTTTCAAACATATTTTCATGACCATGATGCTTTTTTTAACTATTTAGAGTTCAGGGAATTTGATTACTTTCCAGTCCTTGAGAAGATTACAGTAAGATAGTAATCTTTGAGAAGAATACTGACATTTAGTGCTCTTTATTATAAGTTATAGCCCTTTGTGACTTAATGGGGTTGATAAAACGCAGAGGCAGGATCTGAGCAGGGGGTGGTGGGGCAATGGCTGGCGCAAAACGCAGAAGATCCTGGGACGCGTGGGAGGGTCCGATTTCAACAGGGATACCTCATTATCATTTTACTTCCGGGTTTCGCGTCTCCAATGTGCGTGAATGGGCGTGATAAGATCATAAGAACATAAGAAATAGGAGCAGGAATAGGCCACTTGGCCCCTCGAGCCTGCTCCGCCATTCAATAAGATCATGGCTGATCTTGAGCTCAAAGCCACTTCCCCGCCCGCTCCCCATAACCCTTCACTCCCTTAACTTGCAAAAACCTGTCTATCTCCGTCTTAAATATATTTAATGACCCAGTATCCACAGCTCTCTGCGGCAGAGAATTCCA
Organism: Somniosus microcephalus; assembly: GCF_052327205.1. Classification (NCBI taxonomy): domain Eukaryota; kingdom Metazoa; phylum Chordata; class Chondrichthyes; order Squaliformes; family Somniosidae; genus Somniosus; species Somniosus microcephalus. The sequence continues at coordinate 186,541,514 of NC_140995.1, forward strand.
CAGATTTACGACCCTCTGAGAGAAGAAATTCCTCCTCATCTCAGTTCTAAAAGGGCGACCCTTTATTCTGAAACTATGCCCCCGAGTTCTAGATTTCCCCACGAGGGGAAACATCCTCTCTGCATCTACCTTGTCGAGCCCCCTCAGTATCTTATATGTTTCAATAAGATCACCTCTCATTCTTCTAAATTCCAATGAGTATAGGCCCAGCCTGCTCAATCTTTCCTCATAATTCAACCCCCTCATCTCAGGAAGTAACCGAGTAAATCGTCTCTGAACTGCCTCCAATGCAAGTATATCCTTCCTTAAATAAGGAGACCAAAACTGTACGCAGTACTCAAGGTGTGGTCTCACCAATACCCTGTACAGTTGTAGCAGGACTTCCCTGCTTTTATACGCCAACCCCCTTGCAATAAAGGCCAACATTCCATTTGCCTTTTTGATTATTTGCCGTACCTGCATGCTAACTTTTTGTGTTTCATGCACAAGGACCCCCCAGGTCCCTCTGAACTGTAGCATTTTGTAATCTCTCTCCATTTAAATAATAATTTGCTTTTTAATTTTTTCTGCCGAAGTGGCTAACCTCGCACTTTCCCACATTATACTCCATCTGCCAAATGTTTGCCCACTCACTCAGCCTGTCTATATCCCATTGCAGATTCTTTGGGGGGAATTTTAACTCAAGTGTGGGATGGTGTCGTGTTATCCGAATTTCGTGTTTCCCACACAAATCTAAATGGATGTGGGAGATTGACGCAATTTTAACTGAATTGGCCAATTGATTTCCAACGTGTGGGAAGCCTTTGCAAATGGGATTTTCATGACTGAAAGACCCCTCCGATGACGTCATTATTACTGCTGCATTTAAGGTCCACAGCAAGCCTTGCTTCTTCTGCAGACTGCCAAGCTTCTTGACTGTGCAGTGTGAGGGAGCTGCAGCAAATATGACAAGCGGGAAGGCAAGATTAGCTCCTCGCTTTGACGAGGTGGCACTGCAGGCATTAGTGGATGGGGCTAGGGCCAACAGGAAGGTTATCTTCCCTTTATCAGGGAGGAAGAGGCCTCCCACTCAGACCAAGGCAGTGTGGATGCAGGTGGCTGAGGAGGTCAACTCCTTGGGAGTCACCCGTAGAACCTGGATACAGTGCCGGAAAAGATTTCATGACCTTCAGCGCACTGGAAAAGTGAGTATGAATTTCCCATCACCCTCAATCTGATCCCCATTGCCTTTCCTCACCAGCACTCAGCTTTAGCAATCTCTTCCTCCACATCGCACTTGACACTGACATCCATGCACCCTTACCCATTCCCTCTCTCTCTATGCTCACATTCACAGAACTATTCCACCATGCAGCCCTCACACTCCCTATCACACTGATGCTTTGAACACAACTGACAACACACAGGCCCTTGGTCTTGCAACCTCACTCCATCTTTTCCTCCTTCTAAGTATCTATGCTATGCAATCTCTATACTCACTCTTTCATTCTCACTCAACCTCCACTTGTCTCCCTCATTGCAGGAAAAGAGAGCTCACAACAAAAGAGAGCGAGCCAGGACAGGAGGAGGGACAGCCTCAATAGCCCACCTGACCCCCTGGGAGGAGGCCGTCCTGGAAATTATGGGAATAGAGGATGATTCACACGTGGGGGATGGACAGACAGGTTTAACACAGCAAGCTGGTGACAGAAAAGTTTCCCATCTCTCTCTTTGACATTGCATGAGTCGCTGATAATGATTGTGGAGCTGTAACAGATGGACTTACGAGCATCTGCAAAAAGCTATGTGCATGTAGCCTTTGCATCACATCTCTGACTCTTTCCTTTACTCCCCCACAGGACCATCACAAGCATCCGTCCCCCCTAGCCAGGAAAAAGAGGCTGAGCAGCCAGACTCCTCAGAGGAAGCTGCAACCTCTGAGGGCGCAGCGTCAGCAGAATTCAGCACACCCAGCACCAGCGCAGACGCTCACACCTCAGTGGGACTTTCGAGACATAGAGTAGTGTTGTCACCTGGTGTATCACAGCTCACAAGTGAGCATCAGCAAATTGTGGAGACAGGGACAGCAGTGGAGAGTCCTAGTCGGAGGGCGCAGGACTCTGCCAGCTCGGCTCAGCAGCATGTTGACCCTCTGCCTCTGGGTCTATCCGTAAGATCAGAGGTGATTGAACTCCAGGCACAGATGCAGGAGTCTCTGGCAGGTTTTGTCTCTAGTGTCGCTGCGAGTGTGGAGTGAATGGAGGAGTCCATAGCGAACATCAGCAGAGCCTTTGTAGAGTCATTGGCGCATGAACGCATCACCGCGGAAAGGATGGCTACCTCCGTGGAAAGGATTGCTACCTCCGTGGTAAGGCTGGCTACTGTAGAGGAGAGGATGGCTACGGTAGAGGAGAGGATGGCTATGGCCATGGAGGAGCTTAGTCGCCAGGGTATGGAAAACATGGTCATTGTTCAGAATAGAATGGCATCTCTTGAGGAGCGATGGGCATCTATTGAACAGAGAAACCAGACCTTCATGGAAGTCCTTCTGAGTAGGACTGCCATTGCAGATACGGGTCCCCATGGCCCCCCTGATGTGCAGCAGGGTGCTCTCCAGCCACTTCCAGGCGCTGGCCCCTTCTGGCCTGTGCAGCTTCAGGTGGGTGAGCAGCAGCCTGGCACTCCTGCTGCTGCTGATGTTGCTGGTGCTGCTGTTGTTCCTGGTTCTGCTGCTGCCGCGTATGGTGCTCGAGCTCCTCTAATGCCCAGATGGGAAGGAAATAAATGGCTGCCATGCTTCTGGTATATGCCTCCGTTGAGGAAGCGCTGAGTGAAGGTGGCGAGAGGGGTTTCCCAGGAGGTCACACTGGAGATGGGTGTGAGGCTCCAACCTTCCAGGGGTGTGGTTAAGTCTTCTAAAAGTTGCCCCAGACCTGAGACCACTAAGTCCTGCCACCTGCAAATGATGGCTGATCAAATCTCCTCTTTAATGGTTGACCTGCAGTTGATAGTCAGCAATACAATAGTGCTCCCGCCAGGTTTCACATTCGTATTTCCCACCAGGTGTGTTTTACGTGGGAAAAGGATTACATTTGCAAGGGCCTGTTAAAATAGGATTATAGAGGCCATTTAGTGGTTATTAAGGGCCTTAAAGACCGGTCCCGCCTGTTGGATGCGGGATGGAGTCGGGACCATCAGACACGCCTGAGTTAAAATTGCACAGAGTCGGGAACCAGGCGGGGGGTCCCGCCCACCAGTTTTTGTGATTTTAACCCCCTGCATGCCTCCATGCCTGACTCCACGGCTCAATGAAAATCGAGCCCTTTGAGCCCTCTGCACAACTTGCTTTCCCACCCATCTTTGTATCATCCGCAAACTTGGCTACATTACACTCGGTCCCTTCATCCAAGTCATTAATGTAGATTGTAAATAGTTGATGCCCCAGCACCGATCCCTGTGGCACCCCACTAGTTACCGTTTGCCAACCGGAAAATGACACATTTATCCTGACTCTCTGCTTTCTGTTAGTTAGCCAATTCTCTATCCATGCTAATATATTACCCCCAACTCCGTGAGCTCTTATCTTATGCAGTAACCTTTTATGTGGCACCTTATCGAATGCCTTCTGGAAATCCAAATACACCACATGTACTGGCTCACCTTTGTCCACCCTGCTTGTTACATCCTCAAAGAACGCCAGCAAATTTATTAAACATGATTTCCCTTTCATAAAACCATGCTGACTCTGCTTGACTGCATTATGATTTTCCAAATGCCCTGCTACTGCTTCCTTAATGAAGCACTCCAGCATTTTCCCAACAACAGATGTTAGGCTAACTGGTCTATAGTTTCCTGCTTTCTGTCTCCCTCCTTTCTTAAATAGGGGTGTTACATTTGCGGTTTTCCAATCCGTTGGGACCTCTCCAGAGTCCAGGGAATTTTGGTATATTACAACCAATGCATCCACAATCTCTGCAGCCACTTCTTTTAAGACCCTGGGATGCAGGCCTTCTGGTCCAGGGGACTTGTCGTCTTTTAGTCCCATTATTTTACCAAGTATTTTTTCCTTAGTGACAGTGATTGTCTTTAGTTCCCCCCTCCCTATATATTCCCCCCTTTATTATCCATTATTGGGATGTTGTTAGTGTCTTCTACCATGAAGACAGATACAAAATATTTGTTCAGAGTCTCTGCCATTTCCCCATTATTAATTCCCCATTCTCATCCTCTAAGGGACCAATGTTTACTTTAGTTACTCTCTTCCTTTTTATATACCTGTAGAAGCTCTTATTATCTGTTTTAATATTTCTTGCCAGTTTACTCTCATAATTCATCTTCTCTCTCTTTATTATCTTTTTAGTCATCCTTTGGTGGTTTTTATAAATTTCCCAATCCTCTGGCCTCCCACCAACCTTCATTTTCAATTTGATACCATCCTTTATTTCCTTAGTTAGCCATGGATGGTGCTCCCTTCTCTTAAAATCTTTCTTTCTCACTGGAATATATTTTTGTTGAGAGTTATGAAATATCTCCTTAAATGTGAAAAGGAAAAGACTGGCGAAGGTAAATGTAGGTCCTTTACAGTCAGAGATATACCACTTTGGATACTGATGGGGGGGATGGCTTACCAGGGGAAGGCAGCAGCAGCCAACTTCCTGGCACCAGGGGTGGTTCTGCTGCACAGGACGGGAGGAAAAACAGTGGGAGAGCTATAGTGATAGGGGATTCTATTGTAAGGGGAATAGATAGGCGTTTCTGCGGTCGCAAACGAGACTCCAGGATGGTGTGTTGCCTCCCTGGTGCAAGGGTCAAGGATGTCTCAGAGCGGCTACAGAACATTTTGGAAGGGGGGGGTGAACAGCCAGTTGTCATGGTGCATACAGGTACCAACGATATAGGTAAAAACCGGGATGAGGTCCTAAAAGCTGAATACAGGGAGTTAGGAGGTAAATTAAAAAATAGGACCTCAAAGGTAGTAATCTCAGGATTGCTACCAGTGCCACGTGCTAGTCAGAGTAGAAATAGAAGGATATTTCAGATGAATACATGGCTAGAGGAATGGTGCAAGGGGGAGGGATTCAAAATCCTGGCACATTGGAACTGGTTCTGGGGGAGGTGGGACCAGTACAAAACGGACGGTTTGCACCTGGGCAGGGCCGGGACCGATGTCCTAGGGGGAGTGTTTGCTAGTGCTCTGGGGGAGGGTTTAAACTAAAATGGCAGGGTGTTGGGATCCTGAGCGGGGAGACAGAGGAAAGGGAAACAAGGATAAAAGCAAAAGATAGGAAGGAGAAAAACAAACGTGTCAGACAGAGAAATCAAGGGTTTAATTCAAACATGGCCACAGCAAATAATAATTCTAAAAGATCTAAGAGTGTTAAAAATACAAGCCTGAAGGCTTTGTATCTTAATGCGAGGAGCATTCGGAATAAGGTAGATGAATTAGCTGTGCAAATAGAGGTAAACGAATATATGATTGGGATTACGGAAACATGGCTCCAGGGTGGCCAAGGCTGGGAACTCAACATCCAGGGGTATTCAATATTCAGGAAAGATAGGCAAAAAGGAAAAGGAGGTGGGGTAGCATTGCTGGTTAAAGAGGGGATTAACACAATTGTAAGGAAGGATATTAGCTCTGATGATGTGGAATCTGTATTGGTAGAACTGAGAAATACCAAGGGGCAGAAAATGTTAGTGGGAGTGGTATATAGACCTCCAAACAGTAATGCGGAGGTCGGGATGGCATTAAAAGGGAAATTAGAGAAGCGTGCAATAAGGGCACAGCAGTTATCATGGGTGACTTTAATCTACATATAGATTGGGCTAACCAAATTAGTAACAATACTGTGGAGGAGGAATTCCTGGAGTGTATACGGAATGGTTTCCTGGACCAATATGTCGAGGAACCAACTAGGGATCAGGCCATCTTAGACTGGGTATTATGTAATGAGAAAGGATTAATTAGCAATCTTGTTGTGCGAGGCCCCTTGGGTTGGAGCGATCATAATATGATAGAATTCTTCATTAAGATGGAGAGTGAAGTAGTTGACTCAGAGACTCTGGTCCTGAATTTAAATAAAGGCAACTATGATGGTATGAGGCGCGAGTTGGGTAGGATTGATTGGGGAATGTCACTCAAAGGGTTGACGGTGGATAGGCAATGGCAAACATTCAATGATCGCATGGATGAACTACAGAATTTGTTCATCCCAGTTTGGCATAAAAATAAAACAAAAAAGGTGACTCAACCGTGGCTAACAAGGGAAATTAGGGATAGCATAAGATCCAAGGAGAGGACATATAAATTGGCCAGAAAAAGCAGTAAATCTGAGGATTGGGAGCAGTTTAGGATTCAACAAAAGAGGACAAAGGGATTAATTAAGGGGAGGAAAATAGAGTATGAGAGTAAGCTTGCAGGGAACATAAAAACTGACTGTAAAAGCTTTTATAGATATGTGAAGAGAAAAAGATTGGTGAAGTCAAGCATAGATCCCTTGCAGTCAGAATCAGGGGAATTTATAATGGGGAACAAAGAAATGGCTGACCAATTAAATACACATTTTGGTTCTGTCTTCACAAAGGAGGACACAAATAGCCTCCCAGAGATGCCGGGGAACATAGGATCTAATGAAAGGGAGGAACTGACAGAAATCAGTATTTGTAGGGAAATGGTGTTAGAGAAATTGACAGGATTGAAGGCCGATAAATCCTCAGGGCCTGATAATCTACATCCTAGGGTACTTAAGGAAGTGGCCCTACAAATAGTAGATGCATTGCTGGTCATCTTCCAAAATTTGATAGACTCTGGAACAGTACCTATGGATTGGAAGGTAGCTAATGTTACCCCACTGTTCAAAAAAGGTGGTAGAGAGAAAACGGGGAATTATAGACCGGTAAGACTGACATCAATAGTGGGGAAAATGCTAGAGTCCATTATAAAAGATGTAATAGCAGAGCACTTGGAAAACAGTGACCGGATCGGACAAAGTCAACATGGATTTACAAAAGGTAAATCTGGCTTGACTAATCTACTGGAACTTTTTGAGGATGTAACTGGTAGAATAAGTAAGGGAGAACCAGCCGATGTGGTATATTTGGACTTTCAAAAGGCTTTTAATAAGGTCCCACATAAGAGATTAGCGTGTAAAGTTAAGGCACATAGGATTGGGGGCAAGGTATTGACTTGGATAGAGAACTGGTTGGCAGACAGAAAGCAAAGAGTTGGAATAAACTTTTTCTGAGTGGCAGGCAGTGACTAGTGGGGTACTGCAGGGATTGGTCCTTGGATCCCAGCTATTCACAATATATATATTAATAATCTGGACGAGGGAACTAGATGTAATATCTCCAAGTTTGCAGACGACACAAAGCTGGGTGGGCGTGTGTGCTGTGAGGAGGATGCCGAGAAACTCCAGTATGATTTGGACAGGTTGGGTAATTGAGCAGAATCATGGCAGATGCAATATAACGTGGATAAATGCGAGGTTATCCACTTTGGTGTCAAAAACAAGAAGGCAGATTATTAGCTGAATGGCAATAGATTGGGAGAAGGGGAAGTGCAACGAGACCTGGGCGTCCTTGTGCACCAGTCGCTGAAGGTAAGCATGCAATGCAGCAGGCGGTTAAGAAGGCAAATGGTATGTTGGCCTTCGTAGTGAGAGGGTTTGAGTACAGGAACAAGGATGTCTTGCTGCAGTTGTACAGGGCCTTGGTGAGACCACACCTTGAGTATTGTGTGCAGTTTTGGTCGCCTTATCTGAGGAAGGATGTTCTTGCCATGGAAGGAGTGCAGCGAAGATTCACCAGGCTGATACCTGGGATGGCAGGAATGATGTATGAGGAGAGATTGGGTCGATTGGGCTTGTACTCGCTGGAGTTTAGAAGAATGAGATGGGATCTCATTGAAACTTATAAAATTCTAACAGGACTAGACAGACTAGATGCAGGAAGGATGTTCCCGATGGTCGGGGAGTCCAGAACCAGGGGTCACAGTCTAAGGATAAGGGGTAAGCCATTTAGGACAGAGATGAGGAGGAATTTCTTCACCCAGAGAGTGGTGAACCTGTGGAATTCTCTTCCACAGAAGGCAGTAGAGGCCAATTCATTAAATATATTCAAGAAGGAGTTGGATATATTTCTTAAGGCTAAAGGGATCAAGGGATATGGGGAGAAAGCAGGGACAGGGTACTGAATTTGGATGATCAGCCATGATCGCATTGGATGGCGGAGCAGGCTCGAGGGGCCGAATGGCCTACTCCTGCTCCTATCTTCTATGTTTCTATGTTTCTATGTAATTTATAATGGGGAATGAGGAAATGGCAGAGAAATTAAATAAATACTTTGTTTCGGTCTTCACGGAGGAAGACACAAAAAACCTCGCAGAAATACGAGAAAACCAAGGGTGTGACGAGAATGAGGAACTTAAAGAAATTATTGTTAGTAAAAAAACAGTACTAGAAAATTAATGGGACTAAAAGTCAATAAATCTCAAGGACCGGATGGCCTACATCCAAGGGTTTTGAAAGAGGTGCCCATTGGAATAGTGGACGCATTGTTTGTCATCTTCCAAAATTCTATAGATTCTGGAACGATTCCTGCTGATTGGAGGATAGCAAATGTAACCCCGCTATTTAAGAAAGAAGGGAGAGAGAAAACGGGGAACTACAGACCTGTTAGCCTCACATCAGTAGTTGGGAAAATGCTGGAATCTATTATAAAGTATGCAATAATTGGGCACTTAGAAACTAATAGTAAGATTGGGCAGAGTCAACATGGATTTATGAAAGGGAAAATTTTGTTTGACAAACCTATTGGAGTTCTTTGAGGATGTAACTAGTGGAGTAGACAAAGGGGAACCGGTAGATGTGGTGTATCTGGATTTTAAGAAGGCCTTTGATAAGGTCCCATACAAGAGGTTGGTGAACAAAATTAGGGCACATGGAATTGGGGGTCATATACTAGCATGGATTGAGAATTGGTTAACAGACAGAAAACAAAGAGTAGGGATAAACGGGTCTTTTTCAGGAAGACAGGCTGTGACTAGTGGGGTACCGCAAGGATTGATGCTTGGGCCCCAGCTATTCACAATCTATATCAATGATTTGGATGAGGGGACTAAATGTAACATTTCCTAATTTACTGATGATACAAAGCTAGGTGGCAGTGTCAGTTGTGAAGAGGATGTGAAGAGGCTTCAAGGGGATCTCGACAGGCTCAGTGAGTGGGCGAAAACATGGCAGATGGAATATAATGTGGATAAATGTGAAGTTATCCACTTTGGTAGAAAAAACAGAAAGGCAGAGTACTTCCTAAATGGTGAAGGATTGGGGAATGCAGATTCTCAAAGGGACCTGAGTGTCCTTGTACATGAGTCACTGTAAGTGAATGTGCAGGTGCAGCAAGCCATTAGGAAGGCAAATGGTATGCTGGCCTTCATTACAAGAGGACTTGAGTACAGGAGTAAAGAAGTCTTACACAATTATATAGGGCCTAGGTGAGACCACACCTGGAGTACTGTGTACAATTTTGGTATCCTTACCTAAGGAAGGATATACTTGCCATAGAGGGAGTGCAACGAAGGTTCACGAGTCTGTGTGGAGTTTGCACATTCTCCCCGTGTTTGCGTGGGTTTCCTCCGGGTGCTCCGGTTTCCTCCCACAGTACAAAGATGTGCGGGTTAGGTTGATTGGCTATGATAAATTGACCCTTAGTGTTAGGGGGATTAAATACGTGGGGTTACGGGGATAGGGTGGGATATGTGTTGGTGTAGGGGTTACGGGGATCGGGTGGGATATGTGTCGGTGCAGGCTCGATGGGCCGAAATGGCCTCTATCTGCACTGTGGGGTTTCTGTGGTTTCTGTGATTCCTGGGATGGCGGGACTTTCGTATGAGAAGAGATTGAGTAAACTAATCCTATATTCTCTTGAATTCAGAAGAATGAGAGGGGATCTCATTGAAGCATACAAAATTATTACAGGGCTTGATAGGATGGATGCTGGGAGAATGTTTCCCTTAGCTGGGGAGTCTAGAACCAGGGGCCACAGCTTCAAGATAAAGGGTAGGGCATTCAGGACTGAGATGAGAAGAATTTTTTTCACACAGAGGGTGGTGAATCTTTGGAATTCTCTACCCCAGAGGGCTGTGGAGGATCAGTCATTGGGTATATTCAAAACAGAAGTCGATAGATTTCTGACTAGTAAGGGCATCAAGGGATATGGCGATAGGGCCGGTGAATGGAGTTGAGGCAAAAGATCAGCCATGATCTCATTGAAGGCGTAGCAGGCTCGAAAGGCCGAATGACCTACTCCTGCTCCTATTTCTTATGTTCTTATATCCACCACTGCATTTCAACTGTCTTACCCTTTAATTTATTTTTCCCTTCCACTTTAGCCAGTTCTGCCCTCATGACATTGTAATTGCCTTTGTATAAGATCAGGACACTGGTTTGAGATACAGTGTTCTCACCCTCCAACTGAATTTGAAATTTAACCATGCTATGATCACTCTTTCCTAGAGGATCCTTTACTATGAGATCATTTATTAACTCTGTCTCATTGCACAGTACCAGATCCAAGATAGCCTGCTCCCTGGTTGGTTCCATTACATACTGTTCTAGGAAACCATCCCGGATACACTCTATTAACTCCTCCTCAAGGCTACCATGGCCAATTTGATTTGTCCAATCAATATGGGGATTAAAATCACCCGTGATTATTACCGTACCTTTTTTACAATCCTCCATTATTTGTGATGTGGAACCGCATGATGCAAATTTATCTCGACTATTTAAAGGGCCAATACAAAGATGGATTTTGGATGAGTTGGGAGCAATTTAAGAGAGTGAACAATTCACAGATGGAGTCAGGACGGTCAACGGCTGCACACCGCTTCAGTGAGGCCCTACTGCTGGGTGCAGCAAGGACCAGGAAAGTGGCACTCTTCCCAAGCAATGGCAAGAAGAAACCTGTTGCTGTGACCAAGAAGGCGTGGTTAGAAGAGGCTGAGGAGGTCAGCAGCAGGAGTATAGTGCCCCGTACCTGGATCTAGGGCAGGAAGCGGTTTAATGACCTAACCAGTTCAGGAAAGGTAAGCACTGTTTAGATTCACCTACATCCTGTAGTGCACAACCCCATCCACCCCGACTGTGTCTTGTCAAGCGTACTCCAACACATCACTCCTCACAGCCACTTAAGTTTCAGCAGCACCCATTGTTCCCTTCTAATGGACTTCCTCTCCTCACGCTTTTCCCTATCCACTACCGCCACTCACCCCAATCCTTATGCAATGCAATCCCACCTCAGTCAGCTCCCCCGATTCTCAGCACACGTCCTCAAATGCATGCCAGTGGCACTTGTGATACATCAGCCTAATAGCCACCCTCATCGAATACACTGCATCCATCGTATGCACACATGCCTTACAGACACTCATAGGTCTGTTGTGCCCTCTTTCTGGTTAGCACAAAATATAAGGGAGAGGGAGAGGACCAGCAGTGTTCCACCACAGACTGTGCAGTCAACATGTGCAGAGGACGCAGCCTGGAGATAACTCTCTGCCCCCCCCACCCCGGTGATAACTCTCTGCCCTCCCGGTGATAACTCTCTGCCCTCCCGGTGATAACTCTCTGCCCTCCCGGTGATAACTCTCTGACCCCCCCCCCACCCCGGTGATAACTCTCTGCCCCCCCGGTGATAGCTCTCTGCCCCCCCCCCCGGTGATAACTCTCTGCCCCCCCCCCCCACCCCAGTGATAACTCTCTGCCCTCCCGGTGAAAACTCTCTGCCCCCCCTCCTGGTGATAACTCTCTGCCCTCCCGGTGATAACTCTCTGCCCTCCCGGTGATAACTCTCTGCCCCCGCCCCCAGTGTTAACTCTCTGCCCCCCCACCCCAGTAATCACTATCAGCCCCTCCCCCCGGTGATAACTCTCTGCCCTCCCGGTGATCACTCTCTGCCCCCCGCCACCCCCCGCCCCCCACCCCGGTGATAGCTCTCGGCACCCCCACCGGTGATCACTCTCTGCCGCCCCGGTGATAACTCTCTGTCCCCCCCCCCAGTGATAAATCTCTGCCACCCCTGGTGATCACTCTCGCCCCCCCCGGTGATAACTCTCTGCCCTCCCGGTGATTACTCTCTGCCCCCCCGGTGATAACTCTCTGCCCTCCCGGTGATAACTCTCTCTCCCCCCCCCCGGTGATAACGCTCTGCCCTCCCGGTGATCACTCTCAGCCCTCCCGGTGATTACTCTCTGCCACCCCCGGTGATCACTCTCTGCCCCCCCGGTGATAACTCTCTGCCCTCTCGGTGATCACTCTCAGCCCTCCCGGTGATTACTCTCTGCACCCCCCCCCCGGTGATCACTCTCTGCCCCCCCGGTGATAACTCTTTGCCCTCTCGGTGAAAACTCTCTGCCCCCCCTGGTGATAACTCTCTGCCCTCCCGGTGATTACTCTCTGCGCCCCCCCCCCCGGTGATAACTCTCTGCCCCCCCCGGTGATAACTCTCTGCCCTCCCGGTGATAACTCTCTGTCCCCCCCGGTGATAACTGTCTGCCCTCCCGGTGATTACTCTCTGCCCCCCCCCCAGTGATAACACTCTGCCCCCCCCCCGGTGATAAATCTCTGCCCCCCCCCCCGGTGATAACTCTCTGCCATCCCGGTGATAACTCTCTGCCCCCCCGGTGATAACTCTCAGCCCCCCCCCCGGTGATAACTCTCTGCCCCCCCAGTGATTACTCTCTGCCCCCCACCCCCCCCGGTGATAACTCTCTGCCCCCCCCGGAGATAACTCTCAGCCCCACTCCCCGTGATCACTCTCTGCTCCCCTGGTGATAACTCCCTGGCCTCCCGGTGATAACTCTCTGCCCCCCCGGTGATTACTCTCTGCCCCCCCCGGTGATAACTCTCTGCCCCCCCGGTGATAACTCTCTGCCCTCCCGGTGATAACTATCTGCCCCCCCGGTGATCACTCTATGCCCCCCCCCCCCGCTGATAACTCTCTGCCCCCCCCGGTGATAACTCTCTGCCCCTCCCGGTGATAACTCTCTGCCCCCCCCCCCCGGTGATAACTCTCTGCCCCCCCGGTGATCACTCTCTGCCCCCCCCCCGCTGATAACTCTCTGCCCCCCCCCGGTGATAACTCTCTGCCCTCCCGGTGATAACTCTCTGCCCTCCCGGTGATAACTCTCTGACCCCCCCCCCCACCCCGGCGATAACTCTCTGCCCCCCCGGTGATAACTCTCTGCCCCCCCGGTGATAGCTCTCTGCCCCCCCCCCCCGGTGATAACTCTCTGCCCCCCCCCCCACCCCAGTGATAACTCTCTGCCCTCCCGGTGAAAACTCTCTGCCCCCCCTCCTGGTGATAACTCTCTGCCCTCCCGGTGATAACTCTCTGCCCTCCCGGTGATAACTCTCTGCCCCCGCCCCCAGTGTTAACTCTCTGCCCCCCCACCCCAGTAATCACTATCAGCCCCTCCCCCCGGTGATAACTCTCTGCCCTCCCGGTGATCACTCTCTGCCCCCCGCCACCCCCCGCCCCCCACCCCGGTGATAGCTCTCGGCACCCCCACCGGTGATCACTCTCTGCCGCCCCGGTGATAACTCTCTGTCCCCCCCCCCAGTGATAAATCTCTGCCCCCCCTGGTGATCACTCTCGCCCCCCCCGGTGATAACTCTCTGCCCTCCCGGTGATTACTCTCTGCCCCCCCGGTGATAACTCTCTGCCCTCCCGGTGATAACTCTCTCTCCCCCCCCCCGGTGATAACGCTCTGCCCTCCCGGTGATCACTCTCAGCCCTCCCGGTGATTACTCTCTGCCACCCCCGGTGATCACTCTCTGCCCCCCCGGTGATAACTCTCTGCCCTCTCGGTGATCACTCTCAGCCCTCCCGGTGATTACTCTCTGCACCCCCCCCCCCGGTGATCACTCTCTGCCCCCCCGGTGATAACTCTTTGCCCTCTCGGTGAAAACTCTCTGCCCCCCCTGGTGATAACTCTCTGCCCTCCCGGTGATTACTCTCTGCGCCCCCCCCCCCGGTGATAACTCTCTGCCCCCCCCGGTGATAACTCTCTGCCCTCCCGGTGATAACTCTCTGTCCCCCCCGGTGATAACTGTCTGCCCTCCCGGTGATTACTCTCTGCCCCCCCCCCAGTGATAACACTCTGCCCCCCCCCGGTGATAAATCTCTGCCCCCCCCCCCCCCGGTGATAACTCTCTGCCATCCCGGTGATAACTCTCTGCCCCCCCGGTGATAACTCTCAGCCCCCCCCCCGGTGATAACTCTCTGCCCCCCCAGTGATTACTCTCTGCCCCCCACCCCCCCCGGTGATAACTCTCTGCCCCCCCCGGAGATAACTCTCAGCCCCACTCCCCGTGATCACTCTCTGCTCCCCTGGTGATAACTCCCTGGCCTCCCGGTGATAACTCTCTGCCCCCCCGGTGATTACTCTCTGCCCCCCCCGGTGATAACTCTCTGCCCCCCCGGTGATAACTCTCTGCCCTCCCGGTGATAACTATCTGCCCCCCCGGTGATCACTCTATGCCCCCCCCCCCGCTGATAACTCTCTGCCCCCCCCGGTGATAACTCTCTGCCCCTCCCGGTGATAACTCTCTGCACCCCCCCCCCGGTGATAACTCTCTGCCCCCCCGGTGATCACTCTCTGCCCCCCCCCCGCTGATAACTCTCTGCCCCCCCCCGGTGATAACTCTCTGCCCCCCCGGTGATCACTCTCTGCCCCCGCCCCCCGCTGATAACTCTCTGCCCCTCCCCCCACCCCCGGTGATCACTCTCTGCCCCTCCCCCGGTGATAACTCTCTGCCCCCCCCCGGTGATAACTCTCTGCCCTCCTGGTGATAACTCTCTGCCCCCCCGGTGATAACTCTCTGCCCCCCCGGTGATAACTCTCTGCCCCCCCGGTGATTACTCTCTGCCCCCCCCGGTGATCACTCTCTGCCCCCCCCCCCGGTGATAACTCTCTGCCCCCCCCCGGAGATAACTCTCAGCCCCACTCCCCGTGATCACTCTCTGCCCGCCGCCCAGTGATAACTCTCTGCCCCCCCGGTGATTACTCTCTGCCCCCCCCGGTGATAACTCTCTGCCCCCCCGGTGATTACTCTCTGCCCCCCCCGGTGATAACTCTCTGCCCCCCCGGTGATTACTCTCTGCCCCCCCCCGGTGATTACTCTCTGCACCCCCCCCCCCGGTGATTACTCTCTGCCCTCCCCTGGTGATAACTCTCTGCCCTCCCGGTGATAACTCTCTGCCCTCCTGGTGATAACTCTCTGCCCACCCCCCCCTCCCCGGTGATAACTCTCTGCCCCCCCCCCCGGTGATAACTCTCAGCCCCCCCCGGTGATAACTCTCTGCACCCCCCCGGTGATAACTCTCAGCCCCCCCACCCCCGGTGATAACTCTCTGTCCCCTCCCCCACCCCGGTGATAACTCTCGGCCCCCCCCCCGGTGATAACTCTCTGCCCCCCCCCGGTGATAACTCTCAGCCCCCTTCCCCAGTGATAATCCTCAGCCCCCCCCAGTGATAACTCTCAGCCCCCCCAGTGATAACTCTCAGCCCCCCCAGTGATAACTCTCAGCCCCCCCCAGTGATAACTCTCAGCCCCCCCCAGTGATAACTCTCAGCCCCCCCCCAGTGATAACTCTCAGCCCCCCCAGTGATAACTCTCAGCCCCCCCAGTGATAACTCTCAGCCCCCCCCAGTGATAACTCTCAGCCCCCCCCAGTGATAACTCTCAGCCCCCCCAGTGATAACTCTCAGCCCCCCCAGTGATAACTCTCAGCCCCCCCAGTGATAACTCTCAGCCCCCCCCAGTGATAACTCTCAGCCCCCCCCAGTGATAACTCTCAGCCCCCCCCAGTGATAACTCTCAGCCCCCCAGTGATAACTCTCAGCCCCCCCCAGTGATAACTCTCAGCCCCCGCCAGTGATAACTCTCAGCCCCCCCCAGTGATAACTCTCTGCCCCCCCCAGTGATAACTCTCTGCCCCCCCGGTGATAACTCTCTGCCCCCCCCAGTGATAACTCTCTGCCCCCCCGGTGATAACTCTCTGCCCCCCCCAGTGATAACTCTCTGCCCCCCCGGTGATAACTCTCAGCCCCCCCCGGTGATAACTCTCTGCCCCCCCCAGTGATAACTCTCAGCCCCCCCCAGTGATAACTCTCAGCCCCCGCCAGTGATAACTCTCAGCCCCCCCCAGTGATAACTCTCTGCCCCCCCCAGTGATAACTCTCTGCCCCCCCAGTGATAACTCTCTGCCCCCCGGGTGATAACTCTCAGCCCTCCCGGTGATAAATCTCTGCCCCCCCCCGGTGATAACTCTCTGCCCCCCCGGTGATAACTCTCTGCCCCCCCCCCTCCCCGGTGATAACTCTCGGCCCTCCCGGTGATCGCACTCTCTGCGATCTTGGTGATTACTCTCAGCCCTCCCGCTGATAACTCTCTGCCCCCCCCCGGTGATAACTCTCTGCCCCCCCCCCCCGGTGATAACTCTCGGCCCTCCCGGTGATCGCACTCTCTGCAATCTTGGTGATTACTCTCAGCCCTCCCGCTGATAACTCTCAGCCCTCCCGGTGATCACTCTCTGCCCTCCTGAAGAAACGGCCAAGTATAGAATTCTATTGTGCACAATAACTAATAGCAGGAATAATGTCCCTTTGCACTGTAAAGGGACGTTATTCCTGCTATTTTGCTATTCTCATAGCAAAAATCACAAATATCATAATTCTAATGCAGTGTTTGAGCAGCAAATGTTTCCCTTTTACTGTCAGTAATTATTAAAAGATTTTCAAAAATTATATTTATGGGTGCAAGGGTATTTAAACAAATTGTCTTGCTTGGGCCTGTTGTGGGGCTTCTTATGCCCCAGCTAGAATGAAACTGCATTCCTGCAATGAGTTTTTAAATCAATTTTTAATCGCTTACAGACGTTTTTCTGTGCCTGCAGGTCTTTCCTGTTGTTGCTATGGTCTAGCCTTTGTTACTATGTGACATGAACAGTGGAGACATATATTGCCCCCACTGGCAACTTAATTAATTGCAACAGCTAGAATGTTTAGAACTGGGCAGCCCATTCCTCGGGACATGCTTCAGGAGCTATTTTGAATAAAATCAGCAAGTAATCATTGATTTTACAGATTTTAGCACAGAGGCATCTATTCGTTACGAATGTTTATTATAGAGGACATTGAGTGAGGATATTGTTTGGACTTCATTGCTACTAACAGTTAAAAGGATTTCTTCTTCATGAAAAAGTGTTTGGCAAAACTTTTTTTCACTTCTCTAACAAATGCTTTGCCCAATAGTGCAGCGGTAAAATTAGAAGCGCAGGAATACTTTCTGACATTCAGTTAAATATCAAATGGATCATTGGGTCGTACACAGTACAATTTCAAATAAGCAGGGTGGTTTTGAAACAAATACATTTACTAATTTTAACTATATATTATTATAAAGTCCTCTATACAACTATCTGTTCATGATAATGCATAAAATAATGAGAAAGTATTATTTACAAAGCAAATTCCTGTGTACAAAAGTTGCATAGTCACTGAGCTGAGTTCAAAGGAACTTCCCTATGGGGGTGAGGGGTGTTGTCTGGGAAGACTAATAGATGTGGATCTATCTTCTGAGCTTGGTGTCATCTGCAGACCTGTGAGATCGAAGTCAAGTCTTCAAATCTGGCTCTGGAATCGGTCAGTGAACTGGAGGCCCATGAAGTTTGAAAAATATAAGGGAAGGCTTGTGCTTGATTAGAAGCACAGGGTGGGTAGGGGGAATAATTAAGTTCATGTGAGTAAAGCCATGCTTGCACTCAGCTTGTGGAAAGTATTACCTATGATACAGTTAAGTAATAACACAGGTACCTTGTACCAATTATGTGTAGCATCATTTTTGAAATCATAATGGTCAATGTTTAATAATTTGTAAAATAAATTGAACTTTTTATACAGTGTTTTCCTCACCATAATCATCAGACCTATTTGCTGGCCAGTAACCTGGACATAGCACAGAAATTACTATGGTTAATGTTCACTGTCCCTGTGATTTTCTTGTCATGCAACAGTGGCAAATAATTGAGCTCTCATGGTTTATCAAGGTAGAGAGAAACTGCTGGTGGTTGAAGCTAACCTGCTTTCTATTGGAGAATAAGAGGGCACTTTCCATCTGACTTTCAATATCCTTCTGTCTGGTTTTACATTCACGGGCCAATGGGTTCTTGTATCCGATATCTTCTTACTCAAAGATCATAATTTAGCATCTCTGGTTTTATCATTGTGCATTGTGCAAAATCATCCCGAATCTCTTGACAACTAGTGTAAAAGGTTTCCATTCTCTGTTAGCAGTACCCTGAATCGTGAGGCTTTGAGGGTTGCACTTCTAACTATTGTATCTGATGTGTCCCTTGCATTGTCTTATGTTGCTTCTCAGATGACATATTCCGAGGTGGCACGATTGAAGTACTTGCCCTAGAGGCGCCTTCTTTTCCAATGGATTGAAATCGCAGTTTGCAATATTAGTAACAAACCCATCAGCTGGTAGCACTCTTGCTTCTGAGTTAGGGTTAAGGGTTGACGTCCATCTAGGCTAATACTTCAGTGCCGTCCTGAGGGAGTACTACATTGTCAGAAGTGCGACCTTTCAGATGAGATGTTAAGACCCTGTCTACCTGTTCAGGTAGATTTAAAAGATACCATGGCACTATTTCAAGAAGAGCAGTGAGTTCTCTTGCTGTCCTGGCCAACATTCATCCTTCAAACTACACTATCAAAGACAGGCCATGTGATGTAGCAAGCCACACAGTTGTATCAAACCACTACAAAGAACTGCAGAGGTTCGAAAAGAAGTCCCAACACCACCTTTCCAAAGCAAGTAGGGATGGGCAATAAATGCCAGCCTTGCCAGTAACACCCGCATCCTGAGAATAAATCATTTTAAAATGTATTTTCGCCGAGCTTACTAATGAACGGTCTAAGTTATTACTACAGGTACCAGTAAATTAACACGTGAGAATGCAAACAAGACTGTACTTACAGACCAGTGATAAATGTGCACTATTCAAATATATACTGATATAAAAGTGTCTGCCTCCCTCATGCAGAACAATTCCCTGTAGCCTTTTAAGTTGATTAAACCTCTTATTCTGATTCTCTGGTATATGCAATATATTCTAGATATTCAACTGTATCCTTCCATAGAGTTGTGTTTAACAATGCCAGTGGCATTTCTATCAGGCTTGCACACTTGCATAATTCTCAGCTGCATATCTTATATATTTCATTTGCTTTAATTAGATACAGTGCATAAATAATATCCATGTGATTCAAAGAATTACCGCAACATTTGAACTGTGTGTGTGCAAAGCCCATGTATGGAGCAATTTACATAACGTATTCAACTATATGTTTGCCTGCTATGTGTGATGACTTGAATCAGGCCCCTGGAGGGAAAAATAAGTAAATCCTTTTGAGCAGTCGGGTATTATAAATACAAGCAATTCCTGAGCAAAGAAACCTTGAATAATTTGCAAGAAAATTATCGCTAGAGAAGCTCAACAAGCTCATTCATTTTTTAATTAATTAAATGAACTTAAAAAGTAACCCAAAGCCCTGAAATGCAACGAGCAAGAGTGCTCAACAAAACTTTGCCAGTTTCCTTAAAAACTTTAACTCACTCGTATTTCAGTCGTGTTAAGAATATAAGAATGCGCCAATGAAGTGAATGTGGTGATACAAGCCTGGAAATTATGTTGTGTGATATTATGGTCCGAATGCTTACCGAATTTCCCTGTGTTCTGTTTTACTGGAGGCGGCAGCCCATTTAAAATAAATCGGAATTAAAGCCTCAATTAAAATTAACAAGAAATTTGATACAATCATATTAAGTGTTTGTATGATAATGCTGCCTAGCATAATTTCCTGGCTTTATTGCATTGGAACCCTAACGCTGTGCCATATATATATATAGTAGGGGATGTGAGTTTCATCTTTTTTCTTGCTGGCCAGAGATGCTGGCTCATAAATCCAATGTCATCCAGGTGCACAGATGTTGAATATTGCCAATACTAAGAGCATCAGATAGACTCTGATGGGAGCTATCAATATTGGCAGGAAATGTCCACAGCATTAGAAAAATGGTGAATTACCTCATGGTGAGACAGCTCCACTCCGTAAAGCTTCAGGAACAGCGTGCAGGTAGAGGGCTCAGATAAACAAAGAGAAGTAAGGATTCTTTTTTTTAAAGACAGCCCAGGCAATAATAAATTCTAATGGGACAGCAGCTTAAAAAGTAATTGGTGTTAATAGGGAAGAGGAGCTAAGTTGTAAGAGATCGCCAGTATGTAAAAGATAATAAAGGTGTCCACTGAGGAAGCCACTATTAAAATGGATACCCAGAGGATATAAGAATCAAAAGGGGACATAGAATCATAAAATGGTTACAGTACAGAAGGAGGCCATTCTGCCCGTCAAGCCCGTGCCAGCTCTCTGCAAGAGCACCTCAGCTAGTCCCGCTCCCCCGCCCTTTCCCCGTAGCCCTGCAAATTTTTTTCCTTCAGGTACTTATCCAACTCCCTTTTGAAAGCCATGATCGAATCTGCCTCCACCACCCTCTCAGGCAGTGCATTCCAGATCCTAACCATTCACTGAACTGTATAGTGTCAGCTGTGCCTCAGGTGGTAGCACATTTGCCTCTGAGTCAGAAGGTTGTGGGTTCAAGTCCTACACCAGGGACCTAAGCACTTACAGCTAGACTGAGACTCCAATATAGTGCTGAGGGAGTGCTGCACTGTTGGAGGTACCGTCTTTCGGATGAGATGTTAAACCGAGGCCCTGTCTGCTCTCTCATGTGGACGTAAAAGATCCCATGGCACTATTTCGAAGAAAAGCAGGGGAGTTATCCCTGGTGTCTTGGCCAATATTTATCCCTCAACCAACTTAACAAAAACAGATTATCTGGTCATTGCTGTTTGTGGGAGTTGGCTGTGTACAAATTGGCTGCTGTGTTTCCCACATTACAACAGTGACAATACTTCATTGGCTGCAAAGCGCTTTGAGACTTCCGGTGGTTGTGAAAGGCACTATATAAATGCAAGTCTTTCTTTCTTTTAAAACACTAGTTAGGCCACAGCTAGAATACTGCATACAGTTCTGGTCACCACATTACAGGAAAGATGTGATTGCACTAGAGGGGGTGCAGAGGAGAATTATGACGATGTTGCCTGGGCTGGGAAATTTTAGCTATGAGGAAAGACTGGATAGGCTGGGGTTGTTTTCTTCGGAACAGAGGAGGCTGAGGGGAGACCTAATTGAGGTGTATAAAATTATGAGGGGCCTAGATAGAGTGGATAGGAAGGACCTATTTCCCTTAGCAGAGAGGTAAATAACCAGGGGGCATAGATTTAAAGTAATTGGTCAAAGGTTTAGAGGGGATTTGAGGAGACATTTTTTCACCCAGTGGGTGGTGGGGATCTGGAACTCACTGCCTGAAAGGGTGGTAGAGGCAGAAACCCTCATCACATTTAAAAAGTACTTGGATATGCACTTGAAGTGCCGTAACCTACAAGGCTACGGACCAAGAGCTGGAAAGTGGGATTAGGGTGGAGAGCTCTTTGTCGGCTGGCAAGGACAAGATGGACCGAATGGCCACTTTCTGTGCTGTAAATTTCTATGATTCTATGATTCACCAGCCTCTCTATGTCCTCTTGAAATCTATTACCATCCTCCTCACTGTTCACTGTACTTCCAAGTTTTGTGTCATCTGCAAATTTTGAAATTGTGCCCTGTACTCCCAAGTCCAAGTCATTAATATATATCTAGAAAAGCAGTGGTCCTAGAACCGACCCCTGGGGAACACCACTGTATACCTTCCTCCAGTCCAAAAACAACCGTTCACCACTACTCTTTGTTTCCTATCACTTAGCCAATTCCGTATCCATGCTGCCACTGTCCCTTTTATTCCATGGGCTTCAACTTTGCTGGCAAGCCTATTATGTGGCACTTTGTTGAACACCTTTTGGAAATCCATGTAAACCATGTCAACCGCATTGCCCTCATCAACCCTCTCTGTTACCTCATCAAAGAACTCAATCAAGTTAGTTAATTTGCGTTTTAAATCGCAAACACGATTTGCGTTTAACAAATCCGCGCTGGCTTTCCTTAATTAATCCACACTTGTCCAAGTGACTGTTAATTTTGTCCCTGATTACTGTTTCTAAAAGCTTTTCCACTGGGAGAACTTCCCTGCCCTTCTGCAAAATAGTGCTATGGGATTTTTGTTATCGACCTCAGAAGGCAGACGGGGCCTCAGTTTAATGTTTCATCTGAAAGACTGCACCTTTGACAGTGCAGCGCTTCCTCAGTACTGCACTAGAGTGTCAGCCTAGATTATGTCCCTGGAGTGGCACTTGAACCCACAAGCTTCTGACCCAGAAGCAAGAGTGTTAACCACTGAACCACAGCTGATCCTTGTTCTGGACTCTCCCAGCAGAGGAAATAGTTTCTCTCTATCTACCGGATCAAATCCTTTAATCGTCTTAAACATCTCAATTAGATCATCCCTTAATCATCTATATTCAAGGGAGTATAAGCCGAGTCTATGCAACCTGTCCTCATAATTTAACTGTTAAATCTTTAACTTCTTCCACATCTGATGAAAACTCATCGAGCTGAAACGTTAACTCTGTTTCTCTCTCCACAGAGGCTGCCTGACCTGCTGAGTGTTTTCCAGCATTTTTTGTTTTTATATTAATGGAAGACTTCAGTCAACCCAACATAAATTGGGAAAACCCAAGTGGTTTCGAATCAGACTTGTTAAATGTAATGCACAGCTGCTTCATGACTCAGTGTGTAAAGAAAGCTACAAAAGGCCGTGCTCATCTGGACCTGGTATTCATAAATGACCCAGACAATGTACAGGGGATGGAAGTTTTAGCACCACCAAGGAACAGTGACCACGGGAGTTTAACATGATCTGGGACACAATTATACCAAAGAGCAGGAGCCAGGTTTAAAACCTCAAGGGGGCTAAATTCAAAGAGATGAGAGAAGAATTAAAATAAGTAGATTGAAGGAGGATGTTTCTCAACATTTCAGAATATGATAAATGGAAGACCTTTAAAAGAATAATGCTGGACATGCAGAATAAGTACATTCCTGAGACCAGCAAGAACTCTCTTGGTCTTGGCCAGGACTTCTGAACAAGGAATCACATATTTTGCTAATAGCTGCTGTCCTTTTGTCATTTAATATTCAATCTTGAATCATTTTAAAGATTGTATTAACATGTAATTTAGCTAGTCCAATAAAATAAAAATTATGGTCGTGAAAAATCGATCCTGGTGGTTACTTTGGGATTCCCAGAGAATAGTGGATCTCTGGCTCATGCGGTGGATGCTGGTTCACTGCATTCCTTCAAGTGAGAGCTGGACCTGTTTTTGGCTGTGGCAGAGATCACCACTGGTGGACACTCTGGAGAGTTATATGTTGAACGTCTCGGAGAGTTAAGGGTTAATACCCGAACTTCTTTGTATCGTGGATAAACATGATGGCTTTGAAGTGTCGTGAGGAGAAAGCATAACTTGCCTTCTGCTTTTAGACTCTAAGGGGGAGAAATTCATTATAGCCCAGGAATGGGCGCTAACTTTTGAAAAGTTTGAGAATTAGCGCCAGGCGCTAATGCTTCAGACTGCATGCAAAATTCAGTCTCATTGCACAAATAAAGGATTGGAGCGCTAAATCAAGTGCTAATGGCCTAGCTCAGTGGCGTTAAACTCAAAGCGCTGACATAGAAACATAGAAACATAGAAGATAGGAGCAGGAGTAGGCCATTTGGCCCCTCGAGCCTGCTCCGCCATTCAATGAGATCATGGCTGATCATCCAAATTCAGTACCCTGTTCCTGCCTTCTTTCCATACCCCTTGATCCCCTTAGCCTTAAGAAATATATCCAACTCCTTCTTGAATATATTTAATGAATTGGCCTCTACTGCCTTCTTTGGCAGAGAATTCCACAGGTTCACCACTCTCTGGGTGAAGAAATTCCTCCTCATCTCAGCCCTAAATGGCTTACCCCTTATCCTTAGACTGTGACCCCTGGTTCTGACCAATATCAGGTGCAGTCTAATCACAAGTCATCATTGCCACAGGCTCTTTCCAGTTCTTAAAGGAGAGGTTCATTGATGCTGCAGAACCTCATTCTCATTATTGCTGGCTGTGCAGCCATCTCAGCCAGTAGCAGTAGGTCAAGGAGAAGGAGCCGGACATCTCAAGCAGCCATAATGATGGCAGATCAACACCCCAGCGAGAGAGCCCGCAGATTCTGCGATCAAGCATTGGAGGCTTTGGTGTTTGCAGTGGAAAGGCGGAGGGCCGTGCTCTACCTGGTGTAATGATATCAGCAAATAGTGATGGTATTTGCCTGTTTGATTATGGTGCCTTACCAGCATGTTTGCCTGATTGATTACTTATGCCTGACCAGCAGAGGGCATGTGAGAGACAAGCAGTTTAGTTTTACTTTCATTTTAGATGAATCAAAAAGATGGTGTCTCCTGAAATGCTTTTAACTGAGTTGTAATACTTTAGATAAAAAGTCATTCTCTTTCATGAATGTGTCGTCATTGAACCCACATACAAATCGATACATGGTGTCAGAAGTGATTGAAAGAGATGAAGAGGAAAAATCTGAAGTTAAATCAGCTCTCCACATATTAGCAAGCCAAAAGAGAACATCGTTACTTACCATTGGAGAATAGCTAACAAAGTGAAAAAATGGAAGGTTTACACCCACCGGCGAAGCTTCAGTTGACAGGTAATGTGGCTGAAAATTGGAGAAGGTTCAAACAACGTTTGGAGTTGTATTTATCAGCAATCGGAGCTGACGAGAAAAGTGATAAAATGAAAGCGTCAGTGTTCTTACATGTCGTGGGTGATGAAGCGCTGGAGGTGTATAATAACTTCACATTCGCTGCTGATGGAGACAAAATGAAGCTAGATAAAATAATGGAACAGTTTGAGGCCTACTGCATACCTAAACGTAACATGACGTTTGAGAGGCACAGATTTTTCACATGTGTACAGAAAACGGGAGAGACTATTGATCAGTATGTGGCTGAACTGAGAAACCGAAGCAAAACATGTGAATTTGGGGGACTGACAGACTCGCTGATAAAAGACAGACTGGTGTGTGGTATTCCAGATAATGGTCTAAGGGAAAGACTGCTAAGAGAGCAAGATCTAGACCTGGGAAAAGCCATAGCACTGTGTAGGGCTACAGAGACGGTGAAGTCGCAGGCAAAGGAGCTGTTCAGTGACAGTAGCTGCAACGTGGATGCAGTGAGTAAGAACAGACACAAACCGTTTAACAAAAAGAGCGTCAATGTGAAAAAAGAGGCGTGGCCAGCGAACAAAAATGAAAGGGACAATCGAAAGTCATGTAGTCGATGCGGTACACAGCATCCACCAAAAAAGTGTCCAGCATATGGTAAAACATGCAATAGTTGCAACAAAAACAACCATTATGCCCGTTGCTGTAAGAACCAAGACCAACAAAGCAAGGTCCATGCAGTAGATGAAAGCGAGATAGAGGAGTTCTATGTAGATGTTGTGTCTGAAAACAAAAAAGAAAAAAGAGACTGGATGTTGACACTAAAAGTGAATGACATACACATTCCATTTAAATTGGATACTGGAGCACAAGTTAATGTGATATCAGAGACTGATTTTAAGAAAATTAGACCCAGACCAAAGATACATGGAATAAAAGTGAAAGTGACAGGATACTCAGGTACTGATATACCAGTGAAAGGAAGATGCATTGTCAAAGTAACACACAAGGACAGAGAGCACACGCTAGCATTAATCGTGGTGCCAAAGGATGTGCAAGCCATACTAGGTTTAAAAGCCTGTGAGAGACTGAACCTGGTAAAGAGAGTCCTCGTTGTGAAAAGCGAAGGAGAGACAGTCTATGATGAACTCATGAAAGAGTACAACGACCTATTTAAGGGTCTAGGCTGCATTCCAGGAGAACACACGATCAGAGTAGATAAAAGTATGCCAACGGTCATACATCCATGCAGAAAAGTTCCGTTTGCTCTTCAAAAGCAACTGAAGGCAGAGTTGGGCAGGATGGAAAGCCTGAATGTGATTCAGAAGATAGATGAGCCAACTGAGTGGGTGAGTTCCCTCGTCGTTGTGGACAAAAAGAATGGAAAGCTCAGAATTTGCCTGGATCCAAGAGATCTAAACAGAGCAATAAAGAGAGAGCACTTCAAGCTTCCTACACGTGAGGAAATCATGGCACAGTTTGCAAATGCAAAGTATTTCAGCAAGTTAGATGCATCATCAGGATTTTGGCAGATGAAATTGGACGAGGCAAGTTCAAGACTGTGCACGTTCAACAGTCTATTTGGCAGATACAGATTCCTAAGGTTAACATTTGGCATTGCCTCAGCTCCTGAAGTGTATCACAAAACTATCCATATGATCTATGAGCACCTGGAGGGAGTTGATACATCAATGGATGACATCATAGTATGGGGAACCATGAGAACTGAGCATGGCGAGAGACTGAAAAAAGTGCTAGAAGCAACAAGGAAAACAAACCTGAAGCTGAATAGAGAGAAATGCCAGCTCGGGGTGACAGAACTGACATTCGTGGGAGATATCCTTAGCGGTGAGGGCATCAGACCAGATCCCAGAAAGGTGTCCGCCATTGAGAATATGCCAAAGCCACAATGCAAAAAGGACGTGCAGAGGTTTAATGGAATGATCAACTACATGGGTAAATTCATATCCAACCTCTCAGAAAAGATGGCGCCACTGAGATGACTAACTGAAAAGAACATAGAATGGGAATGGAATCATGAGCATGAGAAGTCATGGAGCGATCTAAAGAAACTGCTCACAGAGGAACCAGTTCTGAGGTTTTATGACCCAGCGAGACCCATCAAGATATCATCAGATGCATCACAGAGTGGGCTCGGTGCCGTTCTTCTGCAAAAATATGACTACTGGCAACCTATTGCATATGCATCGCGCTCAATGACAGACGCGGAGACGCGATATGCTCAAATAGAAAAGGAGCTGCTCAGCATCACATACGCCTGTGAAAGATTTCACCAGTTTGTGGCAGGACAAGCAATCAGTGTAGAGACTGACCATAAGCCCTGGATTGCATTGTTCCAAAAGCCACTAAATAGCTGTCCGCTTAGAATACAAAGAATGATGATCAGGCTGCAATGCTATACACTGAATGTTGCGTACACACCGGGTAAGCTGATGTATACAGCAGACACGTTGTCCAGAGCTGTTGACCCAAGTGAGCCCGCAAACACCAAAATGGATGAAAAAGTGAACGCCTACGTGGACATGATCACAAGTGCACTGCCCATAGCAGATGCAAAAATGGAGCTCATAAAGAATGAGACAAACAAAGATGAAACAATGAGACGACTGAGGAAAAGCATCTTGGATGGATGGCCCAACATGAAGCAAGACTGCTCACCTGACATGGCAGAGTACTGGAACTGCAGGGCGGAACTATCAGTGGTCGAAGACATCATCTACAAAGGAAGTAAAATAGTTATCCCAAAGAGTCTGAGAAAAGAGAAGCTAAAAAGGATCCATGGAGGACATCTGGGAATCGAAAAGTGTAAGAAAAGAGCACGAGAGGTGATGTACTGGCCACGAATCAACCAAGATGTGACAAATGAGGTGTCAAACTGCACAATATGCCTGAAATATCGAGCAAGCAATCCGGTAGAACCACTAAAGCCACACCCAGTGCCAGACAGACCTTACCAGAAGGTAGGCGCTGACCTATTTGTATGCCAAGGGAAGGACTATCTTGTAGTCACAGACTATTACTCCCTGTATCCAGAGGTTTGTAGACTGTACACCACCACTGCAGATGCTGTGATAACGGCCCAGAAATTCCAGAACGGGGCTTGCAGCGCGTGCAAGCCCCGTATTTACACTTACCCCGCGCTACTGCCGATCAGCTCCAGGGACGCCTGGAATTGGTGTTTCCAGAAGAAGAATCCCGGGCAGCGTATGACGTCACGCCGCCCAGGAGTGCAGCCAGCGCGAAGCCAGGAGCGTGCAGTGCAAGTGAGACACGCCCCTTGAGGTCTCAGTTTCACTGGACACGCCCCCAATGTTTCTGTCAAGCTGCTAACCATTTTTACATGCAAAGCAGCAGTTTAAATAGGTTTTTGGAAGTTTTTTGAAGATTTTGGTAACTTTTATAAACCTTTTTAAATGTTTACATTATTTTGAGTAATCTGAAGTAGTTTTAAACAGAATTAAAGCAATTTAAAGACTTTTAAAAGCCCTAAAAGAATTTTTTTAATTCCATTTATTTATTTAGTAATGTCGTCGTCATACGTGTCTTCACACTGTTCCCTTTGGGGAACTGTATGAAGTGGTGGAAGGATTTATGGCCATGATTAACGCTCATTCCGTGACCGTAACCATCTTTGAACCAGGCATTAGGGCGGTTAGTCCTATGGCGGGAGGGTTTTACGGGCTCCCACAAGCTATACAAGGAGGGGGGGCCACCCACACCCACGGACGCAAATATCCCACTGGATGTCAACCCAGAATTTAGAACCGGAGCTCCGACTCCACTTGCCGGGACTGTCTGGAGCGGGGTTCGAAACCCTACCCTGATCTGGCCCAGCGGCGGGGATCCTACCGCTATGACAAAGGCCCAATCCGATTAGCAACGTGAAATGGCAGCATAGGGCTCCAGTCACGGGGAGGGAAAAGGCGCAGGAAACGTATGGGTGTCACCTTTTGTGCGGAGTGGGCCTTTTGCGTAGCAGTAAGCATCCCCGCCGCTGGGCCAGAAGGAGTAGGGTTTTGAACCCCACTCCAAACAGTCCCGGCAAGTGGAGTCGGAGTTCCAACTTTAAATTCTGGGTGGACATCCAGCGGGATACTTGCGTCCGTGGGTGTTGGTGGCCCCCCCCCCCTCAGATGGGTTGTGGGAGCCCGTAAAACCCTCCCGCCATAGGACTAACCACCCTAATGGCTGGTTCAAAGATGGTTACGGTCACGGAATGAGCGTTAATCACGGCCATAAATCCTTCCACCACTTCATACAGTTCCCCAAAGGGAACAGTGTGAGGATACGTACGATGATGACCTCTTGCGCAATGCACCTCCTTGGACCCTCAGTCGCAGATGCGAGGGGGCAAGTCGTGCAATTGTTAAATTTTTCATTTTATTGACATATAAAATGTTGGCCCAGTAATTCCCTTCCAAATGCGCGAGTACGGTTGGGGTACTTACGCATCTGGCTGGATGAAATGCCGGTTTTCAGCATGCACAGTGCATGTGGGGAAAACCGGCATTTCCTGTCCTCTGAACGAAGGGGTTCAGAGGCAGAACGCGTGCGACTGCACAGGCAGCGCGTGCGCAGTATAATTCGCCGCTTTCATTAATACTTTCAGTGAGGTCAAGTCATTACAAGTTACACATGAAAAAAGCATGGGTACAGTTGCTCCAGAGGCTGCGGAGGAAGATATTTATTATCGTGGAGCTTCTGAAAGTATGTATGTCTGTATATATTCCTTTGCGTGTTATGTATATATTCCTTTACTTATGTGTATGAATGTATTATTTAATTATGACTTTCAGAGAAAGTAACTTATTGGAAAATCATAATTAAAAAC
Source organism: Somniosus microcephalus (assembly GCF_052327205.1). Lineage (NCBI taxonomy): Eukaryota > Metazoa > Chordata > Chondrichthyes > Squaliformes > Somniosidae > Somniosus > Somniosus microcephalus. The sequence continues at coordinate 186,571,174 of NC_140995.1, forward strand.
ATACATTCATACACATTAGTAAAGGAATATAAAACATACATACATATACGTAAAGGAATATATGTGGACATACATACATAACTCATTCTCACATTCCATTCACACAGCCACAATTGCTCCTTCTACCTACCGTTCTGAAAACCCTTTAAAAAAAAAAAAATTTTAACTTTAAAACTTACTTAAAATTTCTTAAAATAACTTCCCTCCCTTTCCCAAACAAAAATATTGCATTTCAGAAGCTCCACGATAAAATGTTTCTTCCTCCGTAGCCAATGAACCACTTTACACTTGCTTTTTTCAAGTGTAAATTCTGAGGACTTACCCTCACGGATTTCATGAATGAAATCTACGAAGTTCACTGCGCAAGCGCTGCCTGAGCAGTCGCACGCGCTCGAGGTCTGGAAATGCCGGCATTCCCCGCATGCGCTGTTCATGCTGAACGCCGGCATTTCCAACGGCCAGATGCGTGAGTACCCCGAGCGCACTCACGCCTTTGGCCGCAAATTTCTGGCCCAACATGTATGAAAGCCATATTCTCCAGACATGGCGTGGTGAGCAAGGTCTTCACAGACAACGGACCCCAGTTTTACAATGCAAGTTTCTGACACTTTGCCAAAGAGTGGGACTTTGTCCACACAACGTCAAGTCCTCACTTTCTACAGTCCAATGGATTAGTGGAAAAATCGGTCCAGACAGTGAAAAGACTGATGTACAAGGCAAAAGACAGTGGAACTGACTTCTACCAGAGCATGCTTGTATACCGCACAACGCCGCTCGAGTGTGGTAAGTCACCAGCCCAACTCCTTATGGGACGTCTGCTAAGGTCAAACCTACCCATCCCGGAGAACCTCCTGAAAACAAAAGAGGGGGAGAAAGTGAGGAAGTTCAAAGAACAACAGAAAGAAAAGCAAAAGTACTACTATGACAGAGGAACACAAAACCTACCTGAACTCCACACTGGTGACCAAGTAAGGTTCAAAGACAAAACAAACATATGGACTCAGAAGGGAACTGTCCTGAGTGAAGTTCAACCAAGATCATACACCATTCAGACAGATGAGGGTGCTGTTCTGCGAAGAAATCGTCGAGATCTTCTCATGGGACCAGCCACAGCAAGTCAAAAGACTGATACTGTTGAACAACCTGATCACACAGCAGGTCAAAAGACTGATACTGTTGAACAACCTGATCACACAGCTGAGAAACCATCATCTGAGGCAACAACTCAGATTCAAGGACAATCAATCAGAAAATCCTCAAGACACGTGAAGCCTCCTGAGAGACTCATTGAGCAAATTTAAGGACTCTTGTTATAGAAGGAAGTAATGTTATCTTATTCTTTCTTCAAGTTCTAGTGTATTTACATATTTCATGTGAACACACAAAGCAAGGTTAAAAAACCTTGATAATGATAATGATAATGTAAGTTCATTAAGTGTTACAGTTAAAATGAAGAGTAATACAAAGAAAACATGTTGTTAGATAAAAGTAAAATACTTTTGTTTTAAGAAAGGGAGATGTAATGATATCAGCAAATAGTGATGGTATTTGCCTGTTTGATTATGATGCCTTACCAGCATGTTTGCCTGATTGATTACTTATGCCTGACCAGCAGAGGGCATGTGAGAGACAAGCAGTTTAGTTTTACTTTCGTTTTAGATGAATCAAAAAGATGGTGTCTCCTGTAAATGCTGTTAACTGAGTTGTACTACTTTAGATAAAAAGTCATTCTCTTTCATGAATGTGTCGTCATTGAACCCACATACAAATCGATACACCCGGCATGTGGCAGGAGGCCCTCGCCGCAAGTCTTCTGTGGAGGGAGGTAGCCCAGCAAGTCCCAGGCAGCACTGTGGTCCCCAGGACCCACACACAGTGCAGGAAGAAATTTAATGACCTCACTCGGGTGGTCAGGGTAAGTGAATGCTTCAACAAATGCTACATACCACCATCTGAACCACAGTCTGCACACACTGCCCAAAGCATCACACCCCCAGCACCCACCCGCCAGCAATCTCTAGTTACCAACACTCACACCCACATCTCACACCTTGCACACAATGACAGCTATTCAACTATGGCAGGCAAAACACCCAAACACATTGCTCCACACTCACTCACACACTTTCCTTTCTCTTGCAGGCCAAGGTGGCTCACAACAAGAGGGAGCAGGAGTGCACAGGCGGGGGACAAGCCGACACCCAACCACTGTTTGAGACTTGAGGCTGCAGATTATTGGGTGCCAGGTGGTGGGCGGCGTGGCCACTGGCGATGTTGACCCCCTTGGAGACAACAACGGTATGTTCATCCCTACTTCTTCTCACATCTCACTTCCCCATCACCCCACAAGCCTTTCCCACTTCTGGCAGAACTCCCAAGGAAGTCCCGTGCCTATATAATTTTATTCAGCTGTGCATTTTCTAAATATTTATTTTGACGCCATTGTACAGATTGTTGCCTGAAAAATAAGGGACTCAGTTGGTCCTTGTTGTGTATGTACCTTTAAGAGAAGAACTGATTCTATACTGCAGTACCGGCAGTGACCACCTCTGTATATAAAGCCATAGCAGGCTTCTGTACATCAGTCTTAAGTGACCCTCTGTTCAGGACCTCATTCACAGCATTGCTGGCTGTGCAGCTGCAAGCAGAAGCAGAAGGAGCAGCCAGACTAGGAGAGTGGACTAAAGTGGTGGTCCCCTGACCAGGAAGAGGAGGAGAACGCTGGACCACCACCACCACCAACTCCACCATCATCATAATATCAACTGAGGTGCCTGGAGAGAGAGGACGGAGGAGGAGAAGGAGAAATGAGGCCAGCAACAACACCAACCAGGGGAGAGGCCTTTCCCATTACTGCCTCCCCAAATTGGCCTCCATTCCAGGAGAGAAACAACCAACAACCACCAACTGTTTGGAAGGAGGGAAGAACAACATCATCTTTCAGGTGGGTGTTATTTGGTGCACTCTCACAAAGACTTTGTATTTTAGGTGGGGGGAGAAAAGAAGAAAAAAGGGCTGGATCATCAAGGGGTGTGTGTGTGTGTGTGTGTCTCTTGTAAAACACTAGGCCACACACACCACTAATTAAGCACCCCTTCCTATTGCCTGACCTGGGATAGCTGGAGCTGCCTAGGTGAACAGCCCTGTTCCTGGGACTAGGGACAGGGTCACTGGCAAGGCTTGGAAGTCTAAGCAGAGCCAGGCCTGGTTAATACCTGGAGGGGTGACCATCAGGGAAGACCAAGTGCAGAAGGTCATGGAAGGAGCCCCGGGAGGGGCGACTGGTGAGTGGGTGTTGGGCTGAAGATTGTCGGACAGGAGGAATGGTGGAAATGGAATGGCGGCGCACACAGACGCAGCGGCTTTGCTTCTCCCAGGACGGTGCTATTTACATTTAATGTTAATGTTATTTGTACTGGACTCATGGGAGCTTGCAAGATCACATTTCGTTGTTCATGTACTTGTGCATTGTACAATGACAATAAAGTTGAATTATGAATTATTATTAATTGTACATCATTAAGACCTGGTGTGGGACTGAGCCTGGGGCATCTCCAGCTTTCCCAGGTGAAGACATCTTCTCCCCCTGCTAGAAGACCACCTTCAAAGACTTTAATTTTTCATCGGAGAGTGCACCCCTGCCGACACCCACCCACCCACCATCCTGAGTGGTGACCCTGCCTTTGCGGCCTCCCTCCTTCCCACCCCCTCTCTCTCTCTCTCTCTTTGTCTTTCTCTGCCTTTCTCTGAGGCACCTCATTTCATCTTTATTTATTAATTGCCTATTGAGCAGAGGGGAGAAGGCCCCTCTCCCAATTTCAATCAATAAGGGGGAGAGGTGTGCCTTCAATTTAAACAGCTCCCTCTGCTCAATTGAGGACCAAAAAATACCTGAGGCCACAATTAACACCTTCAGGCCTGTGACTTGGAGTGAGTGTAGCCCTTTTTAGAAAACACCCCAGAATGGCGACTGCATCTTCGCCGGTGGCGGGGCCAGCCAGGACTTATGCGGGAGTGGCAGCCACAGCCACAGCTGCTCCCGCTGCTTCTGCTGCCCGGTCACCATTCAGATTGATAACAAAAAAGCTTGGGGTGAAGAGCTACACTCACCCCATTATGACCATTGAGGCCTGCGTTAAAGCCATGGCTGGGGTTGTCGGCCCCTCAGCCATCGTCGCGGCCTCAAAAATGTACGGGAAGGCTGTGTTCTTACCGGGGTCAGAGCGGGCGGTGTCCCTGGCCGTCGCCAAGGGGCTCACCGTGGGCGGGACCTTCCTGCCGGTGGATCCTCTCGAGGCCACCGCGCAGAGGATCGTCATTTCCAACGTCCAGTCCTATGTTCCTGGTGGGCTCCTCCTTCCCCATTTACGCCAACTTGGGGAGGTGAGGTCGGGGATCACACCCATCCCGCTCGGCTTCCGGGAGGCCAGCCTCCGCCACGTCTTCTCCTTCCGGTGCCAGCTGTTTATCCAGCTGGCGCGGGAGGAGGACACCGACGGGGCGTTCGTCGTCCTCTACGAGGGGACCGCCTATCGCGTCTTTTGGACGTCGGACGGTGTGCGGTGCCATGCCTGCAAGGAGGTGGGGCACATCAGGAAAAACTGCCCCGCCTCCAAGGCCGCTGGATCATCTCGTGCGGCCGAGGCTGGCGCCGCCGCCGCTCCTCCCCCCGGATCTGCCCGCGCGTCGGGAATGTCTGATGCGCGGTCGACGTCGGGGGCTGATGCCACCAAGGCCTCCGGCGGGGGGGAGGGAGCATGTCCGGCCGGAAAGAAGGCGCGGCGAAAAAATAAACACCTTAGGGCGGGTCCCCCCGTGGATGGCCAGCCCTTGCCCCTTGCGCCCCTTACGCCCGCGCTCCTCGCGGAGTTAATCGGGGCAGACGCGAGCGGGAGGGGCCTCGTGCCCGAGCCTGTGGCCACAACCGCCGCAGTGGTAACGCCAATACCTGCGGCCGGGCTCGGGCCCGAGGAACCCGACAAACCTGCTCCGCCGGAGGGAGCAGAGGAGGAGGCCTCTGCAGACATGGAGGTCTCCCTCGCTCCCTCCATGCTAAAAAGAAGGCGTGACCCCCGGAAGAGGAGGAGGACCGGGAGGAAGAAGGTCCCTCCGAGCAGGGGGAGTCGTCGCCCGACGCGGGTACTGCACCCCGCCCCCCCCCCCCCCGCCGTCGTCATCACCAGCGATCGGCAGGGGTCACCTGTCCCTCGGGAGGCTGAGGCAGATGTGTCTGTCCGGCGCGTGCCTCCCGGGGATGGGGACAAGACCCTGCCCGTGGGGGGGGGGTCGCGGAACAACCCGCGGCAGAAATTGACATTCTATCAGTGCCGTTACCCCTCGCCGGGTCGGGTGGCCTGGGGACTGGGTCGGGCGAGCTCGAGGATAATGAGCTCGCCCAATGCGACCCGGACATCTCCCAGGGGCTGCTCGACCTGGTAGAGGTTTTAATTCAAAACACCCCATCCGCTGGGTCGGAGGTTGGTGGCGGGGAGGAGGATGGCCCCCTGGCTGCGTCTCTGGTGCCGGACATACTGGAGGAGCTGGGAATTGTTCTCTCCCCGGTTTCTCCGGTCGTTCTGGCATCTGGGGCGGAGGGGAGCTCTGAACCGCCGCTGTCTTCTGGCCCAGCACCCCTAGAGGAGCCCAGGGAGGAATCCTCTGCCGCCGATCCTGGGGGTGGGATCCAGGCAGAGGCGTGGCTGGCTGGTGCAGCCGAGCCGTTCGCTGCGCACTGCACGGCAGACGGGTCGGCCGCTGGTGACGACCCCCTGGAGGAGGATGGGGACTCGGTGATGGGCACGGAGGACGATTCGGACTCCAGCACCGACGAGGCAATGGATGACCTTGTGCCCCTTGCCGAGTCTCCCCTCATTCCCGTAAGGGAACTCCGGGATTTTATGGCCACGTGCCTGGGTCGGCGCAATAAGGTCTGGCTGGCCCTCGACAGGTGGTCGGAGCTGGCGCTGCTCATCGTGTCCGTCCGCGCCGCCGTTAAGATCATGGGCGCGGACGAGGGCGTGAACCCGCTCGAGCTGCGTCGGCTCAGAACGTTTCTCACTGGGCTGCTGAGGAAGTGGCGGCTGACCAGCGGCTGCGCTTCCTCCCCCCGTTAGGTGTAGGTAGAGGTTGCACTATGCTTCTGACATGAAGATAACCATAGCCAGCCTCAACATCAACGGCAGCAGGGAGGCGCGCCGCAGATTCAATAACTTCTCGGTCCTTCGGGACGGGAAGTATGCGGTGTGCTTCCTGCAAGAAACCCACACCGTTCCGGGAGACGAAGCCACGTGGCTCCTGGAGTGGCAAGGAGGGGTCAGCATGAGTCACCTCTCCAACAATTCCAACGGGGTGGCTATCTTGCTGGCCCCGCATTTTCAGCCGGAGATCTTGGGGGTCAAGGAGCACGTGCCGGGCCGCTTGCTCCAGGTCACTGTTCGCCTGGGGGGCGTGCCGCTCCATCTAGTGAACGTGTACGCCCCTCAGACCGGTGCGCAGCAAGTGCGCTTCTTCGAAGAAGTGTCCGCTCTTTTGGGCTCCGTCGACGTGGGCGAGTGCGTCATCCTCGGGGGGGGATTTTAACTGCACCCTCGAGGCAAGGGACCGTTCAGGTCCCCCACGAAGCCCGGCGGCGATGGAGAAGTTGAGGGACCTGGTCAGGTCCTTCAACTTGGTGGACGTCTGGCGAAATCTCCACCCCGACTCCAGCGCCTTCACTAGCATGAGGTCTGGGGGAGGAAGGTCCAGAATCGACCGCCTCTACATTTCCCGATTTCCCGGGCGTACGTCTCCTGCGTTCCGGCGGCTTCCATGCGGTTGGTGCCATGCATGAATCACCACCTGGTGTGGGCGGAGCTCCCTCCACTGCGCGCGCGGGGGGGGTCCGCGTACTGGCATTTTAACAACCTGCTGCTGGAGGATGCGCGGTTCCGGGATTCGTTTCGTCGGTTCTGGGCCGACTGGAGAAGGAAGCGGGGGGGCTTCCCCTCCTCGAGGCTATGGTGGGATGTGGGCAAGGCTCACACCCGTCTCTTCTGTCAGGATTACGCGAAGGGGTCAACCAAGAGGCGGGAGGCCCGGGTCGGGCAGTTGGAGAAGGAGGTGCTCGACTTGGAGTCCCGTCTCGGTCAGGTCGCCGAGGACCCGGCCCTGCGGAAGGTGTACAAAGAGAAGAAGGGCGCGCTGAAGGACCTGCAGCTCGTCGGGTCCTGAGGCGCGTACGTGAGGTCGCGGATGCAGCTCCTGCGGGACCTGGACCGCGGCTCCCCCTTCTTCTACTCGCTGGAATAAAGACGGGGGGTCCGTAAGCAGCTCTTGGGGCTGCTGGCCGACGACGGATCTCTGGTCTCGGATCCGGAGGGAATCAGCGCAGAGACCCGCGCCTACTCTGTTCTCTCCGGATCCGTCCAGCGAGGATGCGCGCAGAGTTCTGTGGGAGGACCTGCCGAAGGTCAGCCCGGAGGGCGCCGAAAAATTGGACGTTCCGCTAAGCCTGGCGGAGCTGACCGGTGCCCTCCGCCAGCTCTCTAGGGGAAAGTCCCCGGGGCTGGACGGGCTGACCGTGGAGTTCCACAGGGCGTTCTGGGACGTCTTGGGGGGCGACTACGCGCGGGTCCTGGGGGAAAGTTTGGCGACCGGGGAGATGTCCCTCTCTTGGCTCAGGGTGGTCATTGTCCTGCTGCCTAAGAAGGGCGATCTCCGCCTCCTTAAGAACTGGTGCCCGGTCTCCCTCCTCAGCACGGACTATAAAATCTTTGCCAGGGCCATGTCTGCTCACCTTGGCACCGTGCTGGCCCACATGATCCACCCCGACCAGTCCTACACGGTCCCGGGCCGGACCATCCACGATAACATCCATCTGGTCCGGGACCTGGTCCACCACTCCCAGAGGGCTGGTCTGTCGGTCGCCTTCCTCTCCCTGGATCAGGAGAAGGCGTTCGACAGGGTGGATCACGAGTATCTCTTCGGGACTCTGCGCGCATTCGGGTTCGGGATGCATTTCATCGCACGGATCCGACTTCTGTACGCCGCCGTGGAGTGTCTGATTAAAGTTAACGGGTCCTTGACGGCGCCCCTTCGCTTCGGGAGGGGGGTGCGTCAGGGATGCCCCATGTCCGGTCAGTTATACGCTGTTTGCGTGGAGCCATTCCTGCACCTCTTGCGGAAGAGGTTGACGGGACTGGCTCTGCAAGGGCCGGGCGTGGAGGTGGTCCTCTCGGCTTACGCCGATGACGTGCTCCTCATGGTCACGGATCCCGCTGACTTGCGGAGGATGCGAGAATGCCAGCAGATTTACTCGGACGCATCCTCCACCAAGATCAACTGGGAGAAATGTTCCGGACTCCTGGTGGGTCAGTAGCGGGTGGACTCCCTGCCGGAGGAGTTCAGGCCTTTCGCCTGGAGCACCACGCACCTCCTCTATTTGGGAGTCTACCTTAGCCCTGCCAAGGACGCCTGGCCGGCAAACTGGCAAGAGCTGGAGGCCAAAGTCACCGCTCGCCTAGGACGCTGGACGGGACTGCTCCGAGTGTTGTCCTACAGGGGTCAAGCGCTGGTCATAAACCAGCTGGTGGCCGCCATGTTGTGGTACCGGTTGGTCACTTTGATCCCTCCCCCTGCGTTTGTCACCAAGATGCAGAAGAAGCTCATCGACTTCTTCTGGGACAAAAGGAAGCACTGGGTCTCTGCCGCGGTTCTGTGTCTCCCGCTTAGGGAGTGCGGTCAGGCGCCGGTGTGCCTTCGCACCCAGGCTGCGACTTTCCGTCTTCAGGCGCTGCAGAGATACCTGTACGTCGAGAATCCTCCGAGATGGTGTGCGCTGGTGACGTTTTTCTTCCGCCAGCTGCACGGCCTCAATTACGACACGCAGCTCCTGTTTGCGAAAGTGTGCGGCAGGCGTGCCGGCCTGCGGGAGCTGCCTGTCTTCTACCAGGAACTACTATGGGTTTGGAACTACGTCGCTTCCAGGCGGAGCTCTCCCCCGTCAGGAGTGGTGGCTCTCCTTCGGGAGCTGCTGCTCAGGAATCCACACCTCCACGAACGCAGGTTCGGGCGGCTGGCGGAGGGCAGGGCTGTGCCTGGCAAGGTGACCAGAGTCGGGGACCTGCTCGATGGCGGAGGAGCGGGCTGGATGGCGCCGGAGGAGCTGGCGCGGCGCCTGTCCTGGGCCAACGTCCAGCTCACGGTCGAAGCCATCGAATCGGTGAAAGCGGCACTGGGCCCCGACTCCACTAGGTGTATCGAGGCGGCTCAAGCACGTGGGGCGATCCCGTCCAAGCTTACCCCCATTCGGACGGAATTCCTCATCGGCGCACGGCCCCGAAACTCCCCTCGGGAACCGGCGCCTCACAACTTGAGCCGTCTCGAGGAAATACCCTCTGTGCCTTTTCATTCCGCGCGGAGGGGTTTCCTGTACGGGCTGCTCCTGCACACTCTCCACTTTGCCATCTTCGTCTACCGTCCGGACACGCCTTGGCGTGGCGTCTTGCTGACTGGCGGTGGCGGAGGTCCCCAATGGAGGGCTCTCTACGCGGGAGTCCTCCCTTGTTCCATCGGGGACTTGGCCTGGAGGGTGTTGCACGGAGCGGTCCCGTGCAATAAGGTTTTAAGTAGGTTCACGGACTCCCAGGCCGCCTGCATTTTTTGCGGCCTGGAGGAGTCCGTGTTTCACGCTTATATGGAGTGTGAGAGGTTGCAGCCCCTCTTTCACTACTTGAAGGGGCTGCTCCTCGATTTTTGGTTGCACTTCAGTCCCACGCTTTTGATCTACGGTCACCCGGTGCGGAGGGGAGCGGACAGGTTGGAGGACCTCCTTGTGGGCCTGCTCCTGGGCCTGGCTAAAAGAGCCATCAATTGGTCCAGGCAGCGGGCGGGCGAGGGGGTCGTCCAGCCGGATTGCCTGCCTCTCTTCCGCGGCCATGTTCGCGCCCGGGTGGCCCTGGAGATGGAGCACGCGGTGTCCGCTGGTGCGCTTGAGTATTTCCGCGACCGGTGGGCGCCGCGGGGACTGGAGTGCATCATCAACACGGAAAACCAAATTTTAATTTGATTTGTTAAGCTTTAGTTGAACTTTTGTTTATTTACAGTTGAATTGGTTTTTTTTTTGGGTCCAAATAAAAGAGTACCCTCTGTTCAAGAACAAAAGAGTTACCCTCTGTTCAAGTAAATACCTGTTATTATTGTTCTCCTGCAGTCCGTGTATTATTAAGGCGTGGACACTACAGTCCTTTACCAACAGCAATGCGCTTTTGGATACTTGTAACTGAAGATAAGATCAGAAACTATTAAGTTGATACAAAGTTATCCACATAGAACAAGGGGAATAAAACACCAGTAGCTTTAATTTACTAAAGATAAACGATGATTCAGCAGGTCAAAGCATTTAGAAGTTGAATCTCACATACCAGAAGTCCCAGGTTTGATCCAAGGTCCATGCTGTAATGTATATACCTTTAAGGGGGGAACTATGTTTTACAGCTCATGTATACTGCAGTACCGGCAGTGACCACACCTGTATATAGCACTGAGTAGTAATCCGTACAGATCAGTTGCAGTGCGAACCGCGTTGAGTAAACACCTGTTGTACCGTTCTCCGCAGTCTGTGTCTTATTATACACGGACGCAACATTGGCGACGAGGCAGGTTCGAACCTACCTGCAACTCTGCATCACCTCCCGGGGATTCGTTCCTGGAGATCAGTGGATTGGAGGTCAAGCCCTGAGACTCGGGCGTCGACCACGGGCAACTGCCCAGTCATCCAGCAGAGACTCGAGAATTGCGGGGGAGACTGTTGAGAGCCAGGCATGTCTTTCCAGTCGAGGTGGTCCAGCAAAACGGGCTGGCAACAGGTAGTGCACAGACCCTTCCCGGACAGCGGCGGGCTAGAGCCCGACCGAGCGGCACAGCAAAGGGCCGAGCAGCGTCGACAGGGGAGAGAGAGAGAGGGCAGAGCGCACAGGGCACAGCCGGTGTTATGGGGCCAAGCAGCGTCGGAGAGAGGGATAGAGAGACGCGCAGAAACCCGCGAGGCGCCGCCATTGCCACGAGGACCGCCGAGAGCGGCGTTGGCAGCAGCGCAGGATAAGCGCGCGAAACCTACAGGGCGCCGCCATTGCCACGAGAACCGCCGGGAGCGGCGTTGGCAGCAGCAGGGGAGGAAGGAAAGCGCGGGAGATGCCATTTTAAGCCATTGGGAGACGCCATTTTTAACCACATCCAAAATGCCGAAGAGTGGCAGTATCACCACATTTGACAATGAAGTCGAAGATTGGACTACATATGTCGAACGAATAGAGGTGTACTGCAAGGCAAATGAGGTGTCAGATGACAAGAAAGCACCGGTATTGTTAAATTTAATGGGTGCAAAGACGTACGGTTTATTACAAAATCTAGTAACCCCAACGAAGCCAATGGAAAAGAGTTTTGAAGACATAGTAACGATACTAAAGGAACATTTAAACCCCACACCGCTGCTGATAGCAGAAAGATTCAAGTTTCACAAACGGAACCAGCATAAGGATGAAAGCAATGCTGATTATTTAACAGAACTGTGCAAACTATCGAAACACTGCCAGTTTGGAGCGGGACTGGCAGATACCTTAAGGGACAAGTTTGTGTGTGGGCTTCAAAGTGAAGGAACCCAGAAACGGCTTTTATCTGAAAAGGACCTTACGCTGGAAAAGGCTTTCAGCATTGTGGTATCATATGAAGCAGCAGCACAGGGCGCTGCAGAGATACAACAGAGACCGCAAGAATATGGCACAAACGAAATGTCATATGGAACAGAGAAGTGCTATCGCTGCGGCAGAACAACACACGACCAGAATGATTGCTGGTTCAAAGACAAAGTGTGCAGACAGTGTGGAAAAGTAGGACACATAGCACGAGTCTGCAGGTCGGGAAAGAAAACCAGCAATAAGAAACCTACCAAAGAAAAGTACAAGAAGGTACATAAGATGACGGAGAATAGTTCAGACAAGCAAAAGAGTGATAACGACTCCGAAAGCAGGGAACTGAGTTGTCTGAAACTACATAATGTGATCACAACGGAGGATCACCGAACCATTTGGGTCACTCTCAAGTTAGCAGGAGTCCAGGTATAGATGGAATTGGACACAGGATCAGCCCTAACAGTCATAAACTGACGGGACTATGAGCGACTATTCTCACACATACCCTTGAGAGACACAAAAATTATTTTGAAGACGTACACGGGGCAAAAAGTCTACCCCAAAGGAAAAATAAGGGTGACCATTATATATAACGGTAAGGAAACACCAAAACTAGACCTGTATGTATTGCAAGATGGAGGACCACCATTACTGGGACGTGAATGGATCCGGAAAATACAACTGGATTGGCATTCCATACAGGCACTGACTGTGGCTGACAAAAAGGATGACGACGTCACACCTGGGCGACTGTCAAAGATCCTAACTGACGCGAAAGAAGTGTTCCAGCAAGGACTTGGAACACTAAAAGGCATGACCGCGACGATTAAAATTGAAGAAAACGCAAGCCCAAAATTTTTTACGGCCAGACCGGTACCTTATGTGATCCGCCCAGCCGTCGAAGCAGAGCTGGAGAGTCTGGAACGTTCAGGTGTACTGTCCAAGGTAGACTGGAGCGAGTGGGCTACACCCATCATCCCTGTTATGAAAAAGTCGTTGAGCAGCACGCCTGGGGAACCAAGGAAGGTTCGCATCTGTGGGAACTTTAAGGTAACAGTGAACCCGGTCCTTCACACCGTACAATATCCACTTCCGCGGATTGAAGATATTTTCGCCTCGCTATCTGGAGGGAAACGCTTCACTAAGATTGATCTGGCCCAGGCGTATCTGCAAATGGAGGTAGAAGAAGCATCAAAAAAATACCACACAATCAACACCCATAAAGGTCTCTACCAATACAACCGGCTGATATTCGGGGTAGCATCAGCTCCGGCTATTTGGCAGAGGGCAATGGAACAAGTCCTGCAAGGGATCCCAGGGACCCAGTGTTATTTGGACGACATCCTGGTCACGGGCGAAAATGACAGTGATCACCTTGCCAACCTGGAGTAGGTGCTCACTAGATTGCAGGAATATGGGCTCCGAGCTAACCGCCCAAATGCGAGTTTTTTAGAAAAGAGATCTCGTATTGTGGCCACTGTAGTGTCCGTGTGTTGATAAAGACACTGAAGACAGGAGTTGGTTCATAGGTGTTTACTAAGCAAAGTCTGGGGGGGGGGGGTTCTAACGGATATACACAATATACAGGCTTATATAGCCCGAGTGGCCATTACCGGCATTACAGCACACCTGGGGCTCTTAAAGGCACATACACTACAATTCCTCCCCTTTTAGCTAACCAGTACATCATATTTTAAGTAATTATTAATTACATGTTATAAGAAAAATAATATACACATTGCTGTAGTTAATTAATTATAAGTCAGTCTCTCAGGAGGCTTCCTGACTCGGTCCGGATAACGCCTCGGGGGTGTAGTAGTTTCTGGTGGTGTAGTAGGTTCTTTTGGCAAGGTTGATTCGGCTTGAATGACAGTGTCGGGTTCATCGGGTTCCAGTATCACCGGATCGGAGGTAGATATGGGTATCTTTACTTCATCGTTAGACGTATAGAGTTGTGGTGTAGGTTGTCCCTTTTCGGATGACTTTATGATTTGGTCAGCATGGCGCCTTATTATGCTTTCTCCAATGTCCACGGTATACATCAGTGGTCCTAGTTGTGTGCAGATAATTCCAGGCTGCCATTTCTCGGTATGGTAGTCCCGGGCCAAAACTTGTTGACCTATCTGGAAGGTTCTAGTTGGCCTTTCATTCATGCCTTGAAACTGCCGGTTCTCCACGTCCCTTCTGATGTTGGGCTTGACCAAATCCAGCCGGCATCTTAGGTTTCGATTGAAGAACATCATGGCGGGAGTTTGGTTGGTAACCATATGTGTTGCATTCCTGTATGCGAATAAGAAGTTATCCACCTTGTGCTGAAGTTTTATGTCTTCATTACCCATGGCCTTTATGGCCTTCTTGAAGGTCTGGATAAACCTTTCAGCCAATCCATTGGTGGCGGGATGGTATGGGGCGGACGTGTAGTGCTTAACCCCATTGCTTTCTAAGAACTTTCTGAATTCTTCGGACACAAATTGTGGTCCATTATAAGAACATATCTGTTCCGGCAGCCCATTCCTGGCAAATATGGTCCTTAATACTGTGATGATTTTTTCCGTGGTGGTGGAGGACATCTTTATTACCTCCGGCCACTTGAAGTGTGCATCAACCGCGATTAAAAACATTGAGTCCATAAATGGACCAGCAAAGTCGATGTGCACCCTTTGCCAGGGAGATGAGGGCCACTCCCATGGATGTAGAGGGGCTTGTGGTGGAGCGTTTTGGACCTTCTGGCATCCTAGGCAGCTGTTGGTCATTTCTTCGATGTCTCCATCGATACCTGGCCACCATACAAACGCCCTCGCTAGGTTCTTCATTTTCACTCCACCCAGATGCCCCTCGTGAAGCTCCTTTAGCACTTTATCCTGGAGTTTGGGTGGAATCACCACTCTGGATCCACACGTCAAGGTTCCTCGGCACACTGACAGCTGTTCTCTTCTTTGCGAGAATGCTGGCAACAGTGGTTCGCCATGTGCTGGCCATCCCTTCACTGTTAAATCGTAGACCCGTGAGAGAGTCGGGTCATTTCTCGTCTCCCTTTCAATGGCAGAATTTGTTACTGGTAGACATTCCACTATGGTAGAGTGGAACATCTCTACTGGGTCTACTGTAGGTGCCTCTTCTATCGTTGGCAATGGTAGGCGCGATAAACCGTCAGCATTCCCATGCTGTTTTGATCCTTTGTATTCTATGTTGTATTGGTGTGCCCCTAGAAAAAGGGACCACCTCTGTAGCCTTTGCGCTGTCATAATGGGAACACCCTTTTTAGGGTTGAATATGGAGATGAGGGGTTGATGGTCAGTCAACAAGGTAAATTTTTGTCCGTGTAGGTAATGGTTGAATTTCTTCACTCCCCATACCAGGCTGAGTGCTTCCCTGTCGATTTGGGCATAGTTACGCTCAGCTGAGTTTAATGAGCGCGACGCAAAAGCTATCGGCCGTTCTGAGCCATCAGGGAATTTATGGGATAATACTGCTCCTATGCCGTAAGGGGATGCATCGCACGCCAGTCTGATTGGCAGTGATGGGTTGTAATGAGCCAAAACTTCTTCGGATGTGATTAAGTCTTTGCATTTATGGAAGGCACGTTTACAGTCTTCGTTTCATTTCCAAATCACTCCTGTTTGTAGAAGTTCATTAAGAGGGTGTAGAAGAGTTGATAAGTTCGGTAAAAATTTATGATAGTAATTTATTAATCCCAGGAACGACCTTAATTGTGAAACATTTTCAGGTGCTGGGGCTTTTATGACCGCTTCAATTTTTTCAGGTGACTTATGCAACCCTTCCTTATTAATTATGTGGCCACAATATGATATCTGATTTTGGAAAAATTCGCACTTGGGGCGATTTGCTCGTAGCCCCGTTCTTTCAGCCTAGTGAGCACCTGCTCCAAATTGGCAAGGTGCTCGTTGTCGTTTTCTCCTGTTACAAGGATGTCGTCTAGGTAGCATTGAGTCCCCGGAATCCCTTGGAGGACTTGCTCCATAGCTCTTTGCCAGATAGCTGGAGCTGATGCTACTCCAAAAACCAGTCGATTGTACTGGTACAGGCCTTTGTGTGTGTTTATCGTGAGATACTTTTTAGAGGCCTCCTCAACCTCCATCTGTAGATATGCCTGTGCCAAGTCAATTTTGGTGAAACGTTTCCCTCCGGATAGTGAAGCGAAAATATCTTCTATCCTCGGAAGAGGATACTGTACTGTGTGAAGGACCGGGTTTACAGTCACCTTGAAGTCTCCACAGATGCAAATTTTTCTCTGTTCTTCAGATTTATCATTATTCAATGCTTTTTTCATGACTGGAACGATGGGTGTTGCCCACTCGCTCCAATCTATTTTGGATAATACGCCTGCCTTTTCCAAATTCTCCAGCTCTGCCTCGACTGCTGGACGAATTGCGTATGGCACCGGTCTTGCCTTAAAAAATTTGGGAATTGCTGCATCTTCCACTTTTATTGAGGCGGTGATGCCTTTCAGGGTTCCTAGTTTCTCTTGAAACACTTCTTTGGCGTTGGCCAAGATGTCTTTTAATCGTTCAGGTATGATGTCATCATTGTTTATTTTCTTACTGGTCACCGTCAGTGCCTGAATGGAGTGCCAGTCTAAACGTATCTTTCTGATCCATTCACGTCCCAACAACGGTGGACCACCATCTTGTAGAATGTATAAATCCAACTTTTGTATTTCTTTGCCGTTGTATACAACAGGCACCCTTATTTTTCCTTTGGGGTATACTTTCTACCCCGTATATGTTTTTAAGATAATGGATGTGTCTTTTAGAGGTATATGCGAAATAGCCTCTCGTAATCCCGTCGATTTATTACGGTTAGAGCTGATCCTGTATCTAGCTCCATTTTAACAGGGGACCCTGCTATCGTGAGGGTAACCCAAATGGTTTGATAATCATCTTTGGCAAGTACATTATGTAATTTGAGACAGCTTAGTCTCTTGCTTTCGGAGTCGCTATCGCTCTTCTGGTCTTCGGAGCTACTGTCCATCATCATTTTTACCCTCCTGTACTTTCCTTTATTGATTTTTTTTTTTCTGTCTGTGGATTTATTTAGTCCAGATCGGCATACCCGTGCAATGTGTCCAATTTTTCCGCATTGCCTGCATGCTTTGTCCTTGAACCAGCAGTCCTTCTGGTTATGGGTGGATCTGCCGCAGCGATAACATCTTTCGAAACCCTGTGTCATTTCATGGGTGCCGAAGTCCTGTGTCTTTTGTTGTATCTCTGCAGCTCCTCTTGCTGCTGCTTCGTATGATACAGCCATACTGAAAGCTTTGTCCAATGTTAAATCTTTTTCAGAAAGCAGCCTTTTTTGTGTTCCTTCACTTAAGAGACCGCAAACGAATTTGTCTCGAAGATAATCTGCTAGTCCTGCCCCGAATTGGCAGTGTTTTGATAGCTTTCTTAATTCGGTTAGGTAATCAGCGTTACTTTCATTCTTGTGTTGATTTCTCTTGAAGAATTTGAATCGTTCCGCTATCAGCAGCGGTGTTGGGTTTAAGTGCTCCTGCAGGGTATCAACAATTTCTTTAAAATTCTTGTCCTTTGGTTTGGCTGGAGTGATTAAATTTTGTAACAGCCCGTATGCCTTTGCGCCCATTAGGTTCAGCAGTACTGAAGCTTTTTTTTCATCTTCTATTCCATTTGCAGTGCAATATACCTCTACTCTTTCCATGTATGTGGTCCAATCCTCTATTTCGCTATCAAAAGCATCAATATTGCCAGACTTAGGCATTTCAGAAAAGATATGGCGCTTCCGCGCTTTCCCGCCGCTGCTGCCGATGACAACGCTGTTTCCTGCGGTTTCCGTTCTTTGTTTTTATTTTTTTATTTTATTTGTTTACAGTTGGAGACTCGTTCCCGCCGGACTTTCTCTGCAGGTCTGAACGCTGACCTGCTTGCCGCGCCGGCCGTCTCCCGAGTGCTCCCTCCCAGTCCGTTATTGCTTGCCTCCGATTTTGCTGCCTGTCTCAGCTGTAGAGCCAGCCGCTGGAGCCCAGCCTGACGCCCAGGAAGGATTAGCGCAGTACCTGCCACCAGCTTGGCCAGCTGGTGAAACCACAGCTTCTCTCACTTTCTTGAGTCTTCTGGACGCCCGAGGAATCGATGTCCTTGAATTGCAGGTAAGTCCGTTTCCACTTCGTCGCCACTGTAGTGTCCGTGTGTTGATAAAGACACTGAAGACAGGAGTTGGTTCATAGGTGTTTACTAAGCAAAGTCTGGGGGGGGTTCTAACGGATATACACAATATACAGGCTTATATAGCCCGAGTGGCCATTACCGGCATTACAGCACACCTGGGGCTCTTAAAGGCACATACACTACAGCCACGTTATCGATAAAGAGGGGTTACATAAGTCCCCAGAGAATATTGAGGCAGTAGTCAAGGCTCCAGCACCGGAAAATGTGTCACAACTGAGGTCGTTCCTCGGGCTGGTAAACTGCTACCATAAGTTCTTGCCAAATTTGTCTACAATACTACATCCACTGAACACCCTACTGCAAACTGGGGTGCCATGGAAGTGGAGTGACGAATGTAGACGAGCTTTCCAGACGAGCAAAACACTAATCACATCGAAAGAGGTATTGGCCCATTACAACCCAGCATTACCAATTCGGTTGGCATGTGATGCGTCACCCTACGGCATTGGAGCAGTGCTGTCGCACAAATTCTCGGACGGCTCAGAGAGACCAATAGCCTTTGCGTCACGATCACTAACCTCAGCCGAGCGTAACTATGCCCAGATTGACAGGGAGGCCCTCAGCCTAGTGTGGGGAGTGAAAAAGTTCAATCACTATCTGCACGGGCAGAAATTCACCTTGCTGACTGATCACCAGCCTCTTGTCTCCATTTTTAATCCGAAGAAGGGCGTTCCGGTGATGGCTGCGCAACGACTACAAAGATGGTCACTTTTTCTAGGGGCGCACCACTATGAGATTGAATATAAGGGCACGAAACAGCATGGAAATGCTGATGGGCTATCACGCCTGCCACTGCCTACTGCGGAGGAAGCACCAGTAGTGGATCCTGTCGAAATATTCCATTCGACTATAGTTGAATACCTACTGGTAACTAACGCTTGTATCGAAAAGGAAACCCAAAATGACCCGACACTGTCTCGGGTATATGATTTGACGGTGAAGGGATGGCCAGCACATGGCGACTCACTGTTGCCAGCATTCTCGACAAGGAGAGAACAGCTGTCAGTGTGCCGGGGGACCTTGATGTGTGGATCCCGAGTGGTAATTCCACCCAAGTTAAGGGATAGTGCTCAATGAGCCTCATGAGGGTCATCTGGGAGGGGTAAAAATAAAAAGCCTAGCCAGGGCTTATGTGTGGTGGCCGGGAATCGATAAACAAATCGAGGACCTGACCAAGAGCTGCTCAGGATGCCAGAAAGTCCAAAATGCACCACCACAGGCCCCTCTACACCCATGGGAGTGGCCCTCATCTCCATGGCAATGGGTGCATATTGATTTTGCTGGTCCATTCATGGACTCAATGTTTTTAATAGCCGTGGATGCGCACTCGAAATGGCCTGAGGTCATCAAAATGTCCTCCACCACCACGGAGAAAACTATTGCAGTCCTACGGACCATTTTTGCCAGGAATGGCTTGCCAGAACAGATTTGCTCCGACAACGGACCACAGTTTGTGTCCGAAGAGTTCCGGAGGTTCTTGAAAAAGAATGGGGTAAGGCATTACACATCCGCCCCGTATCATCCAGCCACAAATGGATTGGCTGAGAGGTTCGTACAAACCTTTAAGAAGGCAATAAAGGCTATGTACAATGACAACATTCCGCTGCAGCACAAGGTGGACAATTTCCTGTTCGCCTACCGGAATGCGACACATGCAGTCACCAACCAGGCCCCAGCCATGATGTTCTTTAACCAAAGGTTAAGGTCTCGCCTGGATTTGCTCAGACCAAACGTACGATGAGATGTTGAGAGTAAGCAATTCCAGCACATCCATGAGAAGCCAACAAGGAGCTTCAATGTAGGGCAACCAGTCTTGGCCCGCGACTACCGAACAGAAAAATGGCAGCCAGGAACGATATACACACGGCAGGGCCCACTAATGTACACAGTGGACGTTGGGGAGAGCATCGTGAGACGCCATGCTGACCAGATCCTAGAGTCACAGGAACAAGTCAACCCCATGCCTCGCCCATACGTACCTGGTGATGAACCCGACGTACAGGTCGCATCTACCCCAGAAACAGTAGCATCGGAAGCTGATGAACCAACCGACGACAGGGGGCCAGAATCGCCTCCGCACCAAGAGCAAGACACTCGGGAAAGGCGCTATCCAGAAAGGATCAGGAAGCCTCCCCAAAGACTGAATATATAAATAGACTATTTTCAGCTAATGTTGCATGTTAAAAGTGTTAATTGTAATTAGTTTGATATTTAATTATTAAATGAGTGTTATGGTACTGTTAATCTAAAAGGGGAGGAATTGTAATGTATATACCTTTAAGGGGGGAACTTTGTTTTACAGCTCATGTATACTGCAGTACCGGCAGTGACCACACCTGTATATAGCACTGAGTAGTAATCTGTACAGATCAGTTGCAGTGTGAGCCACGTTGAGTAAACATCTGTTGTACCGTTCTCCGCAGTCTGTGTCTTATTATACACGGACGCAACACATGCTGAGTTAACTGATCTCAAATAGGGTGATGATCTCAAAGATGGAGACTGCCCGCACAGCTGCCTCAGGTGCCAGGACTCCCTCCTCCTGCTTCTCCTTGCAGTCAACTACCTCCTAGCACTGCACTCATCCTAACCCTAATCTTCCATCATTTTGCAGCTTGACCCACGCTTGGCCTGTCCATCCCCTCCAACTATCACACCCCCCCTAATCTCTCTCTCTTGTGCAAGGTCCTTGAACATGTCATCACCTCCCAACTCCATGCTCATCTCTCTGACAACTTCCTATTGGAATCCAGTTTCTGACTTGTCCACAATACCAAGACCGCTCTGGTCAAAGTCATGAATGATATCCTTCGTAACTGTGACTGTGGTGCTTTATCCATCCTTAGCCTGTCTGCAGCGCTGATCATGCCATCTTCCTCCATCACCTCTCCTCCAGGATCCCTCTCAGTGGGACAGCCCTCCTGTGGTTCCAAGTGCATCTCCAACTTCTCCCTTGATCCACCTGACAACTCCAGCTTCTCTTCCAGCTTCTGAAATGTCACAGCTGAAATTCCTCAAGGATCCCTCCTTGACCCTCTATACTTCCTCATCTGCACACTGCCACTCAGTGACACCATTTTTAGGGGTGGGGTCAGCTTCCATATCGATGCTGATGGTCCCAACTCTACCATTCCACATCCCTCATCCCCAGGACCACCTTTGTACTGTCACGACTGTTTGTCGACATTTAGAGGCTGGAAATTGTGCTTTAACAGCTCTGGCGTGCTGCAGGCACACTGGGAGCAGAAAACCAGGGGCAGAGGCCACCTGCCAGATTTGCACTTGCCTTGGTTTTTCCAAATGGGTCAGTGCTGGGGGGGCAGGCGCTTTGTGCTACAGCTTGGTACTGGCCTCATTAGGACCACTCATGTTATGTAGCTGGAAGCAGGGTGGTGGTGGTGGGGGGTGGGGTGTTCTTGCTACCCTACAAATTCTGATGCATTGTCGGTGCAACATCATTGTTGGAAAACCTGGGAGCAGGTCCTCTTTGTGCACTGTAAATGTGAAACGTGCTAGGGGAAATGCTCTAGCACTGTCCATGTTCCCCTAGCAGAATTTCAACCTGCGAGTCATGCATGAGCCACAATTTCTTACAATTGGAATATTAGGTCGACCGAACCCATTCTTTTCAGTCCCTACCTAAAACTCTGCAACCTTGCTATTAACTCCATCCACCTTCTCTGACTGCTTCGACTAATCCAATCCTCTCCTGGTCGGCCTTCCACCTCGCACCCTGCGTAAACCTGAGCTCATCCAAAAACTCTGCTGCCTATGTCCTAACTCGCACCAAGTCCCGTTCACCCACCACCCCTGTGCTCACTGACCTACATTGGCTCCTGGTCCGACATTGCCTCGATTTCAAAATTCTCATCTTTGCTTTCAAATTCTGCCATGGCCTCACCCCTCTCCTATCTCTGTAACCTCCTCCAGCCCAACAACCCTCTGGAACTCTGCACATCTCCAATTCTGCCCTCTTGCGTATTCTGATTTTCATCGCTCCACCATTGGTGGCCGTGTCTTCAGCTGCCAAAGCCCTAAGCTCTGGAATTCCCTCCCTAAACCTGTCCACCTCTCTACCTCGCTCTCCTCCTTTAAGACACTCTGTAAAACCTACCTCTGTGACCAGACCTGTCCAAATATCTCCTATGTAGCTCGGTGTCAAATTTTGTTTGATAACGCTCCTGTGAAGCACCTTGGGATGTTTTACTTCGTCAAAGGCGCTATATAAATGCAAGTTGTTGTTGAAGAGGCTTAACTGAAATCTCAACATTCTGCTTCACTCTGAGCTGAGCTTCAAACCTCACATGCTCTCCACTACCATCAATCAAAGACCATTTACTTCCGCAACATTGTTTTCCTCTACCTTACCTCCACTCATGCCAAAACTCTTGCACTCAGCACCTTTAGACTTGACTTTGCCAGCATCCTCCTTGAGAAATCCCCTACTGTGGTGTATATAACCTGTTCCACCTTAAGAGAACTTAAGCCTGTTCCACCTTAAGAGATGTACTACTTTCTCTGGCTGCTGTATACGTAATACCGGTGGTGACCACCGGTATATAAGTACTGTGTAGTGATATTGCTGTTAGTATAGCCCTGACCTCCAACTAGTAAAGACCTGTTGAAACGTTATTCTTGTAGTCTGTGTCAGTAATTAATCTTAAACACAACTAGAACACACAGACTTAACAGTGGCGACGAGTCCGATTCTTACCCTGCGGCAGTTTATATCCACGGCGGCTTCGTCCACAGAACGGGCGTCGAAGAGAGGCATCCACCCTCATCACCCTGCTGGAAGACATGTCGCGCGGCAGGCATCGAGAACCCGGAGTGCAGAAGATATCCTGAACTCGAAGCCTCCATCAGCGGCAGTCAGCTATCTTCCTTCTACCTCGGTGGTGGGTAAGCCGGTCAGCGGCGTGAGCAGAAAGTCGGCCGCGTTGGCTGTACAGACGGGGAGGGAAGACGGAGGAATAAGGGCGGTGAGATCGATCGCGACCGGAGATAAGGGCCGGGCCGCATTCGGGCCGAAAGGCGCAGCGCGGGGACATCGATCGCGGCTGGTGATAAGGGCCAGGCCGCATTCGGGCCAAAAAGGCGCAGCGTCTGGGGCGACTGAAGGCGCGAGAGCCGCGGTGAAGGCGAACGCAGCCGGTGCTAATAACCGGGCTGCAAGAAGGGCTGCGAGGCGCGACATCGGGGAAGCGCGAATGCCCGAGGGAGCCGCGGTGAAGCGGAGACAGCGTCGGGGGAGTTACTAACCGCTGGGAAAGGGGAGCAGCAGCGGCACGCCAAACGCCATTGCAGCCAGCGGGTGAAGAAGGCGAGCGCGGGAAAGACCACCAAGCGCGGGAAACCGCCATCTTGTAGGCGGAGGACGAAGACAAGAGCGGGAAGCCGCCATCTTGGAAAAAGGGAAATCACTAAAAAAAAAAAAAAAATTGCAACGATGCCTAAACATGGGAACATTAATACCTTTGATAGCGACATCGAAGATTGGGCCACGTATGTAGAACGCATACAAAATTATTGTAAAGCAAATAAAATCCCAGATGATGAGAAAGCACTAACTTTATTAAACTTAATGGGTGTGAAGACATACGGGCAATTGAAACACCTTTTATCACCAGATGAACCGGTGGAGAAGACGTTCGAGGAGATTGTTACTGTCCTGAGAAATCATCTAAACCCCACGCCGCTGATGCTAGCGGAACGATTTAAATTTTACAGCAGAAAGCAGCTGAAAGATGAAAGCAATGCTGAATATTTAATGGAATTGCGTAAGCTAGCAAAGTACTGTCAGTTTGGAACGGGACTAACAGATGCGCTAAGAGATAAATTTGTGTGTGGATTATTAAAAGAAGATACACAAAAGCGACTGCTCGAGGAGAATGAGCTGACGCTTGAGAAAGCGGTCACTATGGCAGCATCACACGAAGCCGCAGCGAGAGGCACGGCAGTAATGCAGCTACGGTCACCAGAACTCAGTACAAATCAATTGGTTTTGAGTACTGTAAAATGTTATCGTTGTGGAAAGACAACGCACGATCAGAACCAGTGTTGGTTTAAAAACCAAGAATGCAGAACGTGTGGCAGGCTTGGCCACATAGCTAAAGTATGCCGGTCAGGAAAGAAGACCAGCAACAAAAAGTTACCGCAAGGAAAATACATAAAGGTACACAAGGTGACAAAGAACAGTTCGAACGAACAGTAGTCAGATTCAGACGCCAGCAGTAATGAACTGGGTAGCTTAAGAGTACACAACGTTGGTAAGGATGCAGATCTCCAGACAATTTGGGTCACTCTTCAGATAGCAGGAGTCCAAGTAAAGATGGAATTGGACACTGGATCGGCATTGACGGTCATGAATAAGAAAGATTACAAAAGGTTATTCCAACATATTCCCCTACGGGATACGGAGATTATATTGAAAACATACACGGGGCAAAGAGTGTACCCCATCGGAAAGATAGAGGTAAAAGTGGTCCACAAGGGCAAAGAAAGCCAAGTAATGGACTTATATGTGCTACCTGAAGGAGGTCCACCACTACTGGGACGGGAGTGGATTAGGAAAATGAATATGGACTGGCACTCCTTAAAGGCACTAACGGTAGATTCGGGGGAAACAGATGTCAAACCTAAACGATTGTCCAGAATATTGGATGATGCTAAAGAGGTGTTCCAGCAGGGACTGGGAACACTGAGAGGCATTACGGCAAACATCAAGATTGATGAACATGCACACCCAAAATTTTTCAAAGCCAGACCGGTACCCTATGCAATACGACCTGCTGTAGAAGCGGAACTGGAAGCGCTAGAATGTTCAGGTGTACTGTCTAAGGTAGATTGGAGTGAGTGGGCTACGCCCATTGTTCCCGTTATGAAACGTCCTTCGAGCAACAAGCCAGGAGAACCAGGGAAGGTTCACATCTGTGGAGACTTCAAGATCACCGTTAATCCAGTGCTTCACACGGTGCAGTATCCGCTTCCGTGGATTGAGGATATTTTTGCTTCGTTGTCTGGCGGGAAACACTTCACCAAGATAAACCTGGCGCAGGCGTACTTGCAGATGGAGGTTGAAGAAGAGTCACGCCAGTACCTCACGATCAACACGCATAGAGGTTTGTACCGGTATAATAGGCTGGTTTTTGGAGTGGCATCGGCTCCAGCAATTTGGCAGAGGGCCATGGAGCAGGTATCACAGGGAATTCCAGGCACACAATGTTACCTGGACGATATTCTGATTACAGGAGATGGTGATGAAGAACACCTCGCAAACTTGGAACTGGTGCTCAACAGACTGAAAGAGTATGGACTTCGAGTTAATTGGCAGAAATGTGAGTTCTTTCAGAAGCGGATCTCGTACTGTGGTCATGTCATTGACCGGGAGGGGCTTCATAAGTCTCCTGACAAGATAGAGGCAGTTGTAAAGGCTCCCGCTCCGGATAATGTCTCTCAGTTGAGGTCGTTTCTGGGATTGATTAACTATTACCATAAGTTTCTACCAAATCTATCCACGGTACTGCACCCGCTGAACGCTCTTTTACAGAAGGGGGTACCATGGGAATGGAGCGAAAACTGTAAGAAGGCATTTCGCAAAAGCAAAGAATTGATCACCTCAGAGGAAGTGTTGGCTCACTTCAACCTGACACTGCCTATTCGGTTGGCTTGTGATGCTTCTCCATATGGTATTGGGGCAGTACTCTCACACAAGTTGCCAAATGGCACGGAAAGGCCAGTCGCGTTTGCATCCAGATCATTGACCTCCGCTGAGCGCAACTATGCGCAGATCGATAGGGAGGCTCTCAGCCTTGTATGGGGAGTGAAGAAGTTTAATCATTACCTGCAGGGCCAAAAATTCACACTTCTGACAGACCATCAGCCGTTGGTATCCATTTTTAACCCTAAGAAGGGTGTTTCGGTGATGACAGCACAGAGGCTCCAGAGATGGTCCCTTTTCCTAGGGGCACATCAATATCAAATAGAATTCAAAGGTACAAAGCAGCATGGCAATGCTGATGGGCTGTCGCGCCTGCCACTACCTGAAGAAGAGGAGACGACGAAAGTTGACCCTGTTGAGTTATTTCATTCGACCATCATCGAGTGTTTACCAGTCACCAATGCAAGTATTGAAAGAGAAACCAGGAACGACCCGACACTGTCCCAAGTCTACGAGGTGACAGTGAAGGGATGGCCAACACATGGTGATCCTTTGTTACCAGCATTCTCGGCAAGGCGAGACCAGCTGTCCATCTGCCATGGTACTTTGATGTACGGGACAAGAGTGATTATTCCTCCCAAGTTAAGGGAAAGAGTTCTAAAGGAACTGCATGAAGGTCATCTGGGGGGAGTTAAGATGAAAAGTCTTGCTAGGGCTTATGTATGGTGGCCGGGTATTGACCAACAGATAGAGGAGTTGACGAAAAGCTGCGCTGGGTGCCAAAAAGTGCAAAATGCACCTCCGATCGCACCGCTACACCCATGGGAATGGCCTTCAGCCCCATGGCAACGCGTACATATTGACTTTGCTGGTCCATTCATGGACTCCATGTTCCTAATTGCGGTGGACGCACATTCCAAATGGCCAGAAATGATCAAGATGAATACCACTACTTCAGAAAAGACAATTGCGGTGTTAAGAACAATATTCGCAAGGAACGGATTGCCAGAACAGATATGTTTGGACAACGGACCACAGTTCGTGTCGGAAGAATTCCAAAAATTCTTAAAGAAGAATGGGGTGAAACATTATACCTCTGCCCCATATCATCCGGTGACAAACGGGTTGGCCGAGAGATTTGTCCAAACATTCAAAAAGGCAATAAAGGCCATGAACGATGATCAGATTCCGCTACAACACAAGGTGGACAATTTCCTAATGGCATATCGAAACGCCGCTCATGCAGTAACTAACCAAAGTCCTGCCATGATGTTTTATAACAGGAGGTTGTGGTCCAGGTTGGACTTGTTAAAACCAAATGTGCGGAGGGAAGTGGAAAACAAACTGTTCCGGCATATTAATAACAAGACCACTCGAAGTTTCGACGTAGGACAACCAGTGTTGGCAAGGGACTATGGAAACGAAAAATGGCAGTCCGGAACAATTCGGGCCAGACAAGGACCTCTGATGTACACAGTAGATATTGGTAACAATGTGATAAGGCGTCATGCGGATCAACTGGTAGAATCGAGAGCAAGGGTCGAACCCATGGTTGCGACAGAGACAACTGTGGAAGACGTTAATGAACCTGAAGCATCTACTTCGGCAGGGAATGTACCTGATGATGACGTCCAATACATAGGAAACCAACTAGAGGAGTCACCTCAGCAACAAGAATCAGAGACCACTGAAAGGCGTTATCCAACCCGAATCAGAAGGCCTCCTGAGAGACTGAACCTTTGAACTGTTTATACCTGAAGTTATATATGTATATATGTTATTATGTTATGTTAAATGGGGATATGACTGTTAAGCTAAAAAGGGAGGATTGTGGTGTATGTAACCTGTTCCACCTTAAGAGAACTTAAGCCTGTTCCACCTTAAGAGATGTACTACTTTCTCTGGCTGCTGTATACGTAATACCGGTGGTGACCACCGGTATATAAGTACTGTGTAGTGATATTGCTGTTAGTATAGCCCTGACCTCCAACTAGTAAAGACCTGTTGAAACGTTATTCTTGTAGTCTGTGTCAGTAATTAATCTTAAATACAACTAGAACACACAGACTTAACACCTACCACAGAGGAACACCTTGGCCTGGGTCCCTCAGTATCTGCTTGCTCTTCTTCGGTTGCCACCTCCACCTACAATGAAGTTTTGGTGCGCAATGAAAGTGTGTGTGCAAAATAACAATACTTCACATGAAACTGTTGAGAGAGTGCAGCAGTTTCCAAATTAGGTTTATGGCTTGGTTGTTGAGCTCCACAAGAATTATCTGCAAAAGTGAGGAGCACACTTACCTTCACTTGTTCCTGATAGCAGCAAACCTCTTTGCGACTTAAGTATGAGGAACCCAGCCAATTGCATTGACCCAGTTAGCCACCTCCTTTTATGCAGTTTGCGCCTGTGCTTTGACTGGAGAATAGCTCCAGAAAGAGCTGCCTCCCTCTAGTGTACTTCCTGCAGCAGAACCTCCAACTCTACAGCAACAAAGGCAGCAGTGTTGCCTACGTGTCTCCACTGAGCCATGGTGACTAATTTGTCCATTTTTCTGTCGCATCACATCTTCCCCTTTGGTGGCAAGCCACAGCCCCTTAGCAGCTGCTGCCTCGCCAGATTTTACTCCCAAGTCAAGTGTTCGACAGGCCAAGCTTTTCGTATCATAGTAGCCTATTCAAATTAAGAGGAAGGTTTGCCATTGCAATAGTCAGTTTGGCTTGACTCTCATGTTATTGGCACAGGTGAGCCTTTGCCACGGGTCAGCAAAATCAGGGTTTTGGTCTATGCTGAGTTAGCCGCTTTCTGTTAGGATGGCCGTAAGGACCAACCTCATTGTGATACAGTTTAATGGAGTTCCTGAATGTAGCTACACCATATAAAAATACCGTAAATGCATGTTCAGTTAACGTGTCACAAAATATATGTTCTCTTTTCTTCCCTCATCTTGTGTGATTTTAAAGTTTCTTTTTACAAAGCCAAGTTAACCCACAGTGCACGTATCACTGTAATATATACATCTGTTCTTCTTTATTAAGAAGAAGCATTTGGCTAAAACTATTGAAAAGGATCACTATTGTATCATTGTAACATTGTAGTTACAGACCCCAACTGCTACTGGCATATTTTCTTTTCGACCTGCAAAATCAATTTGAATCTAAATGGGATTGGCGGCTGGTTTGTAAAATAAAGAATGAATCCTGGGATACTAATATATGGGGTCATGAATCTTGCCTGCAACATTCTGCTAGTAAATGGAATGCTGACCAACAGAGCAAAAAAACAAAAGAAATCCATTCACAATTTCCTAGTCAGCTAACATTAAATTCAAGTCCTATATTAATAGTTCTTAGAATCATTAGACTGGGGATTTCTGTCATAATAAACAACATGGTTTCCTTATATATTTTTCAGTTTATTCTGGTTTAACAATATAATTTTAGTCGAGTAGATTGTTCTAATTTGGTACATTTTCCCTCTTTATTTTCACTGACGATAAATTGAAAGTAATTGTCTGCTGCCAGCTGTAAAAAGGCTTAAAATCTACCTGGATTTCTCTACCATTTGTCCTTTTTCTTTTCAATATCAAATATTCTTATTATGCCGGACCTGGAATCAGTAACATAAGCCATTTTAATGTAGGGGAAATCATTTTTGTCACAGCTTTCTGTTACCCTACAAATGTACTACGGCCTGGAGTCTGGCCCATACTTACTTTTTACAGATTTATCTGACATTATCAAACAACCACAAACCTCAGTTATAGAATAACATAAACTATCGCTTGCAGGGATAGTTTTAGTATAACATTGTGTCTCTTGCTATTTTTCTGCACTGTTTCGTGTTTTTCTTTTCGATGCTAACTGAATTGCTGTGCATTTTCAGTATTCTCCAGTTCTATTTCAGACTTCCGTGTATTTTATCTTTACTGGTACAGAATGCGTAAGAACGCTATATCTTTTAAAGATATATATAAGTGAAGGGGCCTATATATGTCTTTAATATGAATTTCCCAGTAAAACTGTGAGTCATTCATGTTCTATTTATATTGGCATATGCTCGACAGCAAAGTCACATGAGTTCCAGCACTGCCCTATTTAACAAGCATTTGTTTTCAACATGCAAAGAAATCACTTGTGAATTCAACAGCCTGCAACCATCAAATGAAGCAACTTTCGAGGGAATCGTTGAACAAAAAGATCTGCATAGCACTTAGATTTTACAGCTACAGTCATTATAATAGTATGCACTTTCCAAAGACTAGGAGAAATAAATATTTTTGCAATGATAAATGTGTAGGAACGGAGGTTCCTCGCTGAAGAATTGAGATCGACGCAGAGAATCAAAAACAATAAAATTTAATGAACAAACGAAGTTAAACAGTAAATTGCTGGGTACAATGCAAATAGGTCTGGTCTGGTTGAAAGCCTCTCTAGAACTGCTAGAAGGTTCCGAGCACTGACGTCATGACGTCATCACGTTCTTCCCGCCGTTGGGGGATCACGTGACGGGCGGCATGACGTCATCACGCGGAGTAAAGGAAAGAAGCCATAGTACATTAACAGATACATTAAAGGTGCAGCCCCCGGTTGCACTACATTGCTGTTAAAGGAATTATAAACAATTGTCCTGAATCCCCTGGTGGCTCCACCACATACGCTCCCCCCAGAATTGTCTTTAACAGAAAAGGTACGACGAGAAGGGGGTCTGACGAGTCTGTCCGACTGACTGCGATACTCTGGCAACTGGAACGGAGCGCTAGAAGACGAACTGGCAGTTGGCCGTGGTTGGGATGGTGCCGCAGGCGTAGGAGAAGAAGTGGCTGGCTGTGGTTGACCCGATGAGGCGAGTACGGGCGACCCAGCGGCTGACTGTGGCTGTACTGGACCGACGGTCGACGGTGGACGCCCACGACGAGGCAGTTGAGCGGTGATGACTGGCTCGCTCAGATCCAGATGAGCCGGTTTTAACCGGTCGATGGAGATGTGGTCAGGCTTACCGCCGACGTCGACTGTGAAAGACTTGTCACCTGACGAGATGACGCAGAACGGACCAGTGTAAGGCGGTTTGAGCGGGTCTCTGTGAGCATCTTGACGAATGAAAACGTATTCGGCGCTCTTAAGCTCCACCGGGACATGGGAGCGCTGCAGGTCATGATGAGACGTAGGCACTGGGATGAAATTCTTAGCCGCCTCTTGGTGGCTGATGTGCTGCTGAGCTGCGGACCAGGGTTCCGTGTGAGGAGGAAGAAAATCGCCAGGAACTCTGAGTGGTTGGCCGTAAACCAGTTCTGCAGAAGAAGATTGCAGGTCGTCCTTAGGAGCCGTGCGAAGACCCAGCAGCACCCAAGGGAGCCTGTCCACCCAACCAGTCCCACGAAGACTAGCACGCAGTGCAGCTTTAAAGGACCTGTGAAATCTCTCGCACAGACCGTTTGCCTGTGGATGATAGGCGGTGGTGTGATGAAGCTTGGTACCCAAACCCTGAGCCACGGCATTCCAAAGTTCCGAGGTAAATTGAGGCCCTCGGTCGGAGGAGATGTCGGCCGGTACCCCGAACCGGGCCACCCATGACAAGATGAAGGCTCTGGAAACATCCGCCGCTGTGGTGGCAACCAAAGGATTTGCCTCTGGCCACCGGGTGCTGCGGTCTACCACGGTGAGGAGATGCGTGAAACCACGAGAAGAAGGGAGAGGGCCAACCAGGTCCACGTGAACATGGTCGAAGCGACGCTCTGGAACTGGAAAAGTGGCCACTGGGGCCTTAACATGGCGTTGGATTTTGGACGGACATCGAGATGCATGTCTTTCCAGACGAACCTCTTTGCCATGAGTCATCATGAAGCCCTCATACCAGGGTGCGACAAACCGTGGATTGCGTCGAAAACTCTCCTGCGCCATTCGACTGGTACAATTGGTCAGGGGACTCCCATCGATATGAACGTAAGATGACGTTGTTGCCGAGCTGACCATGGTTCTGCTGTCTTAGCCATGGCAAACGTAAGTGGCTTGTGGTCTACGAAAGCCGTGAATGGGCGTCCTTCCAGTAAGAAGCGAAAATGGCAGATGGCCAGGAAAAGTGCCAACAACTCTCTATCAAAGGTACTGTATTTGCGTTCATTTCTTTTTCGCAATTGGCGGCTGAAGAAAGCCAGTGGTTGCCACGTGCCGTTGACCAATTGCTCCTGCACTGCCCCGATGGCATAGTCAGATGCATCTGTGGTAAGGGCGATGGCTGCACCTGGAAGAGGATGTGCTAACATGGTCGCATCAGCCAAAGTGTCCTTAGTCTTGAGGAACGCCTGGTCCATCTGGGGTGTCCAGCCGATGGGGTCTTTACCCGATTTATCTTTTAGAGCCTCGTACAACAGTTGCATTAACAGGGCCACCTTGGGGACGAAACGATGATAAAAATTGACCATCCCCAGGAATTCCTGGAGAGCCCTGATGGTCTGAGGACGCGGGAACGAGGTAACTGCCTCCACCTTCGTAGCCAGCGGAACGGCGCCTTCTGAGGTGATTCTGTGTCCCAGAAAATCAATGCTTTGTAAGCCAAACTGGCACTTGGCCGGGTTGATAATAAGGCCATGCTGTCTGAGACAAGAAAAAAGGGTACGCAAGTGCGTAATGTGCTCTTTCTTGCTGGTACTGGCGATGAGGATGTCATCGAGGTAGACGAAGATGAATGGCAGATCCATGAGACGCTGGAAGGCTTGCGCTGCGTTCTTCAACCCAAACGGCATACGAAGGAACTCAAAAAGCCCGAAAGGCGTGATGACAGCGGTTTTGGGGACGTCCTGAGGATGAACGGACACTTGATGATACCCCCGGACAAGGTCTACTTTGGAAAAGATGGAATTCCCTGCCAGGTGGGCCGAAAAATCCTGTATGTGAGGAATCGGG
Organism: Somniosus microcephalus; assembly: GCF_052327205.1. NCBI lineage: Eukaryota > Metazoa > Chordata > Chondrichthyes > Squaliformes > Somniosidae > Somniosus > Somniosus microcephalus. The sequence goes on from NC_140995.1 coordinate 186,603,606, forward strand.
TACCGATCTGGAGTAGTAGCTTCATTCAGGCGTCTGTAGTCGCCGCATGGTCGCCATCCGCCGCCTGGTTTAGGAACGATGTGTAATGGTGAAGACCAAGGACTATTCAATCGTTGAATAATTCCCAGGCGCTCCATGGTATGGAACTCCGCCTTTGCGGCTGCGAGTTTACCGGGTTCCAGCCTTCGAGCCCGTGCATAAACTGGGGATCCTGTCGTGGTAATGTGGTGCGCCACACCGTGCCTCGCAACTGAAGAAGAAAAGTGGGCCTGGTGAGCTCTGGAAACTCACCGAGAAGATGAGAGAACTCATCTGGAGATGGGACTGCACAGGCAACTGACCAAGACACAGCGGTGCTGCGGTGGCAGGGGACCGAATGAAAGGTGGCCGCGTTGATTAACCGGCAGTGCCGGACGTCGACGAGAAAACCATTGGCGCCAAAAAAATCTGCCCCCAGGATGGCCTGTGAGACTTTCGCCGTGATGAACTCCCAAACAAAATGCTGGCCGCCAAAATGCAACTGGACCCTACGCTTTCCGAACGTGCGGATGGCCGCACCATTGGCTGCCTCGAGGGAGGGACCGTGACCGCCGGATTGAAGATCAAGCTTCGACGCTGGTAGGATACTACACTGGGAGCCAGTATCACAGAGAAAACATCGACCTGACAGGGAGTCTGTGATATAAAGGAGTTTCCCTGTGGAACCGACGGCCATCGCAACTCCGGCGTGTCCCTCAGGCCCTGTCACCCTTCTCAGAAACCGCTGGTTTGAAGTAGGTTTTTTTTGGGGGGAAAAACTGCAGGGAGGACGGCAGCATCGGGCTTTCGCGCCAAAACGAGCGTGGTATGCACACCAGCCTGCTGGCGGAGGAGTCGGCTTCGCTCTTGTGGGGGATGGGCGCCTCGTGGCCGCACAACATTGCTGCATGACGGTGAAAATTTTATCCGCTTCTGCAGCGAGTTCAGCACAGTCCGTGTTCGCGGAATTGGCCAAGGCCGTCTGTACTGGCTCTGGTAACTGGCAGAGAAACAACTCCTGGAACAGAAAACATTCCGATTCCGAGCCCAACAGCGTGAGCATCTGGCTCATGAGCTCTGATGGCTTTGAGTCCCCGAGGCCGGACATGGAGATAAGTCTGCGAGCGCGCTCTGACTTGGACAGACCGAAAACCTACAGTAACCGTGTTTTTAAAGCTTCGTACTTGCCATCGTCCGGAGGACTCCCGAGGAGGCTGACGGACCCGCGAGGCTGTGGCGCTGTCGAGGGCAGAGACCACGTAATAATAACGGGTCGAATCCGCTACTACTCCCCGGATTGCAAATTGGGCTTCCGCCTGGAAAAACCACACGGCTGGTTGTTGCTCCCAAAATTGCGGCAGTTTGAGGGTGACGGCGTTCGTGTCCATTATGTAACTTCAACGAAAATTGTTCAAAGAAATTGGGGTCACCAATGTAGGAACGGAGGTTCCTAGCTGAAGAATTGAGATCGACGCAGAGAATCAAAAACAATAAAATTTAATGAACAAACGAAGTTAAACAGTAAACTGCTGGATACAATGCAAATAGGTCTGCTCAGAGGAGCAATATTCACATGAATGACAAATAAAAGCAAACTTAGAGAACAGGGAAGGTAGCTAGGAATGGTGGTGAGATGGAACTGGGGATGAAAAACTGCACAAACAGGAGGGATCGAGAAGAATTGTGAGCTTTCGGAGGAAAGAAATAGAAGCTAGAAAGAGATAGAGACAGGCAGGTAAGCATTAAAGTGTGTAATTAACTGTTGCATTGTGTTCAGGGATTGTAAACGTGAAAGGCTTCAAGCTAAAAATGTAACTGCTTTGACACTATTTGTGATGGTTGTCCATTGAAGTGAGCCCACGTGCAGTTGTTGAAAAGAATGTGCAATGTGCAGAGATTGAGGTGTTAAAAGTGAAACTGTCATACATTCCTGGGCTATTATTGAATGACAACATGGTTACTTGTTGAATTAAAACAATGGTTCAGTAAATAATAATACAATCTGCTAGTGTTCAAAAGAACATAAAGGTATCTCTTAACTATGTGACTGAATGAGGCAAATTCAGTACTCCCAAGAAGGGTTACACCCGAAATGTTAGGGGCAATGTTACCAGTCAAAAACTTTGGTGTGCACGGCCCAGGTTTCTCCAACCATTCATATTTGGTGAGACATTTGAAGGGTGATTCGGTGATCCAGTTCTTCAAGGAGGTAACAGCACTGAAAAGAATTGCCTTTCTGGAAATCGCTGGCATGCAAGCCCTTGATTTTCCACCATTCATTTTTATTGCACAGAAAATCACAGCCTATGGAATCAGCCTTTCGTTCCCAACGTGTCTAAAAGGAGGAAAGCAGCAATTCTCATTGCTCTATAGGTTCAATTTTGCGAGACCATATGGCACTAGTCTGAATATATGCTGTACAATCGCAGGAAGCAAGCCTGTGATTATCCAACATGTACTGGTTGTGCACGGCCCTGAGAGCAAAATTTACGCTTTTGTGTCTTTCTGCTTCCATTTTTCATTCCTAGTTGCTCATATTTTCCAAATTGATCAGTCCGTCTCATAATATGCAGATTTGAGTTGGAATCTGATATTGTCCCCAAGGGCAGCTTAAAGAAAAGAGGCCCGAGACAGCAAGGGGATCTTCTCACGTCCCAAAATTAAACAAATATTTCTCAGGCAAGGAATAGTCGACAACTCCTCATTTTAACAGTTTGCCAAAGCATCGGGCTCCAATCTCTCAAACGCAACATGAGGCTAATTTTCCTGAGCCTTGACCAGGAGGAATGCCCATTTCCCAAGCACAAAGGTCAGGTAAAAGCAGCTGAGGCCTGTTTCGCTGGGTCTCTGCCGCTTTTAAGTCACACTGACATTTCTGGGGCTTCCATAGAGGAATGGAGCTGGAGTTGTTGCTGTTACTACCATTAATTATCATTGGCCATGGATAAAATCAAAATCTCATTCATTGTCACTGTTAAATTAAGTTTCAGCTCACTATGGTTTGCCGTCTTTAGGTGTCAGAAACCACATGGGAAGGAACGGTCCTTTAAATGATACAGAATTTCTAGCAACACTACCAAAACAAAAATCCTTTCTGTAATTTCTTGAATTCTCTGTCAATCTTCCAGTTTTCATATGCTGATTGGGCAGCAGCTGTCTTGGCTAAATTGTAATTGGCTCAATTAGTTGTCAATAAAAAAAATAGTTCTAGCTATTATATGAAAATTAGATTCTCTATTAATTGTAGTGGTTTCTAAAATTAGTACTTTCTAAAATTAGTACTTCTATCAGTAAATCCCAGTGCTGAAAGGTGAACATGTAACATTCTTTAGCTTTAAAAATGCAGAAACCACACAGTGAACAGTGAGTCACTAAAAATCTGCATGTGAAAATAAGAGGTGGCCATTTTTATCAAAAGAGCTCAAGGTCTCCCTCTATGGGTTACATCATTCCTGTTAACCATCCATTGCATGCAACACAAGTATAAAACATTATTATTGCAATTGTAAGAAGCGCCACTACAGCAATGGTCTTATTTTTAACCATTATTCTTTAAACAGCCTTAATATTCTATAGCATATTTTTATTTCCAAAGAAGATTTAAAAATTAACTTGCAGATTTTGGCCTCCCAGCTGGAGCTCCCTGCTGTTTTCAGGTTGGCATTATTTGTGACATAACATTTTAGCAGCTTTCCTTGTGACCCACCACCCATTGCTGCTTACTGTGATTAACAAAGCATCTTTTTTAACAACTGCGAGAGAATTAGCAACTCACAGCCTTTAAATCTGTTTATCTGAATTAAGAAAAATATTTGACACCAAGATGCAGTTAGTCTCCATAACTAGTGATTATGTCTATGCTTGAACAATGGTTTTCAACATTTTCTATATGGGGGAAATCACCTACAAATATTTGCACTCTCCTGCAGAATGTCATGCATATACTGTATTGATATACACCTGGGAATCTCTGTTCTAACTTTTGAAAGGAGATGTGTAAGAGAACTGCCCTAAAGATTGCCTTAACTGTGTCCCCAAAATGGAGTCAGACTGAATGCTAGGAAAAAGGCTAATGTTAATTAAACCATTGAAGCTTATACAACAAAACATTCCTTACCAGGGATTAAAAAAAAAGCCATCAACACCACAGACCCGGAGACAGCTCATTAAGACGAACATAAAGATGTTCGGCTTTGTTTGGACCTGTGTGAGACACATTGCTAGCAAAGACCTGAGAAGCAAGGGAGTAAATAAGTGACCTGACATGTCTAGGTGCTGGTGACTTGTTGCTTTGGAGATCATCAGGGGCTGTGTGAGGTGATTGGAAGCAAAGTTGACAAAAATTTCCTGTTCGGGGCGAGAGCAGGAAGCGGCACCAATACAGTTATCATTGTACCGGAAAAAGAGGTGAGAGAGGGGACCCGAGTAGGACTGGAACAAAGAATGTTCCACGTATCCCACAAAAAGGCAGGCATAGCTAGGATTCCCACAGCTGATGTATACTTACATGTACAAACTTTCTTGACATCGAGGGAGGTGAGATTTAAACCAGCTCGTCCAGATATAGCTACCAGCGCACCAGGTGAATTTACCCAGGAGCAGAGGAACATTGTTCCACCATTCAATGAGATCATGGCTGATCTGTATCCTAACTCCATCCACCCACCTTGGCTCCATCTCCCTTGATCCAGGAGGACTGAATAGCATCTTTTCAGACAGAGTGTGATAAAAATGCTAACTTCCGGGAAGTTATGTCATCACTTCCTGTGAACTATGAACTGTGAACTATGAACTGTGTACATACCTCACTTCCTGTCATATGTCACTTCCTGTTGGACTGGTATAAATACTGGTCTGTTCAGTATTGTAAGAGGCTTCTACCAGAGGCATGGTAAAGACCTCTCTTGTATATAGTGTGTTTATAAGTTACTTAAAGCTTACTTTAAAGTTACTTGATGGTAAGTCTCCTTTTTCTTACATCAATTTAAGTAACTTAGTATTTACACTGACAAATACTAGACCTTCAGACAAACTCGGAAGTTAAGGATCCAGGGAACCACCCATCATGGAGAAAATCCTTAGACCTATTCGTCTGGACTTGGACCCGAATACACCAGCAGCTGGCAGGGTATGGAAGCATTGGTATCGTACTTTTGAGAATTTTCTGGATGAATGTAAAGTGGATGCTCCTGCTAAATTGAAGATACTTGTCAATTATGTGACCCCAAAAGTGTTCGAATATGTTGATGACTGGGATAATTACGAAGAGGTGATTCGGGCACTTAAGAAACTGTATGCGAAGACCCCAAATGAGGTCTATGCTAGACATCTACTGGCCACAGCCCGACAAGGGCCAGGGGAATCAATTGACGAATTCCTGCAAGAACTTCGCAGGCTCAGCGTAGATTGTAACTTTCAGGCAGCCTCAGCTGAGCTGTACCGCCAAGAAATGATTCGTGATGCTTTCATCTGCGGGATTGCCTCTCCATTTATATGCCAGCGTCTACTAGAAAGTAAAACACTTGAGCTACAAAAAGCTTTTGACCTAGCTTGTTCACTGGATTTGGCAAAGAGAAATGCAGACCTCTATCAGCTGCCCAGATCTCGATCTGCTGCTGTAGCTGCAACCAGACAATTCAAGCGGTCTCAGGTGAACCCTATCATGGGGGAATCTAATTCTGATAATTCTGATGAAGAAGAGGAGGACGACCCCACTTTAGCAGCCTCTTGGCAATCTAGGAAGGAATGCTTCTTTTGTGGAGATGCTTTTCACCCTAGGAAAACCTGCCCTGCTCGCAATGCAATCTGCAGTTATTGCGGGAAAAAAGGACACTTTGCTAAAGTTTGCCTATCAAGGGCCTCTACGAGGGCCAATCCAGCTAAGGCCTACCGAACTGCCCCAATTAGGGCCTATCAAGATGCTCCAGCTAGGACCTATCAAGCTTCCTCTCGAGCTCTCTCCCGAAGAAGCACACCGAGAGTTTTAGCCACTCTCTGTGCAACGACACCAATTACAGCTGCTTGCCCACAGAACCTGTCTCAGGCAGCCACAAAAATTTCAATTAAAGGGCATACCTTAGATGCCTTAATTGACTCAGGAAGTACTGATAGTTTCATTAAGGAACAGATTGTTGCGAAATTGAAACTACATGTCTTCCCATCGGACCAGGCAATTGCGATGGCCCAGTCATCACTTAATACCAGAATCTCCGGCTTTTGTGTTGTTGATATGACACTTCATGGTCGTATGTATCCCTCCACCCGACTTTCGGTGCTCAAAGACTTATGTAGTGATCTCCTCTTAGGGCTGGACTTCCAAAAACAGCATAAGAAACTCACCATTGAGTTTGGTGGATCCAAACCCGGACTTACTATTTCTAATATACCATCTAAATTACCTTTTTGTGCATTATCAGCAGCTTCACTTGATGAACCCTCATTATTTGCCAGTATTCCGCCTCAATGCCAACCGATAATAACGAAATCGCGGCGCTTTAATCAGGAAGACCAATCTTTTATTGCGGCTGAAATCTCTCGACTTCTAGCAGAGGATATCATTGAACCATGTTCGTCGCCCTGGCGGGCTCAAGTCGTCATTGTCAAGAACCCTCTAAAACCTCACAAACAGCGACTATGCATCGATTATTCGCAAACCATCAATCAATATACCGACTTGGACGCCTACCCATTGCCACGCATTGATGATATGGTTAATAAACTGGCCGAATACAAAGTGTTCTCAACTTACGATTTAAAAAGTGCCTATCATCAGTTACCCTTGAAGGTCTCAGATAAGCAGTACACAGCCTTTGAGGCTAATGGACGGCTGTACCAATTTCGTCGCCTCCCATTCGGGGTTACTAATGGAGTGGCTGCCTTTCAACGGGCAATGGATGGCCTGGTTAAGCAGGAAAACCTAAGGGACACTTTTCCCTATCTTGATAACATTACCATTGCAGGTCACGATCAACAGGAACACGACTCCAACCTCCAAAAATTTCGGGATGCCCTCCATCGCCGTAATTTGACCCTGAATGAATCCAAATCTGTTGAGTCGCAACCGACCATCAACATCCTTGGCTACTGCGTAGGCAATGGTATCATTAAGCCAGACCCAGAAAGACTTCGCCCGCTCCAAGAGCTCCCGTCACCTAAGAATCCGGCTTCTTTACGTCGGGCTCTCGGTCTGTTTGCATACTACGCTAAATGGATTCCTCATTTTTCGGACAAAATCCAACCCTTGCTGCATGCTAGATCATTTCCACTGGGAACAGCGGCTGTTGCAGCCTTTAACCTTCTCAAAAAACAGTTGGAGAAAGCGGCTCTTCACTCCATCGATGAGAATCTCCCTTTCGTGGTTGAATGTGATGCCTCGGAGGTGGCGATCTCGGCTACTCTGAATCAGGAAGGTCGTCCTGTAGCATTTATGTCCAGGACCTTACAAGGTGCCGAGCTACATTATCCTCCGGTTGAGAAAGAAGCCACAGCCATCATAGAGGCAGTACGGAAGTGGAACCATTTTCTAGCTCGCCAGCACTTTACATTGATCACGGACCAACGATCAGTCGCCTTCATGCTCGATAATCGAAAACGAACCAAAATTAAGAATAATAAAATACAACTTTGGAGGATGGAACTGGCCTCTTTTGGTTATACCATTCTCTATCGGCCTGGCAAGGAGAATGTGGCCCCGGACACCCTCACACGGGCATTCTGCTCCACTATGTCATCCTCCACTCTCATGGATGTCCACAATGGTTTGTGTCATCCTGGCGTTACGCGCATGCTACATTTCGTACGATCACGGAATCTCCCTTTTTCCACTGGAGATGTAAAGAAAATATGCTCAGAATGCCGGCTTTGTGCGGAATTAAAACCTCAGTTCTTCCGCCCCTCAGCTGGTATACTCATACATGCAACCCAACCGATGCAACGACTTAGCATCGATTTTAAGGGCCCAGTGCCCTCTTCAACTCGGAACACATATTTGCTCACCATGATCGACGAATATTCACGTTTTCCGTTTGCCTTCCCCTGCTCCAATATGCTGGCGTCCACAGTAATCTGCTGCCTTGAGCAGGTATTTTCTCTCTGTGGCATGCCGGCTTATATTCACTCAGATCGGGGTCCATCCTTTATGTCAAGGGAACTCAAGGACTACCTCTCAGAACGGGGAATTGCTACAAGCAAAACAACACCATACCATCCCATCGGAAATGGGCAGGTAGAGAGGTATAACGGTATCATCTGGAATTCCGTACGTCTCGCTTTAAGATCTCGGGGCCTACCAGACCAGCAATGGGAAACAGTGCTTCCGGATGCATTGCACTCTATACGGTCCCTGCTTTCTACAGCCACAAATACTACACCTCATGAGCGGTTCTTTGGATTCCAGCGTCGCTCATCTCATGGGACATCACTCCCGTCATGGCTAACTACTCCTGGACCTGTATTACTCCGAAGATACGTTCGGACGTCTAAAAATGACCCTCTCGTAGACGAGGTTGAACTAACCGATGCCAACCCCACCTATGCAAACATACGATATTCCGACGGCCGAGAATCTACCGTATCATTACGGGATCTGGCTCCCTGCCCACCAGGACCTAGTGGGACATCGGGTGATGGCATTTCACCAGGAAACTCTTGGGACCTATCGGGTACCCCTCTCCAGGATCCTGATCGGACACCAACTAGCTTGGTGCCGGTAGAACCCCGTGCTCAAGGTTGCGACCCTCCCAGTACCGCGCATGAAAGTACTGATCCGCCACAGACCAGCTCTGCACCTCCCTCTGAACAGAGGCAGTCCGACTTTGAACCTATTGGGGCTCGTACTCGAAGCCATGATCTCCCCGACCCTTCACAGGGCAATCCAGGCCACACAGACTCTGACCAATGGCCAACCGCATGTAAGCGGACCAGCGACCCTCTACGACGGGAATCCAAACGGGTGCGACTCTTCCTTGTTCGGCGGCTGCGGACCAAAAGGTAGACCACAGCCTTCTAATCCTGCAGGAGGGAAGAATGTGATAAAAATGCTAACTTCCGGGAAGTTATGTCATCACTTCCTGTGAACTATGAACTGTGAACTATGAACTGTGTACATACCTCACTTCCTGTAAATGTCACTTCCTGTTGGACTGGTATAAATACTGGTCTGTTCAGTATTGTAAGAGGCTTCTACCAGAGGCATGGTAAAGACCTCTCTTGTATATAGTGTGTTTATAAGTTACTTAAAGCTTACTTTAAAGTTACTTGATGGTAAGTCTCCTTTTTCTTACATCACAGAGGTTCGTCACTGATGTCTCAGAAGGCTAACACCATCCTGCCAGATGAGAATGAGACAACCAGTTCATCCATGCCAGCTCATACGGATGAGATTGTATAAGTTCTGGAAACATTGCTAACTGCAAGCGTATAAACTTCAATCTATTCAACTCTGTTAGCTTGTCAGCTATCTAAGGAGTCTATTCGTATATTAATCTTACCAATTTATATCAATCTCTGCTATTTACTTCATCAATTAACCCTACTTTTTTTATATACTCAATATTTGAGTGCTTCTAAACATGCATGTAAGGTTAATAAACAATTGTTAGTTCATGACTTTGTTGTCTGACTTAGTAGCTTGTGCGGATGCTGATGGGAGTTCGGCAGTGTAAATACTAATATAATCTGAACTGGTTGTCGTAAGTTCAGTGAGCCAAATTTAGGCATCATTAACTCTTAAGCATAAAGTGCGTGGTAAACCCCAGATGATTCCTTGATGAGGAGTTAAGGTGAAGGGTTAAGAATTTGTCCGGTGCCTTTGATGAATATTCTTGTCAGGGAATCGATCTCAGTGTTCTTACAAGTGTTAGTGATCTAAAGGAAAAAGTGCTATCATTGCAGAAAATGATTTTTTTTAAATTAGCATACAGTGAGAGAGCCAAGAAATACAGGAATATACAGGAATCATACTATAGGAATTAAACTGTGCAGGATATCTACCCCGAGAGGTGCCGGGGGAAGGCCCTGAGAATCATCAAAGACGCGAGCCACCCCAGCCACAACCTCTTCGCCCTGCTCCCGTCCGGTAAGAGATATCGAAGCATACGGTCTCGTACCAGCAGGTTTTGAAACAGCTTCTACCCCCAGGCCATAAGACTTATGAACGAATAATTTATTATTATTTATTACTGTTGTTTTATTTATTATTACTGTATTTCTATTAGTATTTTTATCATTGCTATGCCATATTTATTCCAATGTTGGGAGGACTCATAAAAATCAACATTTCATTGTGCAGTACACACGTTTGCTGCATATATGACAAATAAAATTGAATTGAATTGAATTGAATCCGATGACCTTGTAGAATTAGCAGGTATCATCTTTTGAACTCATTTGAAAACTGACGTTGTAGACAACAGAGTGAGAGCATAGGTGGGCAGGAACAAGCAGCTACAATCTGCTAAATGAGCAATTTAAAAATAAATCTCCTGGCTTTGAAATTTTTAGTGAGGTCAATTTATCTAAAGACCCTTGACCGACCTGGGCTATGCAGCACCAATGGCTGAGAGTGGAAGCGCTGGGCAAGAAATGTGCTTTCAGGCCTTTGTCGATGCTGTTCCTGGGTAAATGCTGGAAGGTACATGGCAATCTTTTTGGTGACAACTCTCCTTCTGATCTTCTCTCCAGGCCTCTACTCAACAACTCCTTGCCAAAGCCTGACTGAAATGAAGATCTCCACAGAGCAAAGATTCAAAGCTATGCCCTCTATGCCAAATGCTTTTTGAGTTCTACCGTATGCAGGCCCACTTTCTGTTATTTTTAAAAATGAGGTCCAGGATCTTTTCAGTCAATTTTATTTTTAATCTGCAACATTTTCATTTTGGTGCTGTTCTAAAAATAATGATACCTCCAAGTCCAATACTCCAAAGTATTCATCTAGGGCCGACAACAATTTACTTATTCCTTAACAACAACAACAAACATTTGCATTTATACAGCCTCTTTAATGTAGTAAAAATGTCCCAAGGCTCTTCACAGGAACGTTATCAAACAAAATTTGACACCAAGCCACGTAAGGAGATATTAGGACAGATGAGGTAGGTTTTAAGGAGTGTCTGAAAGAGTGGGAGAGAGATAGAAGAAAATGCTAGAATCTATTATTAAGGACATGGAAAATTACAATATGATTAGGGAGAGTCAACACTGTTTTATGAAAGGGAAATCATTTTTGACAAATCTATTAGAGATTGTTGAGGGTTCAACGAGCAGGGTAGAGAAGGGGGAAGCAGTGGATGTAGTATATTTGGATTTTTAGAAGGCATTCGATAAGGTGCCACACAAGAGGTTGTTACACAAGATTAGGGCTAATGGGATTGGGGTAATATTGTAAGGGGTTTTCCTCGAGAGGTGTCCCTGAGGTTTCTCTCTCTAGGGGCCTCTCTCTCTTGCACAGTAAACCTTGAGTGGTTCGACCCACTCGCCCCTTAGATTCTATACTCTGGACTTTGGGGCAGGAACTACAATATAGAGAAAACTCTTGTAGACCAAGTTTGATGAAACAAAATGAAATGTTATTGCATAAGGAAAAATATCAAATCAAATGCAAGCAGATAAGAGAGTACATGGGAGGGAAAAACACAAAACAAATCATAACGACACAGTACTAACTAAGGCAAATACAGGCATCTTATACTCTACAAAAGATCATCATGAAATAAGGAAACACACGGAACATCGAGGGACAACAACTCATGTTAATTGTACCCTTAAATCCACCCCCTTATTAAACCTATCTAGATCTGATTGTGAAGGGCCAGAAACATGCTCACCAATCCCACTAGGAAGTGCAAGGTTTTGGACCAGTCTGTGTTTGATCCTTTCAGGCTTTCCGTTTCCATGTGGATCGTGGAGCCCCTGCGAGCTGCGCCACACCTCTCTCCTGAGGTGGGGGTCGGGGGCGGCTGGACACCGGCGGGCCTGGATGTCGGCGGGGTCGAGGATCGTCGGCTCGACCCTGGTTAGAGGAGCCTTGGGCTGGCTCCCATCGCTTCCTCAGTTTATTTTTATCTCTTCTCCTTCAAACCGGGGTGGCTGGAAGGTTTCTTCTCTTGGGGTTTTTATTTTTTTGTTTCTTCTCCCAAGTTGGGTCGATGGCCTCTCGTTCCGGCAACGGCCCGGGGATGGTCGATGATCTCCCGATGTGTTTCCCCGGGGCGGGACGCCGGCTTCGAGACGGCCTTCTTGATGTTGGCTTGGTTCTTCTTCCTCCTCCGAGTGCCTGCTTCTTCTTCTGAGTGTCCGGATTCAAACTCCCTGTCCAACTGCCGAAAAGTCTTCCAGATATACCTTTCTCCCAGAAACTTCCGTCTCCCGCCCAAAATCAGGTTAGTCTTTGTTTAGCTTTTGGTGGGCTGGGAACACAGCGGGGTAGTTATTATATTTTTTAATGTTTTAAACGGCCGGTAAAGGCCCATCTCTGGTCTGGAATTACCTTCATTGTTTTTAATGTCCTGCTGATCTCGTTATCTAGTCCTGGGTGCTGTTCTCATGAATATGAAATTGTCCCCTTTTGTCTTGGTCAACATTTAGATGGCCTCTGTCTCCAGGCCGATCTTGACTGGATCTGCATCTAATCCATATGTATACGTGTGGGTCTGGTTTCATTCTCTCAGAAACGGCTTCCAGAACTTACTGTGGGTTGAATCCACAAAGCTGCCTGCGGTTGCGCAGGGACCATTTTAAAGTGTCCCAATAAGCTGGTCACATGGTATGGTGGCCATTTTGTATGCCCCTTTTTCTGGGCTTCTTTCAAAACAGTCTTTAAAATCATGGCCTCTTCTGCCATTTGACCCTTATTAATACAAAGTCCAATTTTGCGAATCCTACAATATATTAGCATGGATTGAGGATTGGTTAACGGACAGAAAACAGACAGCAAGAATAAATGGGTCATTTTTGGAATGGCAGGGTATAACTAGTGGAGTGCCGCAATGATCAGTGCTTGGCCCTCAGCTATTTATAATCTATATCAATGACTTAGATGAGGGGATCGAGTGTAATATATCTGTGATGAAATATGTCATTCATCAGACTCTGTAGTTAACTGTATATATTGTATTGCCTGCTCCGGTGTTTGTACCTTGTATTGTGTATAGGGCACCGCCCCCTTTGTGTGTCGGCTCCGCCCATACCTGGCCCTACTTAAGACAAGTCCAGGCTTGTCCTGCAGTAGAACAGCAGCACGCCAGGTGAAGCTAGGTGCAGCCACCGGCATCTTTTCTTTGCTAATAAAAGCCTTGTTTTATTCTGCTAACTTCGAGTCTTGAAGTTATTGAGGCACGTCAATTTTATTAGCAAACTTTTAACGATGGATCAACTTTTGAAACCGGAACGCTTGGATTTGGACCCGCATGCTTCGGATGCATCGGCACGGTTTGGACACTGGTTCCAGTGCTTGGAATTCTTTAGGGCCAACTCCGAAGCCGTCACAGCCTCTACAGCCACCGGAGATGTGAAACTCGGGATCCTACAGAATCGGGTAAGCCACCAGGTTTTTCCACTCATACAAGACGCCGCCAGCTACCTGGATGCCTGCAACATCCTAAAGGCCCACTATCAGCGGCCTACCAACGAAGTGTACGCCAGGCACCTGCTTGCTACCTGCACACAGCGACACAGAGAGTCGCTAGAGGACTTTCTAGTCACCCTAAAAGTGCTTGGCAAAGACTGCAGATGCAAAGACGTGAAAGCCACGGTATACACAGACGAGCTGATTCGGGATGCCTTTATCGCAGGCCTTAGCTCTAATTATATCCGGCAGAGACTGCTAGAGAAAACGGGCCTAGATCTGACACAGGCTGTGGACACAGCGCGATCGTTGGATGTGGCTCAGAAGAACTCTGACTCCTACTCGGCAGGCCACGCGGCCCACGCCGCCTCTGTTTCCCAGCCCGGTAGCCCAACACCGTCGGGGCCCTGCTCTCCCCCCAGAAGCCCTACAACCACCGCGACGCATCGGGGCCCCAAATGCTACTTCTGCGGGTAGCCGAAGCACACCAGGAACCTGTGCCCGGCGAAAGGCACCACCTGCTTTAAGTGCGGTAAGAAGGGGCACTTTGGGAAGGTGTGCAGAGGGAACCCCGCAGGCAAAACCGCCACCGCCGCGTGCGCGCCGTGGGAGCGGCCATCTTGGACGCCATCTTGTCCGACCTCGTGGGGTCCGCCATCTCGCGAGCAGACAGCGTGGACGCCATCTTACCCGGCCTCGTGTGGCCCACCATCTTGTCCCGATCAGGGCCCTACAGTGGCGTCGATCACAGTGGACCAGTCCAGACCGCACCCACTATCCAAATCGATGGTGGACATTGAGGTAAACGGGTGCAAGGTTAAATGTTTAATTGACAGCGGGAGCACAGAGAGCTTCATTCACCCTGATCTGGTACAACGACTCTCTCTAACTATAGTCCCTACTCAGGGCAGGATCTCTATGGCCGACAAAACCCAGATATCGACTATTGCGGGTTACTGCACGGTACGATTGTCCGTTAAAGACACTGTATATAATAATTTTAAACTGTTAATTATGAAAGATTTATGTGTGAGCGTGATCTTGGGCCTGGATTTTCAGTGCCACCACCAAAGCATCACGCTCAATTTCGGTGGGACCCAGCCGCCCCTCACAGTGTGCGGTCTGGCTACCCTGAAGGTAAAGCCGCCTTCGCTATTCGCGAACCTTACCCCTAACTGCCGGCCAATAGCGACCAAAAGCAGGAGGTACAGCTGGGAGGACAGGCGGTTTATCGCGACCGAGGTAGACAGGCTCCTGAAGGAGCGCATTATTGAACGCAGCAACAGCCCGTGGCGCGCCCAAGTGGTGGTGGTGAGGGGTAGCGAGAAGAAGCGGATGGTGATTGACTATAGTCAAACAGTCAACATCTATACCCAACTAGACGCCTACCCGCTACCCCGCATATCCGAGATGGTGAACCAAATCGCCCAATACCGGGTGTTCTCCACCATCGACCTCAAGTCAGCGTACCACCAGCTCCCTATCAGACCAGAGGACCGTTCGTACACCGCCTTCGAGGCAAACGGACGCCTCTACCAGTTCCTCAGAGTCCCCTTTGGGGTGACGAATGGGGTCTCGGTCTTTCAGAGGGAGATGGACTGCATGGTCGATGACCACCACTTGGAGGCAACCTTCCCCTATCTCGACAACGTCACCATCTGCGGCCACAACCAACAGGACCACGACTCAAACCTCGCGAGGTTTCTGAAAACCGCACAAAAACTCAACCTCACCTACAACGCGGACAAGTGCGTTTTCAACACCACGCACATTTGCATACTAGGCAGCGTGGTGGAGAATGGGGAAATCGGACCAGACCCCGACCGATTGCGCCCCCTACGGGAGCTGCCCCTGCCCAACACTCCCAAAGCCCTAAAAAGGTGCCTGGGGTTATTCTCATATTATGCCCAATGGGTCCCTAACTACTCCGATAAAGCCCGTCCCCTCTTGAAAGCATCCTCTTTCCCGCTCTCTGCTGAGGCCCATGCTGCCTTCAAAAGCATTAAGCAGGATATTGAGCGGGCCACGCTACAGGCAGTGGACGAGAACACTCCCTTTCAAGTGGAAAGTGATACGTCTGACTTTGCCTTGGCGGCCACCCTCAACCAGGCAGGGCGGCCCGTAGCTTTCTTCTCGAGGACCCTCCAGGGGCCCGAGATCAGACACTCCTCCGTGGAAAAGGAGGCCCAAGCCATCGTGGAGGCAGTGCGCCACTGGCGGCACTACCTAGCCAGCAAACGCTTCACCCTACTTACCGACCAGCGGTCGGTAGCGTTTATGTTCAATAATAAACAGAGGGGGAAGATTAAAAATGATAAGATTCTTAGGTGGCGGATCGAGCTCTCCGCCTTCGAGTATGACATCATATACCAGCCGGGGGCCCTTAACGAATCCCCCGACGCCCTCTCACGAGGGATGTGTGCCAACGCCACCGGGGATCGGCTACAGACCCTCCACAACGACCTCTGCCACCCAGGGGTCACACGGCTGTTCCACTTCATAAAGTCCCGCAACTTACCCTACTCGATTGAGGAAGTTCGGTCTCTGACCAGGAACTGCCGCACTTGCGCTGAGTGCAAGCCTCGGTTCTACCGCCCTGATAGAGCCCACCTAATCAAAGCTACACGGCCCTTTGAGCGGCTTAGCTTAGATTTCAAGGGCCCCCTCCCGTCCGTCGACCGCAATGTTTACTTCCTGAACATTGTGGACGAATACTCCCGTTTCCCATTCGCCTTCCCCTGCCCAGACATGACCAGCGCCACGGTCATTAAATGCCTCAACAGCCTGTTCTGCCTGTTCGGTATGCCAAGCTATATCCACATGGATAGGGGGGCGGCCTTCATGAGTGAAGAGCTACGCCAGTACATGCTGTCCAAGGGGATTGCCACGAGCCGTACCACCAGCTACAACCCCCGGGGTAACGGTCAGGTGGAGCGAGAGAATGGGACAGTATGGAGGGCAGTCACCCTAACTCTAAGGACCAAGGGCCTCCCTATCTCCCGCTGGCAGGAAGTCCTCCCAGATGTGCTCCACTCAATACGGTCACTATTGTGTACCGCCACTAATGCCACGCCTCATGAGCTAATGTTTGTGTTTCCCCGGAAATCCACCTCAGGCGTATCCATACCATCATGGCTCTCCACCCCAGGTCCGGTACTCCTGCGGAAGCATGTGAGGGGCCACAAGACGGACCCCCTCGTGGAGCCAGTGCACCTGCTCCACGCCAACCCACAATGTGCGTATGTCCGGCACGCCGACGGACGGGAGGACACTGTGTCCATAAAAGACCTCGCCCCAGCCGGTAACAACAGCAACAACGACAACGACTTCAACAACAACAACAACAACCACAACAACTATTACCCACCCACTCCACCCACTAATTTTTCATCACCCCCAGAAGAACACCAGCCAACGGTACACCCACCACCTACTCCCCCACCACCTACTCCGTCAAAAACCCGGTGGCGCCCCCGGCAGAGACCCAGGAGACCACCCGGGACACCCAGCCGGCACCCGCGGCACCGCAACCGTTACGTTGGTCACAGAGGACTATCACACCCCCGGACAGACTAAATCTGTAGAAGGGGTGAATGTGATGAAATATGTCATTCATCAGACTCTGTAGTTAACTGTATATATTGCATTGCCTGCTCCGGTGTTTGTACCTTGTATTGTGTATAGGGCACCGCCCCCTTTGTGTGTCGGCTCCGCCCATACCTGGCCCTACTTAAGACAAGTCCAGGCTTGTCCTGCAGTAGAACAGCAGCACGCCAGGTGAAGCTAGGTGCAGCCACCGGCATCTTTTCTTTGCTAATAAAAGCCTTGTTTTATTCTGCTAACTTCGAGTCTTGAAGTTATTGAGGCACGTCAATATCTAAGTTTGCTGATGATACAAAGCTAGGTGGAAAGGTAAGCTGTGAGGAGGACACAAATAGGCTGCAAAGAGCTATAGAGTTAAGTGAGTGGGCAAGAAGGTGGCAGATGGAGTATAATGTGTGGAAGTGTGAAATTATCCACTTTGGTAGGAAGAATGGAAAAGCAGAATATTTTTTAAAAGGTGAGAGACTAGTAAATATTGGGATTCAGAGGGATTTGGGTGTCCTTGTACATGAATCACAGAAAGTTAACATGCAGGTACAGCAAGCAATTAGGAAGGCAAGTGGTATGTTAACCTTTCTTGCAAGGTGGTTAGAATATAAGAGTAAAGATGTCTTGCTGCAATTATATAGGGCTTTGGTGAGACCACACCTGGCGTACTGTGTACAGTTTTGGTCTCCTTACCTAAGGAAGGATATACTTGCCTTAGAGGGAGTGCAACGAAGGTTCACTAGATTGATTCCTGGGATGTGAGGGCTGTCCTAGGAGGAAAGATTGAGTAGACTCGGCCTATATTCTCTGGAGTTTAGAAGAATGATCTCATTGAAACGTATAACATCTTAGAAGGCTTTACAGGGTAGGTGCTGAGAGGCTGTTTCCCCTGGCTGGAGAGTCTAGAACTGTGGGTCTCAGGATAAGGAGTCGGCCATTTAAGACTGAGATGAGGAGAAATTCTTCACTCAGAGGGTTGTGAATCTCTGTAATTCTCTACCCCAGAGGGCTGTGGATGCTGAGCTGATGAGTATATTCAAGATTGAGGTCACTAGATTTCTGGGTACTAAGGGAATCAAGGAATATGAGCATGGGGCGGGAATGTGGAATGTAGAAGTTCAGCCATGATCTTATTGAATGGCAGAGCAGGCTCGAGGTGCTGTATGACCTACTCCTGCTCCTATTTCTTACATTCTTATAGAGAGTTTTAGGGATGAATACCAGAGCTTAGCGCCTAGGCGGCTGAAGGCACGGCCGGCAATGGTGGAGCGATTAAAATCGGGCTGCACAAGAGGCCAGAATTGGAGGAGAGCAGAGATCTCAGAGGGTTGTAGGGCTGTAGGAGGTTACAAAGATAGGGAAGGATGAGGCCATTGAAGGATTTGAACACAAAGTGATGAGAATTTTAAAATCAAGGCGTTGCTGGACCGAGAGCCAATGTAGGTCAGTGAGTGCAGTGGTGATGGGTGAACGGGACTTAGTGTGAGATAAGATATGGGCAGCAGAGTTTTGGATGAACTCAAGTTTATGTAGGGTGGAAGATGGGAAGCCGGCCAGGAGAGCATTGGAATAGTGAAGTCTAGCGGAAACAAAGGCATGGTTGAAGATTTCAGCAGCAGATGAGCTGAGGCAGGGGTGGAGGTGGGCGATGTTACACAGGTGGAAGTAGGTGGCCTTAGTGATGGAGCGGATATGTGGAAGCTCCTCTCGGTGTCAAATACAACACCAAGTTTGTGAATGGTCTGGTTCAGCCTTAGATATTTGTCAGGGAGTAGGATGGAGCTAGTGGCCAGGGAACGGAGATTGTGGTGGGGAACGAAGACAATGGCTTTGGTCTTAACAATATTTAGTACTGGATGATGGACAAGCAGTGTGACAAATCAGAGACAGTGGAGGGTTCGAGAGAGGTGGTGGTGTGGTAGAGCTGGGTGTCGTCAGCATACATGTGAAACCTGATGCTGTGTTTTCGGATGATGTCCCCAAGGGGCAACATGTAGATGAGAAATAGGAGGGGGGCCAAGGACAGACCTTTGGGGGACTCCAGAGGTAATAGTGCGGAAGTGATAAGAGAAGACATTGCAGGAGATTCTCTGGCTACGACTGGATAGATAAGAATGGAACCAGGCGAGTGCAGTCCCACCCAGCTGGACGATGGAGGAGAGACGTTGGAGGATGATGGTTTGGTCAACTGTGTCAAAGGCTGCAGGCAGGTAAGAAGGACGTGGAGGGATAGTTTACCACAGTCACAGTCACGTAGGGTGTAATTTGTGACTTTGATAATGGCCGTTTTAGTATTGTGGCAGGAGCAATAACCTGATTGGAGCGATTCAAACATGGAATTGCAGGAATGATGGGCAAGGATTTGGGAGGCGACAACACATTCAAGGACTTTGGAGTGGAAAGGGAGGTTGGAGATGGGGAGGTAGTTTGTAAGGACAGATGGGTCAGGGGTGGGCTTTTTAAGGAGAGGGGCGATGACGGTAGATTTGAAGAAGAGAGGGAACCATTAACAGTATCAGCTAACATGGGGGCCAGGAAGGTCAGGAATTGCTTATGGGTATCCTCTCCCCCCCCCACTTTCCTTTTGTTTCTCTCTCACACCTGGCAGCTATCTTTTGCCCTGCCAGTACACTTTACACCTAATCCCAGCATATTACCATCTCGTCTAGCTTCTAATCTCTTTTACTTCTTTTGGTTCTTTTATTCTTTTGTCCGATCGCAGCCCTGCCTTCGATCTAGTTCCTTTTCTCTCCAGTTTTGAAGAAGGGTCAAACCCGAAACGTCAACTCAAATTTCTCTCCACGGATGTTGCCTGACCTGCTGAGTTTTTCCAGCATTTTCTGTTGTTATTCAGGAATTGCTTATGATTGTTCAACTGAGGTGTGCACACCAGTCCAAACATATCCCGAAACCTCACCAGCATGAAAGCCACCCTCGTTAGTCTTCATTACCTTGAAATTGCATTGTGTGAGAGTAGTAATGTTAATATGAATTTCCTTTGTCCACTCTATTAAATGAATTCATGATTTTGTTAAAATAATGGACAGAGGAAATTTATATGAATGCATAAATACATTCATTACTAATATCGCAGAGTACGCTTTTAAAGCAGTATAAAATAGTATGATATGATTTATGTTTTTAAGTGTGTCTAATATACCATTATCCCATCTGTTAGCACTTTTTTTTGTAATGGTTGATGACATGACATGGCATATATGGAAAAGGTGCAATGCTCTCTCATGGTGCTGGCTACTCTTCCGACCTAAAGTGATGATACCCTGGCAAACAAGATATCTCTCATCTGCTTTATGCATCAATGCACTGCTACTTGCAATTTTTGGCATATATCCTCTGCTGTTACTTGAAAGATCCAGTAATGTATAAATTCAAAGCCAAGGCCACTTCCTCATGGATGTTCTTTTGGCTTAAGGAGAGAGTGTATGTTCCTGACTATCTCCCTGTTGAAGCAGAAGCAGCGGAGGCAGATCTATTTCACTATACCTAGGCAGATGAGCCTTGGCCTGTAGACATGGGTGGTTGGGAAAGGATGGGTGTGGCAAGGCTGCCTCCAGGTGTAAACACATCTCCCCCTAATGTCAGCTGTGGCTCCGTGGGTAGCACACTTGCCTCTGAGTCAGAGGTTGTGGGTTCATAGTCCCACTCCAGGAACTTGAGCACATAAAACTAGGCTGACACTCCAGTGCAGTGCTGAGAGAGTGCTGCACTGTCGGAGGTGCCGTCTTTCAGATGAGATGTTAAACTGAGGCCCTGTCTGCTCTCTCAGGTGGACGTAAAAGATCCCATGGCACTATTTCGAAGAAGAGCAGGGGAGTTATCCCTGGTATCCTGGCCAATATTTATCCCTCAATCAACACCACTAAAACAGATTATCTGGTCATTATCACATTGCTGTTTGTGGGAGCTTGCTGTGCGCAAATTGGCTGCCGCATTTCCCACATTTCAACAGTGACTACACTTCAAAAGTGCTTCATTTGTTGTAAAGCGCTTTGAGACATCCGGTGGTCGTGAAAGGCGCTATACAAATGCAAGTCTTTCTTAATGCTGCCACAGATCCTCTTCTCTCACCTTCAAAATCAGCAAACAGGAAGGTGTACCCAGCAAGATGCTGATCTTTAGAGTTGAGCTGGTGGAAACTTAAGCTGCAGCTTACAACAAACAGATGAAGAACAAATAAATCCAAAATATGTAAAACTAGCCACAACAGATTTTTTTTTGAAACAATATTTAAAAAAAAGGAATCATTGATGAACAGTGCAGCAAAACAAAGTTCCACAGTTAATAATGGTACTCCCCGTTAAGAGTGTAATCTCCAAAGTTACAAAAGGTATCTTCAATACAGGGCCCAGAGCACAACTTTAGTCCATTCCTGACGCTGCACGTGGCATATGGCACCACTGCACAATTCGCACAAATTTTAAAAATGTAGTGAGAGTATTGCTAAAACCACAGCTTGACAACAGAATGGCGATTTCTGTGCATTTGCTGAGAAACAGACCTGCTCGCCTGATTCTCCATGTCCCACGTGCTTGATGGGTACAAGTGCCACTGGCCAACCTGACTGAATAATAGGCCCTAGGATGCGTTAGTGATAATAACTTCAGTTTTCGCAGGGCAGAAAACTGGGAACAACGCTAAAATTGCCAAGCGGAAGCTACTATCAATTGTTTCCCATTTTTCCTGCACTTTTAATGGCAATATATAAGCTCTAAGAAATAAGTGCAAGAGTTGCATGCATCAGCACAGCATTGCTACAAGTGAGTTGTGCAGAGAATTTCCCTCCCCACAGGAAGGGTGGAGTGGTCATGGTCAAACGTACCACAGTGCACCAGCAGTTGCAGGAGAGGGCAGAATATGATGTCAGTTAGCACAGGAGACACACCACTGACAGAATAGGTCAGATAGGTAGTTAAAGGAAAGGAGAATAAAGGGATATGGGAACAGAGATTATGACTACTGGTCATAAGAACATAAGAACATAAGAAATAAGAGCAGGAGTAGGCCACACAGCCCCTCGAGCCTGCTCCACCATTCAATAAGATCATGGTTGATCATCGACCTCAACTCCACTTTCCCGCCCGATCTCCATATCCCTTGATTCCCCTAGAGTCCAAAAATCTATCTACCTCAGCCTTGAATATACTCAAAGACTCAGCATTCACAGACCTCTGGGGCAGAGAATTCCAAAGATTCACAACCCTCTGAGTGAAGAAATTCCTCCTCATCTCAGTTTTAAATGGCCTACCCCTTATCCTGAGACTATGCCCCCTAGTTCTAGACACTCCAGCCAGGGGAAACAACCTCTCAGCATCTACCCTGTCAATCCCCTTCAGAATCTTGTATGTTTCAATGAGATCACCTCTCATTCTCCTAAACTCCAGAGAGTATAGGCCCATTCTACACAATCTCTCATCATAGGACAGCCCTCTCATCCCAGGAATCAGTCGAGTGAACGTTTGTTGCACCGCCTCCAAGGCAAGTATATCCTTCCTTAGGTAAGGAGACCAAAACTGTGCACAGTACTCCAGGTGTGGTCTCACCAAGGCCCTGTACAATTGTAGCAAGACTTCCTTACTCTTATACTCCAACCCCCTTGCAATGAAGGCCAACATGCCATTTGCCTTCCTTATTACTTACTGTACCTACATATGGAGGAAAAAAACCAACGCGGACTGTTTGGGCCGAACCACAGAGAGTGGATATACCATACTACAGTCAACTATATGGGTATAAGGAAGGGCCAATATGTGATGACGCTCTAGTTCAACAAGGAGGCTGTGATTGACTTAAGTGGGCACAGTCAACCAACAGCACTGTTCTGCCTGAAAGTTACTACCCTGACCTTTCAGGCACCCAAAGGAACCATTACAGGTGCTTCATTAAACAGATAACTGAAGTTCTCTTTCTCCATGCATCTACCTACATACCCTTCACCAGACAAGGCACTGAAGCCTCGGTAACAGACATTGCCTGGTCTACTCTCAGTCCCCGTGAGTCTATAGTTAGACTCTATCGGGAAAAAAATTGTGTTCGCCAGCAAAGTTACCGGTGTTATAAGATGCACTGCAGCAACTCACCAAGGCTTCTTCGGCAGCACCTCCCAAACCCACGGCGTCTACCACCTAGAAGGACAAGGGCAGCAGGCGCAAGAGAACACCATCACCTGCAAGTGCCCCTCCAAGTTACACACCATCCTGACTTGGAAATATATCGCTGTTCCTTCATCGTTGCTGGGTCAAAATCCTGGAACTCCCTCCCTAACAGTACCATCACCACATGGACTGCAGCAGTTCAAGAAGGCAGCTCACCACCATCTTCTCAAGGTCAATTAGGGATGATTAATAAATGCTGGTCTTGCCAGCGACGTCCACATCCCATGAACGAATAAAAAAACCCTGCAGTTAACGGCCGCTGAAAATGGCTGCAACGCTAACTGAGTGAAATTGGTCTGGGGGGCATGGAGATAGGTGGCGCAGCACTCACCTTCCGTACAATGCCGTCCTGGTGGCATTGCTGGAAGCATCCAGGATAAAGTTCCTGTCCAGGTCCAGCGTTGCAGCTTCCCACAGCCTCTGTGAGCGAAGCTGTGGAGCTTGCAGGGAATTGTGGGCAATGAAGAGGTCTGAGATTTAAAGGGGCCATGCACACGGAAGCAATACAAAATAAAATGCAGTGAATCAATACATCTTTCAGCCCTTTCTGCTTTTTAAGAAATATTCAATATTTAAAAGAAGTTCCAAATGTGAATATTCAGCTGTTAAAGTTAAATCTTCCTAACCTCAACAAATAGGAAAACTGCCTCAGCACTAACACAAATGTCTCAGCAAGCCAGGGAAGGGGCACCGAGGGTCTCATGCGCAGCACTCCAGCTTTGAACAGGGAGTCAACATTGCAAGAACGGCCCTCTACCCACAGGGGCCAGGAGGCCCTCCAGAAAGAATGATGTGGGAATACATTACTAAGGCTGTCACCCCCACCACCTGGCTCCAGAGCCCAAAGAAGCTTCATGCCCTCAGACCACTAGTCAAGGTCAGTGAATGCTTCTTCAAATGCCGTCTCCTACCAACTGCACCACTAGCCTCACACACTGCTCAATGCACGACCCCCAATCACTCACCTACCAACAACCTGCACCAATCACGAGGCACATCTCCCATTCCTAGCCTCACTTCACCCTCTTGGAGGAGACGGTGCAGGCCATTCTTGTCAGGGGCATGGCTGAGCCCTTGGCCAGCGGCGGGGCTGAAAGGATACAAGATGCTGGTATCATCGTATGTTATCCTCCTTCTGGCATGCACCTCATGCTTTCCTGCCCTCCCCTCACCACAACTCCACCCTTGTGTCTTCCTCATTTCACACATCCAAGAAATGCAGCCTGCCCAGCCAGTGGGTCAACAAGAAGAGGCAGCCTGCCCAGCCAGTGGGACTGCAAGTGGATAATTTCATCCCACTTATCCTGGCCACAAAGGGGCTGTCTGGGATGCATCCTTCCATCTGATTCCTTCTCTTCAGCTTCCTCCTCTCCTGCGTCTTCCTCATCTGTGTCTTCCTCTTCCCTCTGCAAGCGAATGCTGTAAATGTGAAATGATAGCAGAAAATGCTGGAAATACCCAGTTGGTCAGGCAGCATGTCGACCTGAGACGTGAACTCTAGTTTTCACTCCACGGATGTTGTGTGACCTGCTGAGTATTCGCAGCATGTTCTGTCTTGTCAAAGGACTTCATTTACCATCCGAGCCCTTGCAAGCACCCAACAGCACTCCCTACACACTTAAAAACTTTTCACATTTATTGCAGCAAGCCACCACTTCAATAAATTTAAAAAAAAAACAGTCCAAACCCTTAAATTCAAACTTACCTGAATGATGTGTGTGTCCCTTTAAGAGCTACAGACATCGCCACTGTGAGCCTGCTAGCACGCCAATTGACGTCACCACCCCGCCATTTTTTTTCCAGAGCGCTACCAGTTACTAACAGCACAAAGGGGGAAAGGAATATGGCGATCATCGCGGGACCCGCCACCAGTTGGTGAAAGAGCGGCGGCCACCATTTTATCGCCATTTCATGGTGCTTCAGAGTGGCAGTAAGTGGATGAGTTTCTAGCCCTAATACTTTTTATGGGACATATTTTCAACTATGCTTGTTATTTTTCGTGCACTGTTTTTTTTCTGACAATTAACATCTACCTAGAGCATATAGTTGCTCTACATTTTCCTCCAACCTCAGCAGCCCTAATGCCTCTAACATCTCCCTTCCTACTGGAGACATAGGTTTTTCTTATTACCAGTTAAGGCTTTCTACTGTAATTCTCCTGCCACTTTTTTCAAAAAAGATTATGCATCAAGTACATTTAATTTAGATAATCCTTAAAAATGATATAGAGGCATGGGAGAAGATGCAAAAAAGATTTACAAGGGTGATACAAGAACTGTCGAGAAGGACTGAATAGACTGGGGTTCTTTTCTCTAGAAAAGAGAAGACTGAGGGGTGACCTAATAGAGGTCTTTAAGATTATGAAGGGGTTTGATAGAATAGATGTGGAGAAGATGTTTCCACTTGTGAGGAAGTCCAAAACTGTAAGAGGGGCCACAAATATAAGATAGTCGCTAATAAATCCAATAGGGAATTCAGGAGAAACTTCTTTACCCAGAGTGTGGTTAGAATGTGGAATGTGCTACCGCAAGGAGTAGTTGAGGCGAATGGCATAGATGCCTTTAAGGGGAAGCTAGATAAGTGCATGAGGGAGAAAGAAGTAGAAGGTAATGCAGATAGGGTTAGATGAAGTAGGGTGGAAGAAGGCTCATGTGGAGCATAAACACTGGCATGGACCAGTTGCACCAAATAACCTGTACATTCTATGTAAGACAGTGGTCAATTGTTAGTTTTAAATTAATTTATATTTCTGAATTAGTACAAAATAGTTAATTTCACCACTGGGTCTAAATCTAAATATCTAAATATGGACTTTTGATTAGTTCTTGTAGACTGAAATATGAATGAAATTAAAGCTGTCACATGACTGTAAATATGGATAGCATTTTATTATATCTATCCATATTGGTCAATTTCCAGTACTGGTCATGGTGAGCTGGAAGATAGGCTTTTCTATAACAACATGTGTGCTATCAATGCAGTGTGATGGGGCAAGTGTTACAACAAGTACCCGTGACATTTACAGAAAGTGTGCACTATATATTTAAGGCTTTTATTATTAGCAGATGTCCTGTGACACTGCTCACAGTGAGTTGACAGATATGCTGTTGAGCTCTCCTCTGGGCCACGCACACAGTGACCCCGTGACAGATTTTGTTGCGGCACCTAAAGGCATGTAAAAGTTAAGTTTAATAAAACAGACATTTTGTTTCGGAGCACTGAGCTGAGAAACAAGATTTTAGTTTACAAAGGTAAGTAAAAAGTTAATAGCATATCTTTGTGCAATATAATCACTTTAGCTGTATGGTTATCCTGTGGAACATTCTGTTGCACTACTCGCAGTGAAAACAGTCTTTTAGTTCGCTAAGGGGCTTAAAGAGTTAATACAATATACTTGCTTGTTACAATCATTTAAATTTTTGTAAAGACTTCATGTTGTTTTGCCGCTCAGTTCTGTGAAACACAGTATGAAGGAAGGACATATCAGGTGGGAGGTTGGATGACCAAGGAGGGTTGGATGTAAGTGGGGGTTAGGGCAGAGGGTTAGGGGTCAGGGGTTATGTGGTTAGGTAATTGTGAGGTCAGGGGTTGCAATTTATAAGCTGGGGGGGGGGTGGTCATGAGGCCCAAGGTGGTTTGCTCAAGGCCTGACCACTAGTAATGAGGACATAAAACAAGGGGAGTGGGATAGGCCTTGGCCCAAGATTGGAATTGGCAGACCCTAACTAGCTCAGGCAGTAAGGGGTGGGACCTAACTGGCATGAATCATAGAATCATAGAAATTCACAGCACAGAAGGAGGCCATTTGGCCCATCGTGTCTGTGCTGGCCGGAAAAGAGCTATCCAGCCTAATCACACTTTCCAGCTGTTGGTCCATAGCCTTGTAGGTTACAGCACGTCAAGTGCATATCCAAGTACTTTTTAAATGTGATGAGGGTTTCTGCCTCTACCACCCTTTCAGGCAGTGAGTCCCAGACCCTCACCACCTTCTGGGTGAGAAAAGTTCTCAATCCCCTCTAATCCTTCTACCAATTACTTTAAATCTATGCCCCTGGTTATTGACCTCTCTAGTAAGGGAAATAGGTCCTTCCTATCCACTCTATCGAGGCCCCTCATCATTTTATACACCTCAATCAAGTGTCCCCTCAGCCTCCTGTGTTCCAAAGAAAACAACCCCAGCCTATCCAATCTTTCCTCATAGCTAAAATTCGCCAGTCCTGGCAACATCCTCATAAATCTCCTCTGCACCCTCCCTAGTGCAATCACTGTGTACTCTAGCTGTGGCCTAACTAATGTTTTATACAGTTCAAGCATAACTTCCCAGCTCCTATATTCTATGCCTCGGCTAATAAAGGAAAGTATCCCGTATGCCTTCTTAACCAGCTTATCTACCTATCTCGCTACCTTCAGGGATCTGTGGACATGCACTCCAAGGTCCCTCTGATCCTCTGCACTACTCAGTGTCCTACCATTTAATGTGTATTCCATTGCCTTGTTAGCCCTCCCCAAATGCATTACCTCACACTTCTCCGGATTGAATTCCATTTGCCACTTTTCTGCCCACCTGACCAGTCCATTGATATCTTCATGCAGTCCACAGCTTTCTGCCTCACTATCAACCACACGGCCAATTTTTGTATCATCTGCAAACTTTTTAATCATGCCCCCTACAATGAAGTCTAAATCATTGAGTATTGGGTGGAGGACCAAGTTAAACCCAAAAATTAGGGAGAAGGGAGCTGGCAAAGCTGAAAATTGGGTTAAAAAATGGTGGGTGTCAGTGGGAGACATAGTTAGGGAGCGCAACAGTTCCACACGGGGCCAGAGGCGGCAAGGCTTTAGATTAAAGATGTACGATGCCAAATATTAACATTCACTTTAATATTGACAGTGCAACACACAAATATTGACACTGTATAAAACTAAAAAAATCATGGCACAGGAAGTAAGGTTAATGTGTATAGGAAGTGCACATCATATGAAAGAGATTTAATATAGATAGCTATGTTATTTTAGGGTTAGGTACTATATTATGTATATGTAATGTAAATAAATACCAGCAGATGGAGTACTGAATCACAGTGAAGATAAAGAAAATACAGATATACTTGGTTTGGGGCAAGGGTTGTAGTTACAGAATTTTCCTGGCCTCGCTGGAAACTAGAAAACTTCAGAAAAATTTTAAATAAAGTTTTGTTCTGGATATCTGTTGTGTCTGAGTCCATATCTAGAAGAACCCACAACATCTAATGGTGGCAGTGGTTGTTTTTCTTTGTTAAAAGTACCATCTGGAAACCATGAAAAACAAAGAATGACTGGCCAGAGACCAAACAGAAGAAAGTTTGGAAAAGGCATGTGCCCGGAATTTCTGCAGGGAGTTTTCTGATCTTCCGCCATTACTTTGGTGAGAGATTGTCAGAAGCCCATGAGAATTGACAAAACGGCGGTTTTCGCTGTTCTACCGACACCAACGCTGGTTGGACAGATTCCTAGAGGTTTCATCACATGATGTCCTGCCTACCATCTTCCGCCCCCACACTCCCGCCATTGGTCACCCAACATGTCCATCCTCACGGTGCACTGCCTTCCTATGCTAATCAGAAAGATGATTCTCCACTCTTCATTCTTCAATCAACAGCCTTTTTTCCCCCATGTCTGATATTTTTTATAACTAATAAACAAACGTGTTCAACGAAAATAATAAAATAAAATAAATGTATTTCCCCTATGATGGGGGCAACCCTATGCCGACCTTCCAACACAGTTATGTTGAAAGATTGGGGAACTCCTGCGGAAATCCTACTCGAGGGTCTGCAAATAAGTAAGAGACTTTAAAAACATGGATAAATTGTTCCTTTTCACACAAACTCAAATATAGAAGTCTGATTTCAATAAGCCAGCAGGAGAGCCAAGATGGAGTGAGTGATTTGAAAGATTTTAAATTAAATCAGATGGACACACTCATACAGTCTACGGGTGAGTTAGATATTTTGTTCTTTTTTCAACTGTCCAAGAACAATGGGGAATGAGTTTGATTCAGAAAACATTTTGTTGTCTAGAGAAATCCAATTTTTGAAAAGCTAAATTTGATTAAATGAAGCAAGGTGCCAAATCAGTGGACAGTTTCTTGACAGCCTTATACTGTTTGGCTAAAGAATGTCTACTGTACTCTGCGTCACAAAATTTCTGATCATATTGTAGTGGGACTGCAAGACTGCCTGACAGATTACAGTTAGTCCTTGAGTTAACCCATGTTAAAGCAATAACTCAAGCGAGGCAGAGCAATGCTATTACGGGGCAGCAAGTGAGTAATCAGGTGGCAGCCAGTAGATGCAGCAAATATTGACCAGTTAAAAAAGTGGTGAAGACCATAGCAAACTGAAAAACACAGCAGCTAAAGTATATTATGGAAAGGGAGTGAAGGCAAGGGATGAACAGGGAACCTATAATGGATGTGGGAGGCTCCCACTAAATCCCAGATATTTCTATCTAGCTAGAGATGGAAGTTGTAATTATCATTGTAAGGGACACTTTCAGGAGATATTCTGAAATGAAAAAGGAACTGATGACATTTCAGACAGGACCCAGAAATATGAACATGATAGAAAGGGAGAAAACCCATGGATTGTAAAACTGTTCCAGTAGAGTCTAAGATTGATATGGGGCAGATGTCTCACTAATAGCTGATTCCAATATAAATGAAAGGAAATGGGCAAATAAAATTCTCCATGGTCCATAATGCATTTCGTCTAATAGGTTGGTTACAAGGATCTTACCCTCGGAGAAAAGAAAGTGCAGCAGGAAATATATTTTGTACAAGGGCTTAGAAGATATAGTAAAAAGAAACAGGTTTCCAAGCAGATTGGCTAGAGCAGATTTAAAAAATATACTTCCTGAAGGTTGTAAGCTGATCATGAAGCAATATTTGTAGGAATGGCCAAACAAAATAACTAAAAGCTGTATTGCAGACTGATACTATATTGGACTGTGGCATGGGAAATAATGGTTCAAGATGGATTCCTTTTAAAAGGCACTCGGCTTGTGAGTCCTAGATCAGTGCGCTCTGAGATGACGGACAGCACACACGCAAGACTCCACAGGATCCGAAAATGTAGAGAATGCACCACACAAAGTAGATGGTGCTCAGGCTTCAACAATCAGCTTTGACAAAACATCATAAACTGTCCTAAGTCTGCAGAAGAGAAAACAAATTTAGCTGAACCTCTAGATTCCTTCTGTTCTGCCAGAGCATTCGTCATGAACTGACTAATGTGAAGTTCCACAAGGAATATGGGTTTGCTCATCTTACTAGTAGCCCTAAATACCCACAGCGCAGTAGGGAAAAGGAGCAGGATTATAAGTCCATCTCTTCAGAGACAGAATCAAAGCTTCACCAAATCTGTGTGAAATCTGTGGAATACCAGGGGAATACTGAAACAAGAAGCTTCAACACCTCAACTGTGTGGTATACAAATACCATGGGGCTCTGTAAGAAATACAGACCTCATGTTCCAAAATGAACAGAAGACAAATGCAGAGAACCTCAACCGAGCAACCTCGAGGGTTTGGACAACCGGAGCAAAGAAGACAAAAGCACTCCGGAGCTGGATCAGATTCTACTTCATTATTCTAAGGAAAAGGGAAGACAAAGTTATTTGCACAAGCTCCAGGAGAATATCTATCCCTCTAAAAAGACCCGGCTTCTAACTATAGTTCTGAGAGGGTGAACATTTATTTGAATACAGTTGTTTGATTTGATTCAGGCAAATGCACAAGCATCAATTAAGCCAGGAACCTATTATTTGTTAATCCCAAATTTATGGCAATATTTCTTAGAAAGGAGAATGTAGGGTTAGGTCTGACATTATGTATGTGTAATGTAAAGAGAGGTCAGCAGAGGGAGTGTTGACTGCCTGTAAAGATAGAGGAAGCGGCTATAATCTGATTTGAGGGTATGTGTAGTCGGAGTGTTTTCATGGCCTAGCCAAAAGTTAGAAAGCTCCTGGAAAAACATGAGAATAAAGTTATGCTCTGAAGATCACTTATGCCTAACTGACACCATATCTAGAATGCATCTACAGGAACGTCCACATCATGGTCGTGCAAATTCCGCAACAAGCCATCACAGTCATCTTCATACTCCGCAGCTAGCTGAACAAAACATTTATAGGGATTAAGTGGCAATTTAGATCATTTGTGAAGTGTTAAAGTAGCTTTATTTTAAGTGAGTTGTGATTGGCCAATTTCCTGGTGTTCGCACTATCGATGGCAGGAAAACAACTGTCATTTTGATTAAGGCGTTTTAAAATACCCCCAAAAAAATCATGTAAGGAGACTTATAATTACCTTAGCATTGAGCTACACCAGCACAGTTTGCGTTTAGCGCCAAAAAAAAAATCAATCAGCTAACATTAAAAACTGACCTTCAAGTAGACTGACATTTTGGATAAATTTTGCTGGCCTCACATGCAGCTGGGGGTATATCAGAAAAACTGGTGACAGCTAAAGGCCTTGCAAAATTTACCCTTGTGTTTAAAGGTTGCTCAGGATTTCTCTTCCAAAACTGTTTCTGTACTTATTATATCTTCCCGAGGGGAAGGAGGCAGGGAGACAGGATGGATGATTTAGAGCAGTGGTTTTCAAACTGGGGTCCGCGCAACTCTGGGGATCCGTAGAGACTTTCCAGGAGGTCTGTGAATAATATGAGTACCGAGCATGGCCAGCCTTATGGGGGTTTGAAGGGGGGGGGGGGCTGTGGGGTTGGGGGGGGGTGACGGAGGCGGGCCCGTGTGCGAGCCGGGAGGTGGGAGCGAAATGCAGCCGCTACATGCACAGCGCAGACCGAGCTGGCTGTTTCACCTGGGAGCACGTATGGAGGAGCACTGAGAGCAGCACGAAGATCGCCAGGTAGACCCGCAGTTACCAAGGCTGGTGGTGGGTCCAAAATCGATGATAGTGTTGCACACCCATCTCACTGATACCTGTAAGTAAATATCTATTTTCTTAAAAGCATTATTAAAACACTCTTTACATGCAGCACTTTCATATTATGAGTATTATTAGTATTATAATTTAGATAGGAGGGTAGGTGATTACTAATTCATTTGAAAAGGGGTCCTTCAACCAAAAAAGATTCAGAACCACTGCTTTAGAGTAATGATTCATTGAGATTAAACTTCTCCACACTTTTCTCCTGAACACTTAACAGCCTCAGCTATAAACTGTAGGGAACACCAAACAAAACTTTAGGGGGGGGAAAAATTCAGTATTGCCCCGTTTGGGGCGCTATTATCGGCCGTGTGCAAAGTTTAGCGCCTGGCGCTAATTATCGCCTCCAACGGCAAACTTGGCTTTTATCGCCCCTGGAGGTGATTGGAGCGCTAAATCAGGCGCTTCACACCTGTCTTAAGGCGCAAAGTCTGAGGAGCGAGACGCTACCTCAGAGCGCTGGTGAAGCAATGAAGTGCATATCAAAATGAACCTGCAAAGTGCTGCTCAGTACCCAAAATTCCTTCACACAGCATTGAATCTCGCCAGAAGTCTCTCTCTCTCTCTCTCAGAATGCGTGGTGCACAAATGTCACCAACAAAAAAAGGCAGGAAGCGGTCGCCTTTAAATAGCGCTCCCCCAGTCCCCTTCTGACTGCAAAACGCTCCCCTCAACCTGTCGTTGCTAGCGGCCGGCGGTAAGGCAGGGGGCGCCACTCAATATCTGGTCCGGGGCGCTAACGGGGCGTTGCGCACTCGACTGATGTCACAATCTGCCGGCGCAGGCGGTAGTGTTTAGCGCCGCCGCAAAATGTCTCGTTAATTTCGCGAGCAGCGCAAACATCACCGCACCCGGGCACTAGTTGCTTTGCGCCCCATTAGTGCCCTCTTAAGGCGCTAATGGGAGGCGCAAACAACTGAATTTTCCCCCCATAACTTCATTACATAATTAAGTTGCATTACGATCTTACATTATTCAGATTATAATACACAAGTTCACTCTGTAACAGAGTGCCTTCTCTGCCTCTGCCCTACCTCAACCCCTCAATCACTAAAACCCTCATCCATGCCTTTGCCATTTCCACACTTCATTATTCCCATGCTCTCCCAATATTATCCACCCTTTTTAAACATCAGCTCATCCAAACCTCTGCTGTTAGTATCCTATTCTACACCAAGTCCCCTTCGCCTCTCATCCTTGTTCTTGCTGACCTATATTTGCACTAATCCCTCAACACTTCAGATTTAAAATTCTCAGGCTTGCATTTAAATCCCCTTTTGGCCTCACCCATTCCTATTTCTGTAACCTCCTCCAGAACTATGACCACCCCACCGAAATCTCGGTTCTTCTGACTCTGACCTTTTGTGCTTCTTCCCTCCTTTCACCTCACCATTGGTGGATGTGCCTTCAGCTGCCTGGGCTCTGCACATTGAGCAATCCCTCCCTAAAGCTATCTGCCTTTCAACCTCCCTCTGCTTGTTTAAGACCCTCTTTAATACCCACCTCTTTGATCAAACTTGTAATATCTTATCCTTTGGTTTGACATCCATTTTGTTCATTATGCCACTTTGAAGCATTTTGGGATGTTTTTCTACGTTAAATATTTTGGCCTAGAAATTGGGTTCTGGTCTTGCCAGGGCTGTAGCGCCAGAAAGTTTGCGCCAGCGGTAATGCGGCAGCGCCCGACGAAAATTCGGCTGCGCCGGGCCCAGACGGCGGCGGGCGCTAAAACCCTCCTTTAGCGCCTCAAAACGGGCGTGAACTTGGGTTTCCCGGCGCTAATCCCCCGCTGCGGCACCCGATGCGGTGCGGCAGGCAGGGGAACTGCAGGCCTCCTCCTCCTGTTAAGGAGGAGCTGCCTGCAGCCGACAACTGTCCGGCGGATTGACCCGACATCTGAGCCCGGCACCTCGGGGAAGTGCCAGGCTCGCATGAGACACTGATCAGGGCCGCGGGGGGGGAATGCAGGAGTCCGGGAAGGGAGGTGCGGGCAGGCGGCCGCGTTCCGCTCCACCTTTATGCGCCGGCGCACACTGGGGGAAGACTCTGTTGCCAGAGTCTTAGTTGCGCCTGCCACGGGCGAGGCGGGCGCAACTGAATTTCGGCTTGGGGCCGGGTTACCACGGCAACCGGGACGCTGCGCACACCGATGATGTCATCGGTGCCGGCGCAGCGCTACCGGTCTACCGCCGCAGAAGGGCCCCAGGCAATTTAGGAACCGGCGCCAATTGCAGCGCTAGGCCCTCTAGCGCCGCAAAATCGGCGCTAAGGGCACTGAATTTCTAGGCCCTTATATCTATACAAGTTGTTGTTGTTAAAGATGGTGGCCTAGAAATTCAGTAGCGTGCGCCAGCCGTTAGCGCCTTAGGAGGAGTAGATCTCGAACGCTAGGCGCTTAGCACCCGGGCGCAGCGCGATCTGCGCCTCGCCCCAACTTCAGTAGACATTTAGCGCCGGCGCAAAGTCTTTGCGCGCGCCCTGCTGCACGCGCAGATTATGACGTCATTTCCTCGTGCAACGCCCTTTGTGCGCCCCAAACCGGAACTTCAGTCGCGCCGGCCCATTGTGCGCCGGGTGGCCCTAACGACTGTGGAGTGGAACGGTACACAGCCGAAGCGGGCCGCGGGGAGCGCAAATTAAAGGGCACTTACCCTGCACTATAAAGGGCTGCCATTTTGCAGCAATCACTCCTGTGCAACGGATTTTTTGAAAAAAACCAAGGAAGGGAGCTTACTGCTTTGGGCCAACACTAGGACAGGTATTTTTGGCTTCAGGCCAGAGCTTGGCAATTCGCCTTCACTGTTATCTCATTGTTTGCCAGCATATTATGGGGGCTGCATGGGGTGCCAATGCTGAGTTTCAGGATTATGTCGGAAGGGCTCGCAGACGCTGGGTTAGAGGGGCAGCCTTGGCTAGACGCAGAGGGGGCAACAGGCGTCGGCAATGTGGGCCTTACCCACTCAGGCAATACCGCCAGCAGGTCTCGTATCTCAACATGACTGGTGCGCAATGTGTTCGGAGGCTGCGATTCTGAAGGGAGGTGGTTGCAGAGATCTGCCATCTGCTTCACAGAGATCTGCGTCCACAGCTGAGTTGCAGGACGTCTCTGTCGGTGGAAGTGAAGGTGACGGTGGCTCTGAACTTCTATGCCACCGGCTCCTTCCAATCAGCTGCTGGGGACATTGCTAACATATCCCAGTTCGCTGTCCATTGCTGCATCCACCAGGTCACCAATGCCCTTTTCAGAAGGAGACGCCAATTCATCTCCTTCCCCATGACCCTGGAGAGGCAGCAGCAGCGTGCAGTGGGATTTGCAAGAATCGCGGACTTCCCCATGGTGCAGGGCGCCATTGACTGCACGCATGTGGCTTTGCGGGCACCTCTGGACCATCCCAAGGATTACCGCAACCGGAAGGGCTACCATTCCCTCAACGTACAGCTGGTGTGTGACCACAGGCAGCGCATCCTAGCTGTCAATGCCCGCTTTCCAGGCAGCAGCCACGATGCCTTTATCCTGCGACAGACTACTGTGGCTGATATCTTCCAGGCACAGCCTCACCCAAGAGGATGGCTTATCGGGGACAAAGGCTATCCTTTGTGTACCTGGCTCATGACCCCGCTCCGCACGCCCAGGACCCCTGCTGAAGAGGCATACAACGAGAGCCATCAAGCGACTAGGAACATCATAGAACAAACAATTGGCGTCCTCAAGCAACGGTTCCGCTGCCTGGATCATTCCGGCGGATCTCTGCAGTATTCGCCGGAGCGAGTCTCCCAGTTCGTGGTCGTTTGCTGCATGCTGCACAACCTGGCTATCCGCAGGACTCAGGCACTGCCACCTCACGCTGGAGCACCACCTCAGGAGGAGGAGCAGGAGGAGCATGAGGAGGAGGAGGAGGAGGAGGAGTACCAGGCCAGGAGGGAGGCACAAGGTCCAAGGGCCGCCCGTCGGCAGCTTATTGAACGTCACTTCTAGGCCCCCTGTCAGGGCATGGCTTGTGCCAATGAAAGAACATGAATGCAGCCGCTCCGCAAGCCCTCAGCCGCTTAAGGCAACAAACACTTCAAAGATCAAACATGGACAATATGAATAAATAAAATGCTTTATTGAACAAACTCAGGGCCCTTCCCACATGAAACCCAAAAACAGACAAGACCCCCCAAAAAACAGTCACACACATGACTCACTCCCACAACCTGGGGAGGAATAACAAAACATTTGAACAAAAATGGCCTTCATCCTCGGCCTTAACAGAACAACCATCCCCAGAAACAAAACAACCATCCCCAGAAACAAGACAACCATCCCCAGAAACAAAACAACCATCCCAATATAAACAAACATTTGTCCACACCCTCTACTTTGTGGCCCGCGAGGGCGATTCCTTGTCCAGCCTTTGGCGGCCCCTGGCCGCCCTGCTGCTCCTCCTCAAACCGTGGCCAGTGGCTGCTGCAAGGCTGGGGGAAGGCTCCTGAGGGGCACATGTCGTCACGGCAGATGCCCTTGGGGGTCGGCCTAGACGAGGTCTGGGCCTCAAGGGGCCGGCTGGTGAATGCTGCAGCTGTGGCTGGCCAGCATCAGTCGGACCAGCATCTCGTGGCAGCTCCACTGGGGGAGTGACAGTGGCGGCTGGAGGAATGGGGGCAAGCTGGCGTATGGCAGGCCGCCGCTGGTCAAGTGACACACTGGCACTCGCCCGGGCCCGCACTGCAGCATGCGCTGCCATGTGCCGAACGACAGACCGCTGTGCTGCTACAGCGCGGCGGGTGTCCTGGCGATGCCTGGCTGACGCAGCGAGTGTGGCAGCAGTGAGTGCCCGTGCTGCCCTGGTCTGTGACTGCATCAGACCAGCCAGTGACTGCACGGCACCACTGATCAGCTGCCCACTCGCTGCCTGTGCTGCCACGAATTCGGCACGACTCGCGTCCTGTGCTGCCCCGAATAGCTCCAAACTCCTGGCCTGTGAGGCCCCGAACTCGGCCACACTATGAGCCAGGGACTCGATGGCCTCAGGCATCCGTGCCACAACCCCCATGAGCTCGGTGTGCCGGCGCTCCGAGTCCACGGACATTTGATCGAGGAGGTGCAGCTCTTCGGAGTTGACCGTCGGCGGACTGGAGGCCGGACTCTCCCTCTGGGGAGAAGGCCGCCGAGCTGGCCGACCCTTCCCACGTTGCTGGATGCCACTGGGCCCAGCAACTACACCCCTCTGGGAAGAAGGCCGCTGAGCAACCGCACACCCCCTGCGTTGCTGCACGCCACTGGTCCCAGGAGCGACACTCCCCTCCAACACTTCCCCCACGCTCTCCTCCAGGGAAGACATGTCCCCTACATTGGCATCCCCTGGCGCGGGTGAGGGTTCCCCTGATGGGCCGCCTTCCTCTTCCTCCTCCTCCTCCTCCTCCTCTTCCGAGGGGCTGTCAGTGGCAGCTTCAGGGACCTCCTCCTCACCATCTGAAAGCAGGAAGGGACAAGAGTAGCTTTAGATTGAGGAGAGGGCATCAGCGAGGGAGGCATGAGTGGTGGCATTCAGCGCATTGGTCTGATGCGCAAGTGGGACGAGAGAGGTCCAAAAGGTGATGTCCTTACCATTGGTGCCCAGAACAGGGTCGGCATCTCCACTGGCAACGGGGCCAATCACCCGGGCTCCCATGAGGCGACCCACGCGCTCTTCCAGCTCAGTGAGCTGCTGGATCTGGGGACCGCCTCCCCCGGTCTCAGTCCGGCTCTTCTGATTGTGGGCCAGCTTGGCCTGCAAGAGAAAGGACGGCCTCTAAGTACAGTGTGTAGCCCTCATCTGGTGTGCACTGCCTCCCATGGTCGAATAGCTTGGCCAGTGTGGAGCCCTGATCTGGTGTGCACTGCCTCCCATGGTCGAATAGCTTGGCCAGTGTGTCAAGTGCAGAATGTGCAATTGATGTTCATGCCAGACCCATAGCTGCTGGATGAGGGCTGGCCATTAGGGCTTTCAGGTACCTTTGCCCATAATGTGAGGTGCACATGCAAGGATGAGGAGGACACTGGAAAGGCTACTCACGCCGACAATCCTCGTGAGGTCATTGAACTTTTTTCTGCATTGGATAGAGTTCCTGGGGACCTCGCTGTTGGCTGTCACCCTGATGGCGACTTCCCTCCAGGCTTTCCTGTAGGCGCTGGTCGCAGGCTTCTTCCCACTGTCCGGGAACAGGTGTTTGCGTCTCCTCTCCAAAGCCCTAACCAGCACCCTCAAATCATGGCCAGTGAAGCGCTGCGCTCGTTCACGGGCCTTCTGCATCTTTCCCGGCGCTATTTCTGTTCACCAGCAGTGTTTGGGCCTAGCTGGAGGGCTGCAGTGTCCAGGGCGTGGCAGCAGACGAACTCGACCCTTCCCCCTTTAAGAGCTGGCCGGCGCCAGGGTGTCTGCTGTCAATCAAGAAATGACCGCACCTGCGCTGCGCCCGGCCTCGGCGGTTTAGCTCAGCACCGCCGGCTTTGCGCCTAAAGATAGTTGTGGAACGCCAGTTTTAGCGCTCGAGCAAACTCTTAGGGCGAAGCTACTGAATATCGGCGAAGTGGCCTCGACATTGCGCCGGGCGCAAACTTTAGCGGCCGCCCGACTTTTCCGCCTCAAAAGTGGCTATACTGAATTTCTAGGCTGGTATTTTTTCCTATTCTCTTGGAATGCTAGGCTACTTAGAATTTATTACAGTTTTCTTTCATCTTCAATTAAATGTTTCTATTGTGGCAGAACCACTGAATGACTCTGGCTAACTGTATATAATTCTCTTTAACGATGTTCTAACACCAGCCTAAACCTGTACCATTGTGTTAGGCATTACTGTGTTTTGTATATAGAGTTTGCATGTATGGGGCGTGGCCCCTTTAAGAGCGTGGGAAAACGCAGGCAAACGCGATGACGTCACGTCGCAAACCACGGGACTGCCCAGGCAGTCCTCGTGGCATCTCCGTTGAGTAAAGACCTGTTTAACTGTTCTCCTGTGTCGAGCTCCGTTATTTGTTGGAATAGGTCAATTCCTACACTATTGCTTGGGGCTCCTTCCCAGTATTCCTCTACCTCTCATTGGTTCCAATGAGGTTTCAGCCTGTATAGTTTCTCCATATGTTTCCATTCTATTCCTTTGGTATAAATTTTCCTTGTACCATTAAGTCTAGCATCTGGCACCAGCAGAGGACTACCTGGAAGGATGTCATCTGCCTGCCTTGTCATCTTGGGATAGGAGAAAAATAAAATCACTTTAAATGGGGACTTTATTGCAGAATTAAGTACAAGAAATTGCATGTGCTTTATTGTATGTCATTCATTCGATTATATTCCCTTTATTAGCTCCTTTTCTTGGAATAGTGGTAGGGGATTCTATAGTAAGGGGAACAGATAGGCGTTTCTGTGGCCGTAGACGTGAATCCAGGATGGTTTGTTGCCTCCCTGGTGCCAGGGTCAAGGATGTCACTGAGCGGCTGCAGGGCATTCTGGAGGGGAGGGTGAACAGCCAGAGGTCGTGGTCCACATTGGTACCAACGACATAGGTAAAAAGAGGGATGAGGTCCTGCAGCAAGAATTTAGGGAGCTTGGTGGAAGATTAAAGAGCAGGACCTCAAAGGTTGTAATCTCTGGATTACTCCCGGTGCCACGTGCTAGTGAGTATAGGAATAGGAAGATAGAACAGATGAATGCGTGGCTAAAGGGATGGTGCAGGAGGGAGGGCTTTAGTTTCCTGGATCACTGGGTCTGCTTCTGGGAAAGGTGGGACTTGTACAAGTCGGACGGTTTACACCTGAACCAGAGGGGGACCAATATCCTTGCGGGGAGGTTTGCTAGCACTGCTGGGGGGGGTTTAAACTAACTTGGCAGGGGGATGGGATACAGAGTGGAGCTATAGTAGGGGGTGATTTACAGCCAAATACGGAGGAAAAAACAAGTCAGCTGGGAAGGCAGAGCAAATATGTGAAGGCAAAAGGGAATATGGCAAGGCTGGAAGGCATTTATTTTAATGCAAGGAGTCTTGCAAATAAAGTGGATGAACTGAAGTTGTTGTTGAACACATGGGAGTACGATATTGTTGCTATCACGGAGACATGGTTGAAGGAGGGTCAGGACTGGCAGCTCAATATTCTGGGGTATAGA
Source organism: Somniosus microcephalus (assembly GCF_052327205.1). Classification (NCBI taxonomy): domain Eukaryota; kingdom Metazoa; phylum Chordata; class Chondrichthyes; order Squaliformes; family Somniosidae; genus Somniosus; species Somniosus microcephalus. Next base: position 186,644,060 of record NC_140995.1, read on the forward strand.
ATCTTCAGGCGAGACAGAGGGGGGTGTAAAAGGGGAGGGGTCAATTACTGCTGTAAGGAGGGATGATATATTAGCGGGTTCCTCTAATGAGGCCATATGGGTAGAACTTAAAAACAAAAAGGGGGCAAGCACTTTGCTGGGAGTGTACTATAGGCCCCCAAACAGTCAGGGGGAGATAGAGGAACAGTAGCAAATCTCAGAGAAGTGCGAAAATAATAGGGTAATAATAGTGGGGGATTTCAACTTCCCCAATATTAATTGGGATAGTCAGAGTGTGAAAGGCTTAGAGGGTGCAGAATTCTTAAAGTGCATCCAGGAGAGCTTTTTGAGCCAACATGTAGAAAGTCCTACAAGAGAGGGGGCGGTACTGGACCTAATTCTAGGGAATGTAGCCGGGCAAGTGGTGGAAGTGTCAGTAGGAGAGCATTTTGGCGACAGTGACCATAATTCGATGAGATTTAAGGTGGTCATGGAAAAAGACAAAGACGGCCCGGAAATAAGGGTTCTAAATTGGGGGAAGGCCGATTTTAATATGATAAGGCAGGATCTGGCCAAAGTGGACTGGGAGCAGCTACTTATAGGAAAATCCACATCAAAACAGTGGGAGACTTTCAGAACGGAAATAGAGAGAGTACAATGCCAACATGTTCCTGTAAAGGTCAAGGGTGGGACCAACAAGCAAAGGGAACCTTGGATGACAAGGGATATACAAAAATGCATTAGGAAAAAAAGGGGGGCTTTTGGCAGTTACAAAAGACTAAAGACGGAGGAAGCCCTAGAGGAGTATAAAAAGTGCAGGGGCATACTTAAAAAAGAAATTAGGAGGGCGAGGAGGGGCCATGAAATAACACTGGCAAGCAAAATAAAGGAAAATCCTAAGATGTTTTATAAGTATATTAAGGGCAAGAGGATAACCAGGGAAAGGGTAGGGCCCATTAGGGACCAAAGTGGCAATCTGTGTGTAGAGCCAGATGAGGTAGGCGGGGTTTTAAATGAATTTTTTGCATCTGTGTTCACTATGGAGAAAGACGATGTAGACATAGAAATCGGGCAAGGGGACTGTGACATACTTGAACATATTAGCATCGAGAGGGAGGAGGTACTAGCGGTTTTAGCAGGCCAAAAAGTGGATAAATCCCCAGGCCCGGACGAGATGTATCCCAGGCTGTTGTATGAGGCAAAGGGGGAGATTGCAGGGGCTCTGACACAAATTTTCAGAACCTCTCTGGCCACAGGGGATGTACCAGAGGACTGGAGAACAGCTAACGTAGTACCATTATACAAGAAGGGTAGCAGGGATAAACCAGGGAATTACAGGCCAGTGAGCCTAACATCTGTGGTAGGGAAATTATTGGAAAAAATTCTGAGGGACAAAATTAGTCTCCACTTGGAGAGGCAAGGATTAATCGGGGATAGTCAGCATGGCTTTGTCAAGGGTAAATCATGTCTGACAAATCTGATTGACTTTTTCGAGGGGGTGACTAGGGGGGTGGATGAGGGAAATGCTGTGGATGTGGTTTACATGGACTTCAGCAAAGCTTTTGACAAAGTCCCGCATAGGAGACTGGTCAAGAAGGTAAGAGCCCATGGGATCCAGGGTGCCTTGGCGCATTGGATCCTAAACTGGCTGAGTGGCAGGAGACAGAGGGTGATGGTCGAAGGTTGCTTTTGTGACTGGAAGCCTGTGTCCAGTGGGGTACCTCAGGGATCGGTGCTGGGTCCCTTGCTGTTTGTGATCTACATAAATGATTTGGATGAGAATGTAAAAGGTATGATCAGTAAGTTCGTGGATGACACGAAAATTGGTGGGGTGGTAAATTGCGAGGAGGAAAGCCTCAGGCTACAGGACGATATAAACGGGTTGGTCAGATGGGCGGAAAAGTGGCAAATGGAATTTAACCCTGAAAAGTGCGAGGTGATGCATTTTGGACGGACAAATAAGGCAAGGGAATACACGATGAGTGGTAGGACCCTAGGAAGTACAGAGGGTCAGAGGGACCTTGGTGTACATGTACATAGATCCCTGAAGGCAGCGGAACAGGTAGATAAGGTGGTTAAAAAGGCATATGGGATACTTGCCTTCATTAGCCAAGGCATAGAATATAAGAGCAGGGAGGTTATGATGGAGCTGTACAAAACGCTGGTGAGGCCACAGCTGGAGTACTGTGTGCAGTTCTGGTCGCCTCACTATAGGAAGGATGTGATTGCTTTGGAGAGGGCGCAGAGAAGATTCACCAGGATGTTACCTGGGATGGAGCGCCTCAGCTATGAAGAAAGACTAAACAGGCTGGGGTTGTTTTCCTTGGAGCAAAGAAGGCTGAGGGGGGACCTGATTGAGGTGTACAAAATGATGAGGGGCTTAGATAGGGTAGATAAAGAGGAACTTTTCCCCTTAGTAGGGGGGGTCAATAACAAGGGGGCATAGATTCAGGGTAAGGGGCAGGAGATTTAGAGGGGATTTGAGGAAGAACTTTTTCACCCAGAGGGTGGTTGGAATCTGGAACTCACTGCCTGAAAGGGTGGTAGAGGCAGGAACCCTCACAACATTCAAGAAGCATTTGGATGAGCACTTGAAATGCCATTGCATACAAGGCTATGGACCAAATGCTGGAAAATGGGATTAGACTGGACAGGGATTGATGGACGGCGCAGACACGATGGGCCGAAGGGCCTCTTTCTGTGCTGTATAACTCTATGACTCTAAGTACAAGTATGGATATTGGAAGAGTTTTCAGGCAGAGTTTGGAAAATAGTTAGTGCCTCTATCAAACGGGATAATACCTGGAAAAATACTAAACTATTACTGAAAACAGAAACCAGGATATGCAACAGCTGTGACTTATCCTCTTGGTTACATGGCTCTGAAACCTGGCCAATAAGGAAAACCACAGAGAATAAACTAGACACTTCAACATCAAATGTCTTCACAAGATACTTATGATCAGTTGGACAGATAACGTGATGAACAAGAAAGAGAAAGAACAAAGCAACCTCCAGGAAGCCGACTTACAAAACGAAAGAACATAAGAACTAGGAGCAGGAGTCGGCCATTCGGCCCTTCGAGCCTGCCCCGCCATTCAATGAGATCATGGCTGATCTTCTGCCTCAACTCCGTTCACCGGCCCTATCGCCATATCCCTTGATGACCTTACTAGTCAGAAATCTATCGACTTCTGTTTTGAATATATCCAATGACTGAGCCTCCACAGCCCTCTCAGGTAGAGAATTCCAAAGATTCACCACCCTCTGTGTGAAGAAATTTCTTCTCATCTCAGTCCTGAATGGCCTACCCTTTATCCTGAGGCTGTGGCCCCTGGTTCTAGACTCCCCAGCCAAGGGAAACATTCTCCCAGCATCCACCTTATCAAGCCCTGTAATAATTTTGTATGCTTCAATGAGATCCCCTCTCATTCTTTTGAATTCAAGAGAATCATATAGTGCACATGCTCAGGATGCAAAACTGCAGGCTAGTGCAATCAGAACAGTAGTCCTCAACCCCACTTACAGCCCTACTCTCTGGAAGTCCCTCCTCTTTGCTACCCATCGCCCCACTTTCAAAAGCTTCCTCAAAACCAATGTCTTTGTCCGTGCTTCAGTCATCTCCCCTAACTCTTCTGTTACTGCACAACATTAATTTCTCCTTTGTGAAGTGTCTTGGGACATTTACTATTTTAATGGTGCCATATCAATGCAAATTACTGTTGTCAAACACTAAAAGAGTAGCCAAATAAAAAAAGGGAAGGATGGAAGGCCAAGAATAACCTGCCAAATTATTGCAGAGAAGGACGTTCTAGAAGAGGACATCACCTGGGGAAAGGCGCAACAGCTAATCAAAACACAAGGTGGAGTGAAAAAAGACTGGTGCTGGCACTATTTGTCTAGAACACGACAGGAGCTAGACTTTATTACACAAACCTTATTAGTTAACTTAATTGCTATATTTACAGGGCTTTTTCACGGAACTTTGCATATGTTAATTTTAGATTGGATGCACAGCATGATATCCAGGGATAGAATAAGGGATGAGCAAAAAAAGATCAAATATCAGCAGGAAATGGACACATAGAGATAGTGAAAGGGAAATAAGAAGTAAGAAAGATAAAAGAAGAAGCAAAGAATCAGTGAAAAGGTGGCAATTTAAGTGGATAAAATGTATCACTTAATGGGCTACATTGAAGATAATAAAATTTTATTGCAACAATGATTTGAGCACAGTCTGAGAAAATTAAATTTGTTAAGATAAAGTATGGTAGAGGTTAGAGGTGATTCTGGATCTCAGCTAGAATCCTCTGAGGAGATACTGAGTCAAAGCTACTTGTAGGAGCTTGGGAAAACAGTTCAAGACGGAAAACCAGTCACAACCAGAAACGTTAAACTCTCCTTTTTCAGAATCCGATGGCTTCCTGTGGCTTGTCAGAATTTTCTGCTTTTAGTTCAATATTCAGCGTTTGTCTTTTTATCCATAACTACCTTAATGTTGAAGTGGACTCCAATTGAAAAGAGTATAGACACATTAAGTATATACTTACAAATTAGTGGCAGGGAATTTGAGTTAAATTAGCAAGGACCATAGCGTTCCTACACACTTAGGCCGCAGTTGTATTCCTGGTACAATTGTCTTATACAGTTTGCTAAAATGTGAAGTACCATTAATTTGGCAACTTCATACCTGTGTTAACCATACATTTTGCATTAATGTAGAGCTAAAACTGCTTCTCATCAATCCAAAATGTGTAGTATAACTAGTAAACTGTGTTTACAAAGCTCATATAACAATTTTAACAAGGAGAACTGAAAAAGGAAATATGAGGGGCAAAGAGAGTGTAGGAGAATAGATTAGCAGGTAATATAAAAGGGAACCCAAAAGTCTTTCATACATATATAAATAATAAAATGGTAGTCAAAAGAAGTGTGGGGCCAATTAGGGACCAGAAAGGAAATTTTCTTGTGGAGGCAGAGGGCATGGCTGAGGTACTAAATGAGTACTTTGCATCTGTCTTCATTAAAGAGGGTGCTACCAATGTCACAGTAAAGGTGGAGATAGTAGAGAAATTGGACAGAATAAAAATAGATAAAGAGGAGGTACGTAAAGGGTTTGCAATGCTCAAAGTAGGTAAGCCACCGAGTCCGAATGGGAGGCGTCTTAGGTTGCTGACCAAGTACGGGTGGAGATTACAGATGCTCTGGCACAATCTTCCAATCCTCTTTAGATGAGTGGTGCCAGAGGACTGGAGGATTGCAAATGTTACACCCCTGTTCAAAAACGGGGAGGGGGATAATCCCAGCAACTACAGGCCAGTCAGCCTAACGTCAGTAGGATAATAATTCAAGACAAGCACTTGGAACAATATGGGTTAATAAATGACAGCCACCATTGATTTGTTCGACTAACTGGATTGAGTTCTCTGAAGAAGTAACGGAGAGGTTTGAAGAAGGTAGTGTGGTTGATGTTGTGTCTATGGACTTTCAAAAGGCGTTTCAAAAAGTACACTGATTGTAGGGAGGAGGTGGGACCAGTTCAAACCGGACAGTTTGCACCTGGGCAGGGCTGGAACCGATGTCCTAGGGGGAGTGTTTGCTAGTGCTCTGGGGAAGGGTTTAAACCAAAATGGCAGGGGGTTGGGAACCTGAGCAGGGAGACAGAGGAAAGGGAAACAAGGATAAAAGCAAAAGATAGGAAGGAGAAAAACAAAAGTAGCAGTCAGAGAAATCAACGCTTTAAATCAAACATGGCCACAGTAAATAATAATTCTAATAGGTCTAAGAGCATTAAAAAAACAAGCCTGAAGGCTTTGTGTCTTAATGCGAGGAGCATTCGTAATAAGGTGGATGAATTGGCTGCGCAAATAGAAGTAAACGAATATGATTTGGTTGGGATTACGGAAACGTGGCTCAAGGATGGCCAAGGCTGGGAACTCAACATCCAGGGGTATTTGATAATCAGGAAAGATAGGCAAAAAGGAAAGGGAGGTGGGGTAGCATTACTGGTTAAAGAAGGGATTAACACAATTGTAAGAAAGGATATTAGCTCTGATGATGTGGAATCTGTATGGGTAGAATTGAGAAATACTAAGGGGCAGAAAACGTTAGTGGGAGTGGTATACAGACCTCCAAACAGTAAGGCGGAGGTTGGGGATGGCATTAAAAGGGAAATTAAAGAAGCGTGCAATAAGGGCACAGAGTCATCATGGGTGACTTTAATCTACATATAGATTGGGCTAACCAAATTAGTAACAATACTGTGGAGGAGGAATTCCTGGAGTGTTTATGGAATGGTTTCCTGAATCAATATGTCGAGGAACCAACCAGAGATCAGGCCATCTTAGACTGGGTATTATGTAACGAGAAAGGATTAATTAGCAATCTTTTTGTATGAGGCCCCTTGGGTCGGAGCGATCATAATATGATCGAATTCTTCATTAAGATGGAGAATGAAGTAGTTGACTCAGAGACTAGGGTCCTAAATTTAAATAAAGGAAACTACGATGGTCTGAGACACTCGGCACTGAATCACCTAGATGGTAAGGAGACCTACATCAGAATGCTGTTTATAGACTGCAGCTCAGCATTCAACACTATCGTCCCCAACAAGCTGGCCACCAAACTCCAAACTCTTGGCCTGAACACTTCCCTCTGCAACTGGACCCTGGACTTCCTAACAAACAGACCCCAGTCTGTCAAATTAGGTAACCACACCTCCCCCCCCCTGACCCTGAACACGGGGGCCCCACAAGGATGTGTGCTGAGCCCCCTCCTCTACTCCCTCTTCACCCACGACTGTGTGGCTGTTAATGGTTCCAACACCATCATCAAGTTTGCGGATGACACCACGGTAGTAGGCCAGATCACCAACAACGATGAGTCAGCCTATAGGGAGGAGGCCCAGCATCTCGTGAAGTGGTGCGCCGATAACAACCTGGCCCTTAACACCAAGAAAACAAAAGAAATCATTGTGGACTTCAGGAAGTCCAAAGGCGGAAGTCACACCCCCAGCCACATCAATGGGGCTGTGGTGGAAAGGGTGGACAGCTTTAAGTTCCTCAGAGTCCACATCACGGAAGACCTCTCCTGGTCCCTCAACACCTCCTCTCTGGTGAAGAAGGCCCAGCAGCGCCTATATTTCTTAAGGAGGCTGAAGGGATGTAATCTGTCACCCCTGATCCTCTCTAACTTTTACCACTGCACTATAGAGAGCATCCTGACAAACTGTATCACAGTATGGTATGGCAGCTGTAGCTACTATGACCGGAAAGCCCTGCAGCGGGTAGTCAAAACTGCCCAACGCATTACCGGCACCCGGCTACCGACCATAGAGCACATATACTAGAAACGCTGTCTACGGAGGTCACGTTCCATCATCAAAGACCCTACCCACCCCAGCCACAGTCTGTTCGCCCTCCTACCATCTGGGAGATGCTACAGATGCATTCGCACCCGTACGACCAGATTTAGGAACAGCTTCTTTCCCATCCTACTGAACTCCACAAATAAACTCTAAAGCCTGCACATCTGCCAATGCACTTTATTATGGTCATATTTATGTTAATATACTACAAGCCAAATGTATGTTGAATGTTTAAATGTCTTAATCCAAATGTACACTCTCGGGAGCCGCAAGCCTACATTTCGTTGTACTGCACTTGTGCACTAACAATGACAATAAAAGTTGATTTGATTTGATTTGATTTGATTGATTTGAGTTGGGTAGGATTGATTGGGGAATGTCACTCAAAGGGTTGATGGTGGATAGGCAATGGCAAACATTCAAAGACCGAATGGATGAACTACAGAGTTTGTTCATCCCAGTTTGGCATAAAAATAAAACAAAAAAGGTGACTCAACTGTGGCTAACAAGGGAAATTAGGGATAGCACAAGATCCAAGGAGAGGACATATAAATTGGCCAGAAAAAGCAATAATCCTGAGGATTGGGAGCAGTTTAGGATTCAACAGAGGACAAAGGGATTAATTAAGAAGGGGAAAATAGAATATGAGAGTAAGCTTGTAGGGAACATAAAAACTGACTGTAAAAGCTTTTATAGATATGTGAAGAGAAAAAGATTGGTGAAGTCAAGCGTAGGTCCCTTACAGTCAGAATCAGGGGAATTTATAATGGGGAACAAAGAAATGGCAGACCAACTAAATACATATTTTGGTTCTGTCTTCACAAAGGAGGACACAAATAACCTCCCAGAGATGCCGGGGAACATAGGGTCTGATGAAAGGGTGGAACTGAAAGAAATCAGTATTTGTAGGGAAATGGTGTTAGGAAAATTGATGGGACTGAAGGCCGATAAATACCCTGGGCCTGATAATCTACATCCTAGGGTACTTAAGGAAGTGGCCCTAGAAATAGTAGATGCATTGCTGGTCATCTTCCAGAACTCAATAGACTCTGGAACAGTACCCATGGATTGGAGGGTAGCTAATGTTACCCCATTATTCAAAAAAGGTGGTAGAGAAAAAGCGGGGAATTATAGACCGGTAAGCCTGACATCGGTAGTGGGGAAAATGCTAGAGTCCATTATAAAAGATGTAATAGCAGAGCACTTGGAAAGCAGTGACAGGATCAGACAAAGTCAACATGGATTTACAAAAGGTAAATCGTGCCTGACTAATCTACTGGAATTTTTTGAGGCTGTAACTGGTAAAATAGATAAGGGAGAACCAGTGGATGTGGTGTATTTGGACGTTCAGAAGGCTTTCGATAAGGTCCTGCATAAGAGATAAGCGTGCAAAATTAAGGCACATGGGATTGGGGGCAAGGTATTGACTTGGATAGAGAACTGGTTGGCGAATAGAAAGCAAAGAGTTGGAATAAACGGGTCGTTTTCTGAGTGGCAGGCAGTGACTAGTGGGGTACTGCAAGGATCGGTCCTAGGACCCCAGCTGTTCACAATATATATTAATGATCTGGATGAGGGAATTGGATGTAATATCTCCAAATTTGCAGACGACACAAAGCTGGGTGGGAGGGTATGCTGTGAGGAGGATGTTGTGAAACCATAGTACGATTTGGACAGGTTGGGTGATTGGGCAGAAACATGGCAAATGCACTATAATGTGGATAAATGTGAGGTTATCCACTTTGGTGGCAAAAACAGGAAGGCAGATTATTATTTGAATGGCAATAGATTAGGAGAAGGGGAAGTGCAAAGAGACCTGGGTGTTCTTGTACACCAGTCGCTGAAGGTAAGCATGCAGGCAGCAGGCGGTTAAGAAGGCAAATGGTATGTTGGCCTTCGTAGCAAGAGGGTTCGAGTACAGGAACAAGGATGTCTTGCTGCAGGGCCTTGGTGAGACCGTACCTTGAGTATTGTATGCAGTTTTGGTCGCCTTATCTGAGGATGGACGTTCTTGCCATGGAAGGAGTGCAGCGAAGATTCACCAGGCTGATACCTGGGATGGCAGGAATGACGTATGAGGAGAGATTGTGTCGATTGGGCTTATACTCACTGGAGTTTAGAAGATTGAGAGGGGGTCTCATCGAAACCTATAAAATTCTGTCAGGCCTGGACAGACTAGATGCAGGAAGGATGTTTCCGATGGCCGGGGAGTCCAGAACCAGGGGTCATAGTCTAAGGATAAGGGGTAAGCCATTTAGGACTGAGATGAGGAGGATTTCTTCACCCAGAGAGTGGTGAACCTGTGGAATTCTCTGCCACAGAGGGCGGTGGAGGCCAGTTCATTAAATATATTTAAGAAGGAGTTGGATATATTTCTTAAGGCTAAAGGGATCAAGGGATATGGGGAGAAGGCAGGGACAGGGTACTGAATTTGGATGATCAGCCATGATCTCATTGAATGGCAGAGCAGGCTCGAGGGGCCGAATGGCCTAGTCCTTCTCCTATCTTCTATGTTTCTATGTTACCACATAATAGACTTGCTAGCAAAATTGAAGCCCATGGGATTAAAGGGGCAGTGGCAGCGTGGATATGAAATTGACTAAGAGACAGAAAGCAGAGAGTAGTGATGAATGGCTGTTTTTCAGACGGGAGGGGTCGGTATTAGGACCGCTGCTCTTTTTGATATATAATGACCTGGACTTGGTAATACAGGGCATAATTTCAAAGTTTGCAGATGACACAAAACTCAGAAATGTAGTTAACAGTGAGGAGGACAGTAACAGACTTCAGGAGGATTGGTGAAATGGGCAGACACATGGCAGGATGAAATTTAATGCAGATAAGTGTGAAGTGATGAATTTTGACAGGAAGAATGAGAAAAGGCAATATAACCTAAGTGATACAATTTTAAAGGAGGTGCAGGAATAGAGAGACCTCGGGATGTACATACACAGATATTTGAAGGTGGCAGAACAAGTTTAGAAGGCTGTTAATAAAGGCATATGGGATACTTGGCTTTATAGCAAGGGGCATAGAGTACAAAAGCAAGGAAGTTATGCTAAACCTTTATAAATCACTGGTTAGGCCCCAGCTGGAGTATTGTGGCCAATTCTGGGCACCGCACTTTAGGAAGAATGTCAAGGCCTTAGAGAGGGTGCAGAGGAGATTCACGAGAATTACACCAGAGATGAGGGACTTCATTTGTGTGGAGAGACTGGAGAAACTGGGTTTGTTCTACCTTAGAGCAAAGAAGGTTAAGGGGAGATTTAATAGAGGTGTTCAAAATCATGAATGGTTTTGATAGAATAAGAGAAACTGTTTCCAGTGGCAGAAGGGTCGGTAACCAGAAGACACAGATTTAAGGTAATTGGTAAATGAACCAGAGGCGAGATGAGAAGAATTTTTTTTATGCAGTGAATTGTTATGCCTGAAAGGGTGGTGGAAGCAGATTCAATAATAACTTTTAGAAGAGAATTGGATAAGTACTTGGATAAGGGGAAAAATTTGCAGGGCTATAGTGAAAGGGCAGGGAGAGTGACTAATTGGATAGCTCTTTCAAAGAGCTGGCACAGGCACGATGGGCTGAATGGAGAAAATTTGAATGGGCTGCGCGCCCAGTTAAAGGGACCACGCACTTAAAAAAAAAATAGAGTGAACCTTGCCCTTAACTTTCTCTGGTCTAAGGAGAACAACCCCAGTTTCTCCAGTCTCTCCTTCTGTGCTGTATCATTCTATGAATTTTAATATATACTGAAATTATTATTTCCAAGTATTCAACTGTTGATTCTCATCTGATGAACTTGCAGTGATGTTGTCACAATTGTTATTCCTTCAGCAGCCATGTGATCAGTGGCAGCTTGGATAAGGAATTGGCTTAAGGACAGAATACAGCAAATTGTGCTAAATGGCTGTTTTTCAGACTGAAGGATGGTAGACAATGGTGTTCCCCAAGGGTCAGTGCTGGGACCACTGCTTTTTTTGATATATATAAATGACCTGGATATTGGAATACAGAGTAGAATTTATAAATTTGCCGATGACACCAAACTTGGGGGTATGGCAAACAGTGAGGATGATACCAATCGACTGCAACAGGACATAGAAAGGCTAGCAGAATGGGCAGACAAGTGGCAGATGGAATTTAAAACAGAGAAGTGTGAGGTGATGCATTTTTGCAGAAGGAACAGGGAGAGGCAATATACACTTAATGGCACAGTTTTAAAGAGTGTGCAGGGACAGAGGGATTTGGGAGCTAATGTGCATAGGTCCCTGAAGGTGGCAGGACATATTGAGAGAGTGGCTAGCAAAGCATATGGGATCTTGGGCCTCATAAATAGAGGTACTGAGTACAAAAGTAGAGAAGTTATGCTGAACCTTTATAAAGCACTGGTTAGGCCACAACTGGAATATTGCATCCAGTTCTGGTCACCACACTTTAGGAAGGATGTGAAGGCCCTTGAGATGGTGCAGAGGAGATTTACCAGAATGGTTCTGGGAATGGGGGATCTTAGCTACAAAGACAGGTTGGAGAAGCTGGATTTGTTTTCATTAGAGCAAAGGAGGTTGAGGGGTGATTTGATAGAGGTGTTCAAGATTATGACGGGTTTCGATAGGCTAGACGAGGAAAAGCTGTTCCCACTAGTTGATGGCACAAGGACTAGGGGACACAGATTTAAGGTTTTGGGCAAGAGATACAGGGGGGGAAGTGAGGAAAAACTTTACATGCAGCAAATGGTGAGGACCTGGAATTCGCTGCCGATGGAAGTGGTGGAAGCGGAGACACTCAATGTTTTCAAGGGGAGACGGGATAGGCACTTGAGGGAAATAAACTTGCAGGGCTACGGGGATAAAGCGGGGGAATGGGACTGACTGGATTGCTCTACAGAGAGCGGGCATGGACTCGATGGGCCAAATGGCCTTCTTCTGTGCCGTTATGACTTTATGACTATATGACTCCATCTCCAACCTCCCTTTCCTCTCCAAAGTCCTTGAACATGTTGTTGCCTCCCAAATCTGTGCCCATCTTTCCCGCAATTCCATGTTTGAATCCCTCCAATCAGGTTTCCGCCCTTGCCACAGTACCGAAACGGCTCTCATCAAAGTCACAAATGACATCCTATGTGACTGTAACAAAGGTAAACTATCCCTCCTCATCCTTCGTGACTTGTCTGCAGCCTTTGACACGGTTGACCACTCCATCTTTCTCCAACGCCTCTCCACCGTCGTCCAGCTGGGTGGGACCGCACTCGCCTGGTTCCATTCTTATCTATCTAATCGTAACCAGAGAATCACCTGCAACGGCTTTTCTTCCTGCTCCCGCATCGTTACTTCTGGTGTCCCCCAAGGATCTATTCTTGGCCCACTCCTATTTCTCATCTACATGTTGCCCCTTGGCGACATCATCCGAAAACACAGCGTCAGTTTCCACATGTACACTGACGACACCCAGCTCTACCTCACTACCACTTCTCTTGACCCCTCCACGGTGTTTAAATTGTCAGACTACATGTCCGACATCCAGTACTGGATGAGCAAAAATTTTCTTCAATATTGGGAAAACCGAAGCTATTGTTTTTGGTCCCTGCCACAAACTCCGTTCCCTAGCCATTAACTCCATCCCTCTCCCTAACATCTGGCTGAGGCTGAACCACACTGTTCACAACCTTGGTGTCATATTTGACCTTGAAATTAGCTTCCGACCACATATCCGTAGCATAACAAAGACCACCTACTTCCACCTCCGTAACATCGCCTGTCTCCACCCTTGCCTCAGCTCATCCGCTGCTGAAACCCTCACCCATGCGTTTGTTACCTCTAGACTTGACTATTCCAAAGCACTCCTGGCTGGCCTCCCACATTCCACCCTATGTAACCTTGAGGTCATCCAAAACTCAGCTGCCTGTGTCCTAACTCACACCAAGTCCCGCTCGCCCATCACCCCTGTGCTCGCTGACCTACATTGGCTCCCAGTTAAGCAGCACCTTGATTTCAAAATTCTCATCCTTGTTTTCAAACCCCTCCATGGCCTCGTCCCTTTCTATCTCTGTAATCTCCTTCAGCTCCACAACACCCCTGAGATATCTGCGCTCCTCTAATTCTGCCCTCTTGAGCATCCCTGATTATAATCGCTCAACCTTTAGTGGTCATGCCTTCTGTTGCCTAGGCTCTCAGCTCTGGAGTTCCCCGCCTAAACTTCTCCACCTCTCTACCCTCCTTTAAGACGCTCCTTAAAACCTACCTCTTTGACCAAGCTTTTGGTCACCTGCCCTAATTTATCCTTATGTGGATTGGTGTCAAATGTTTTGTCTTAAAATACACCTGTGCAGCGCCTTGGGACGTTTTACTACGTTAAAGGTGCTATATTAATACAAGTTGTTGTTGTTGACTCATTCACATGACTGGAAATGTCTGCCATGAGTGTTAATGCCACTAAAATCAAAACTGAATTAGAGAACTCCGACAATGACTGGGTGGTGCAATGGATTAGCACCTTCCTCTTTTACACCTGGAATCTGAGTGCAGCCCAGCCTGGTGGCCAGAGGATTGCTGGAGCTTGGAGTGCTTTAGCACAAAGAGTGGCTGAGGTAGAGAACATTGCATTTTAAGGGAAAGTGTTTGAAGCAGGGCTACAGGGGGAGAACGAGGCATTAGTTTTAGGTTATTCCAGCAAAGAGCTGGCACAGTTATAATGGGCTAAATGACCTCCTGCTATGCTGTGAAATTATGCGGTTCCATGAGATGAATATTTCCGTTCCCTGTTGTCCTACATAAAATGAGTTTAGTAACTCAACCAGTTCCATGTGAGCAAGAGTCCACAGCGCAAAGCTAGCATTAAATGGAATTTGTTATCTTCAATAATTACTGAATACAGTAATGGTGCTTTATCCTAGAAGGCTTTACCATATTCTTTACATTCACCTTCTTTTATAAATAAATTTTAGAACCTATTTATCTTACATTTAATTGGTACATTAGATTGGACGAGATAGCAATTTTCCGCTCCCATGCCTAGTAAAGAGCTATTAATATGTGTTTTATTAGTTTTTTTATTGTCAGTATGGGAGTGCTTTATTTTAGTCTGTGGTATATGGACACCAATGAGCCGACATTAAAAACAATCTCCCGCTCTCTTCCCTACCTTTGCTGAATCTGGTAACTCACAATAGGGTATGGGTCCACACGTATTGCAGCCATCCTGCACCTCACCCGTGACTATTCTAAACATGTAGGCCTACGCAGCAAGTGTTGTCATATTAGTTAAGTAGAGGGGTGGCATCATAGCCAAGTCCAATTCTGTACTCATCTGACATGCACGCTTTCCAGCAGAATCTCTGGTAAATGGACAGGAGAAAGCACTCTGGTTAATTTCACCTCCCCATAGTCTTTTTCATGGCAGTACTGAGTTAGCGTAATACTTCAAGTACTAAATAAAAGATGTAATGATGCTCCACTGTAAATGAGCCTGCACCTTATATATTTCATGTAAGAGTGTTGTAGAAAGGAAAACATGTTTTCATCATTCTGTATCCTTAAGAAGACCACCTTCCTTGCAGAAAAAAAGCATTAAGTTTTCAAAAGACAGCTGATTTATTGTGGCACTTTTATGAACACCTGACAACATCTTCCATTTTTGCTCCCAGGGGTGCAAGTCCTGGGAGACTGTGTTGACCTGGTCCGCTGCCTCCTTCCAGGCAACTTGTGCTGCTGCTTTTGCAGAACTAAAAAAAAAAATCACCACTTTTCTTTGCTGCAGAACTTCATCATTGAAAGGAACAATTTTCCATATCACTTCTTGCAACCATTCTTCCAGAGAGCAAATGGTGGTTTGGTCGTTAAGGGGGAGCTTCATTCCTTTAAGTGCTGCTGACTGGCCGGATGTTTCAACTGGCATTCAGTCACCTTGCAGATCTGACTCTCTGTACAAATTTTTCCACATGTAGGGATTGTAGGCTAAGACAGCAGACCTTACATCACAAAATTTGGCATAACCCAGCCCCCTGTGCTACCGCTATGGATGGGCTTATGCCACAGATGTGTGGAGTAGTAATTTGTCTTAATAACTTCAGTTTCTCCATGTTTGTAAAAGCCTGTTGGTCAAAATTATTTTTCTAATAACACATTTTCCCTAATAGAGTAGTGATTTGAATCACTGTCAGTGTACTGAACTGCTTTACCACAGGCACCATTCTGCACTTACATGCTAGTGTTTTAGTGCTGGATGCGTATCCCAGAATACATACTTCTGAATCCATATCTATTTTATCATTCTGGCAAGTGAGATGGTGCCCATCACTGCTAAGATACTGATCTCAGCTCTCCAATGGCTAAGCGTATTTATCCGGTGAATAGTTGAGCCACAGACACCAGGACCTGGCCAGTTTGATCCCTATCCTGTGCCAAATTAGTTAATCTCAGTTGAGGTAACTGTGGGAGCAGCTCTGTGTTAGGGAAGATAGGAAAAAGGTCAGAGAATTCCTGTTCCTAATCTCCATCCATTAACCCCTGCTGCAGGAGAACATTTGTCACTCTTGGGTGAGACAAGATTGTACTTGGCTGTGAGGCCTCTCTCCCATGATTGAATAGTTTACGGACATCTCACAGTCAGGAATAACATAATCTGGGTAAGATAAAAGAGGGTGCCTGGCACCCATGGAACAAGGGTTCAACACTTCGGCATAGAGAACTGATGTGAAACGCAAGTGAATTCTATTGTTCATATTTATTAATGGGACCATTTTGTGGTGGGTGGGGGGGGGAAGGGGAGGGAACAGCTGTTTGGCATTTAAAAAAATTAAAGTACAAATGGGTTTTATTCAAAGTGAGCAATCTGAAAGTTGAGATTATTTAACTCAATTATTAACACACTCTTTTACTGATATTGCAAACAGATGATGTATTGGTGCTCCAACATGCTGTGCCACTGAATGGGAGAATAGGGGTTTGCGCTGAAGATTTCTAACATTAGCAACTCTAGGTCTCAGCCATACCAGCAGCCAGTTGTTTACCTGGAAGGAAGGGATAGCTAGTAGGTGAGTCAGCTGGGGTCAATCTTGTACACTGTTATGTTATTTGAGGAGATAACAGACCTAATAGACAGGGATGAGATAATGGATGTTGGGGGTAACTTTCAACTTAGATGGAGGTGAAAAACTGGCGGTATTGGATCAGTTATATACCCCACGCAAATTTCCTTTTCCAGTGTGCCCCCTGCTGAAGTTGAAAGTTATCCCCGCTATCTGTCTGGATTTCAGGAAGGCATTTGACACCATCTCACATAGTTGGCTACAACATAAGGTCCAAGCCCGTGGGATAGATGGGTATGTGTTAAAATGGATTGGCAAATGGTTAGTTGGTAGACACTATTGAGTAGCAGTGCATGGACGGGTACCTGGTTAGCTGCCAGTTACCAGTGGAGTGCCACAAGGTTCACTGCTGTTTATAATTTTTACAAATGCTTTAGAGAAAGGAACAGTGTCCAAATTTGCAGACGATACCAAATTCAGAGCAGTGGTAAATGATGAATATCAATGAGCACAAACTGAAAAGGACCTTTGACAAGTTCAATCAGTGGGCGGAGAAATGGCAGATGCAATTTAATATGGGAAATATAAAGTCATCAGATTTGACGCAGGGAAGGTTGATGTATATTATGTGTTAAATGGGAATGTAACTGAGGTATCGAATCAGGAGAGGGACCTTGGGGGTTTTAGGGGATAGGTCACGGAGACCATCAGCACAATTATTCCCAGGCTGTGCAAAACACACACAGAATGTTGGGATGCATAGCAAGGGATATAATATATAAATCAGAAAGGCCATTTCAAAACTGTATTTGCCCTGATAAGAGCACATCTGGGAGTACTGCATGCAGTTTTAGTCTCCCCATTTCAAAAAGGATATTCAGTTATTAAAGGGGGTACAGAAAAGGGCTACATGTTTGATCCCAGAACTTAAGGGAATGATGTGTAAGGAACGTTTGATTACCCTGGATCTTTTCTCTCTTGAAAACAGAAGACTGAGATTAAGAGTGGTACATAGGAGGAGCAGGTGATGAACAAATAACCTTAATGGGTTTCAAGAATGAACTCAACAGGTTCGTCAACAACTGGGATTCAGAATTATTGGAAATACATCATTCTTTCTGTTATTTCTCATCACTGAGAGAGCTATTTTGGTCTGATTTAACAATTCAACTTAAATGCTCCAAAAAACAGTTGCTGGGACTCCTTGAATTTAACCCGACAATTCAATTCAAAAACGAGCTATACACATGACTGAACCAACATTGTTTATCTTTGAAGTATGTAGCTTAGTCTTTTCTTTCAATCCTATAACCTTGGAGTTTAGAAGGTTGAGGGGTTTATTAATTCAGGTATTTAAATTGATAAAGGGATTGGATAAGGTAGCTACACAGAAAATATTCCCTCTGGGAATTCAGAACACTCTTAAAATTAGGCCATTCAGGAGTGAAATCAGGCAGCAGTTTTTCACACAAGTGGAAGTTTGGAACGCTCTTACCCCAAAAGGCGGTAGATGCTGGATCACTTGAAATTTTCAAGTCTGAGATTGACAGATTTTTATTAAGCACAGGTACCAAAGGATATGGAAAAAGGCAGGTAAATGGAGTTGTGGCACAGATCATCCATGACCTAATGGAATGGCGGAATAGGCTCGAGGTTCTGAATGGCCTACTCCCATTCCAAGGAGACAACTAAACAAACCTTGCGTCATTTGTATCTTTTTAAAAATTTGGTCATTGGATGTGGATGTCTCTGGCAAAGCCAGCATTTATTGCCCTTTCCCAATTGCCCTCGAGAATGTGGTAGAGCCGCCTTCTTGAACCGCTGCAGTCTGTGGTGAAGATACTCCCACAGTGCTGTTAGGAAGGGAGTTCTAGGATTTTGACCCAGCAACAATGAAAGAACGGTGATATATTTCCAAGGCAGGTTGGTGTGTGACTTGGAGTGGAACTTGGAGGTGATGGTGTTCCCATGCACCTGCTGCCCTTGTCCTACTAGCTGGAAGAGGTCGCGGGTTTGGGAGGTGCTGTTGAAGAAGCCTTGGTGGGTTGCTGCAGTGCATCTTGTAGATGATACACACTGTAGTTACGGTGGTAGAGGGAGTGAATGTTTAAGGTGTTGGATGGGGTACCAATAAAGTGGGCTGCTTTGTCCTGGATGGTGTAAAGCTTCTTGAGTGTTGTTAGAGCTGCACTTATCCAGGCAAGTGAGAGTATTCCATCACACTCCTGACTTGTGCCTTGTAAAGGGGGAAAGGCTTTGGGAAGTCAGAGGGTGTGACGCTCACCATAGAATACCGAGCCTCATAGAATACCTGTCCTTTTAGCCACAGTACCTATGTGGCTGGTCCAGTTAAGTTTCTTGTCAATGGTGACCCCCAGAATGTTGTCAGTGAGGAATTTGGTGATAGTAATGCTGTTGAATGCAAAGGGGCAGTGGTTAGATTCTCTCTTGTTGGAGATAGTAATTGCCTGGCATGAATGTTACTTGCCACTTATCAGCCCAAGCCTGAACGTCGTCCAGGTCTTGCTGCATGCGGGCACGGACTGCTTCATTATCTGAGGAGTTGCGAATGGAACTGAACACTGTGCAATCATCAGCGAACATTCCCACTTCTGATCTTATGATGGAGCGAAGGTCATTGATGAAGCAGCTGAAGATGGTTGGCCTAGGACACTGCCCTGAGGAACTCCTGCAGCGATATCCTGGAGCTGAGATGATTGCCCTCTAACAACCACAAACATCTTCCTTTGTGCTAGGTATGACTCTAGCCAGTGGAGTTTCCCCCGATTCCCATTGACTTCAATTTTACTGGGGCTCCTTGATGCCATACTCGGTCAAATGATGCCTTGATGTCCAGGGCAGTCACTCTCACCTCACCTCACCTCTGGAATTCAGCTCCTTTGCGCATGTTTGGACGAAGGCTGTAATGAGGTCTGGAGCAGAGTGGTCCTGGCAGAACCCAAACTGAGCAACGGTGAACAGGTTATTGGTAAGTGGCGCTTGATAGCACCATCGGCACCTTCCATCACTTTGCTGGTGATTGAGAGTAGACTGATGGGGTGATAATTGGCCGGATTGGATTTGTCCTGCTTTTTGTGGACAGGAAATACCTGGGCAGTTTTCCACATTGTCGGGTAGATGCCAGTGTTATAGCTGTTCTTGAACAGCTTGGCTAGAGGCGTGGCCATTTCTGAAGCACAAGTCTTTTGCACGACCGCTGGGATGTTGTTGGGGCCCATAGCCTTTGCTGTATCCAGTGCGCTCAGCCGTTTCTTGATATCACGTAGAGTGAATGGAATTGCTTGAAGACTGGCTTCTGTGATGGTGGGGACCTCAGGAGGAGGCTGAGACAGATCATCCACTTGGCACTTCTGGCTGAAGATGGTTGCAAACGCTTCAGCCTTGTCTTTTGCACTCGTGTGCTGGGCTCTGCCATCATTTAAGGATGGAGATGTTCATAGAGCTTCCTCCTCCTAGTTGTTTAATTGTCTGCCACCATTCACGGCAGGACTGCAGAGCTTTGATCTGATCCTTTGGTTGTGGGATAACTTAGCTCTGTTCATAGCATGCTGTTTCCACTGTTTAGTATGTATGTAGTCCTGTGTTGTAGCTTCACCAGGTTGGTACTTCATTTTTAGGTACACCATGGTACTACATTAGTACATATGCTACTCCTGGTATGCTCTTCTACACTCCTCATTGAACCAGGGTTGGTCATCTGGCTTGCTGGTAATGGCAGAGTGAGGGATATGCCAAGCCATGCAGTTACAGATTGTTGTGGAATACAATTCTGCTGCTGCCAATGGCCCATAGCACCTCATGGACACCCAGTTTCGAATTGCTAGATCTGTTCTGAATCTATCCCTATTAGCACTGTGGTAATATCACACATGCTGGAAGGCGTCCTCAGTGTGAAGACGGGACTTCGTCTCCAGAAGGACTGTGCGGTGGTCATTGCTACCAATACTATCATGGGCATGCAATAGGTAGATTGGTGAGGACGAGGTCAAGTAGGTTGTGTTGGTTCTCTCACCACCTGGCAGCTACCAGTCCTTCAGGTCTCGGCCAGCAGTGGTGCTACCGCGCCACTCTTGGTGATGGACATTGAAGTCCCCAACCCAGATTATGTTCCATGCCCTTGCTACCCTCAGTGCTTCTTCCAAGTGGTGTGGGTCTAGAGTCACATATAGGCCAGACCAGGTAAGGACGGCAGATTTCCTTCCCTAAAGGACATTAGTGAACCAGATGGATTTTTATGACAATCTGGTAGTTTCATGGTCACCATTACTGATACTAGCTTTATATTCGATTTATTTAACTGAATTTAAAATTCCCCAGCTGTAATGGTGGGATTTGAACTCATATCTTCGGATCATTAGTCCAGTAACATAACCAGTATGCTGCCGTACCCGCAACTGGGAACATGGAACTTAGCTGCATCTTACCTATAAACTCTCTGCTTATTGCCACTAAACCAAAACTAGACAAATGTACTTCAATTTTGTCACACTCTGTGATAACCAGAGGTCTGGTTATTGGAACAAAAAAGCATTTTGTAAGTAGAGAGCTAACATGATCTTATACTGCACCTTTCAGGAGCTGGATTGATATTTTTTTGTGCATTGGTACCAAGGTACATATATTGCAAGTGCAAGCCTTCATTAAGACAAATCGGCAAAGATGTAGTCTTATTTTTGTTTTCCACTAATGCCGAGGTAACTGCTATTGGTACTAAGTACGTCTGCTTCCTCTTCCCTTTTTTTCACTCCTCCCCTCTGAAGACATCAGAGTAGATTTTAACTTTCAGATGGCTGAATGGCAGATTCCGTGCCAGAATCCAAGAGGCTGGAGCAATTTCAAGGCCTGGATCTCAATGGAGCTTGGAAGCAGCCCGTGCCAAACGAGCTTCCCGATTGCTGGATTTGGGCTGGCGGGATATTGGGTTGCCCAGAGGACACAGAATTATAGAAGTTACATCACACAAGATGGCAAATTTGGCCCGTCGAACCTGTGCCGACTCTCTGCAAGAGCACTTCAACTAGTCCCACTCCCCTGCCCTTTCCCCGTAGCCCTGCAATTTTTTTCCTTCAGATACTTATCCAACTCCCTTTTAAAAGCCACGATTGAATCTGCCTCCACCACCCTTTCAGGCAGTGCATTCCAGATCCTAACCACTTGCTGCATAAAAAAGTTTTTCCTCATGTTACCTTTGGTTCTTCTGCCAATCACCTTAAATCTGTGTCCTCTGGTTCTCAACCCTGCCGCCAATGGGAACAGTTTCTCTCTATCTACTCTGACTAGACCCCTCATGATTTTGAACACCTCTATCAAATCTCCTCTCAACCTTCTCTGCTTTAAAAGGAGAACAACCCCAGCTTCTCCAGTTTATCCATGTAACTGAAGTCCCTCATCCCTGGAACCATTCTTATAAATCTTTTCTGCACCCTCTCTAAGGCCTTCACATCCTTCCTAAATTGCAGTGGCCAGAATTGGACACCATACTCCAGTTTAGGTTGGACCAGTGTTTTATAAAGGTTCATCATAACTTCCTTGCTTTTGTACTCTATGCCTCTATTTATGAAGCCCAGGATTCTGTATGCTTTTTTAACCACTTTCTCAACTTACCCTTCTACCTTCAACGATTTGTACACATATATCCGCAGGTCTCTCTGTTCATGCACCTCTTCAGAATTGTACCCTTTACTTTATATTGCCTCTCCTCATTCTTCCTACCAAAATGTATCACTTTGCACTTTTCTGCGTTAAATTTCATGTCACGTGTCCGCCCATTCCACCAGCCTATGTCCTCTTGAAGTCCATCACTATCCTCCTCACGGTTCACTATACTTCCATGTTTTGTGTCATCTGCAAATTTTGAAATTGTGCCCTGTGCACCCACGTCCAAGTCATTAATATATATCAAGAAAAGCAGCGAGGTAAATCCCGGGGGGGGGGAAAGAGCATCAGTGGTGCAAATTATTTTTGTGGATTTGTAGTAGCAGTCCTCACAAAAATAAGTTTAAACTTACTTTTTTCAGACCTCATCAGCTGCATCACCAGTAATTATGTCCTAAAATGCAAATAGCATCCAATTATATGTCCTAAAATGGCAATTGGGGTCCTATGTACATATTAAAAGGACCTACAGGAGGGGGAACGCAACCCCCTTTTGCCTTGCACCATTATCCCATTTGTCATTTAATCACCCCTGCCTTTCCATCCTATCACAGACCTTTCCCTTTGTTCTTTCCTCCCCTCTCCCTTGACCTGCCTCTGCTTAAAAGCTGTTAAATCTCTAACCTTTTCCAGTTCTCACAAGAGGTCATCGACCGGAAACATTAACTTTGTTTCTCCCTCCACAGATGCTGCCTGACCTGCTGAGTATTACCAGCATTTTCTCTGGCTGTACCATTATTGGGTTTTTTTCCCCCCCTATCAATTTTCTCCCTTCCTCTGTTGGCAATGAATCCCCTGCCAGGGCTGTTCAGCAAAATTTTAGGTACCATCTGTTCAGGGGTTTGGAGGGAATTTCAGAACCTACATCACAGCCAAGTTCAGCTAACTTAGTACAGTCTAGGGATCAAACTGACAACTTCCTGTGCTGCATGGCTAACCTACTCAATGGATAAACATGTTGACCCATGGAGGAACCTTCACTATTTTGTTTCAACAAACTGCAGAAAAAAAGTACATACTCCATCTAATCAGGTTTCCCAATTGGTGGGAAACCAGCAGGAACTAGATCAATATGTCACATACATATACACTTGCAAACCAAAGTTATTACATATGCTCAACGTCCAAAGGATGTTTTATCATTTTTTGGAGTATGGATAAAAAGAGCTACGATTTGAGCTATGCAATGGGGTGGTAACATTTCCTATATTACAACAGTGACTACACTTCAAAAGTACTTTATTGGCTGTAAAACACTTTTGGACATTCCGAGATCATGAAAGCCACTATATATTAATGCAAGTCTTTTTTTTTTTATTTGCAACTTAGCTTGGGATTTGTGACTCATTATTTGCACACTTCAAAAGAAAAATCCTAACCCAAAGTACAAATAAAGCTGCATACCCTCGCTCATAAGGAATGTTTTTGTACACAGCGAGTTGTTGTGCATCGCCTGAAAGGGCGGTGGAAGCAGATTCAATAGTACAATTCAAAAGAGAATTGGATAAATACTTGAAAAATTTACAGGGCTACGGGGAAAAAGCAGGGGAGTGGGATTAATTGGATAGTTCTACCAAAGAGCTGGCACAGGCACGATGGGCCGAATATCCTCCTTCTGTGCTGTATTAGGGAACAGTAGCATAGTGGTAATGTTACTGGACTAGTAATTCAGAGGCCTGGACTAACGATCCGGAGATACGAGTTCAAATCCCACCGTGGCAGCTGGGGAATTTAAATTCAGATAATTAAATAAATCTGGAATAAAAAGCTAGCATCAGTAATGGTGACCATGAAACTAACAGATTGTCATAAAAACCCATTTGGTTCACTAACGTCCTTCAGGGAAGGAAATCTGCCGTCCTTACCCGGTCTGGCCTATATGTGACTCCAGACCCACAGCAATGTGGTTGACTCTTGACTGCCCTCTGAAATGGCCTAGCAAGCCACTCAAGGGCAATTAGGGTTGCCAGCGACACCCACATCCCATGAACAAAAAAAATATATAATTCTATGATTCTATTGCTGGAGCACAAATTGCTGGTAGATATTCACATAAACTGAAGCACTTCCTTTGTTAAAGATTGTTGGACTAAATCATTTTTTTACCATTTTCTTTCCATGTAATGGAAGTGTAGTGACAAGATGGTGCACTCCATTGAATCTCCAATTTAAGTCTCCTGCTTTTTGAACCCTGCAATGAATGGAACATGATGGTGGAAGGGAAAATAAAAATAGAAAGTTAACAAAAAAAAAAACTTTGCTTTTAGAATCACTGGAGCTGTCTTTACAAAACTGTCCTTGTGGATTGCAGTCTAAAGAGTGAATGAGCAAATTATATAACCTGCATCTAGGTTAAATAAAACTGCACAAATTGGTGCAGCTTAACAGGTCATCAGAATCACAATCATTTTTACTGTAATGTATTCCATTGTAAACCTGTAGTGGCATGCAAAATAGTTGTGTACGTAAGTTACCTATGCAAATGTGCATGATAATCTGTGAAATTTATTCACAAGATGGTTTGCATTGTGGCCAAAATAAGACAAAATTGAGGTTATTTTTTTGTAAATCATTATGGGGAACAGATGTTAGGGGATTAAAGACATGCAGGTGAAGACAACATTTCACATAGTGTATTCTGTAAAGACAGAAGCAGATGTTTCCCAATGAGCCTTGCCTGTACAATTAGAGGATATCACCTCCAGGTACCTGGAATCAGAAACTCCTTAGGGCACTTACAGGTATAGAGAATCAGCTGGCTAAAACCACTTAATATTGTCAGAACAAAATCTTACTGTAACACTTGTATGGAGAAACACCAGAAGTAGTATATAATTTTTTACTGCCCCCAAACTGGCCTTTTAATGTTTCATTTCCTGTGTTTTTCAGTCCTGACGAAGGGTTTCGACCTGAAACGTTGACTCTATTTCTCTCTCCACGGATGTTGCCTGGCCTGCTGAGTTTTTCCAGCATTTTCTGTTGTTATTTATCATTTTTACTGGTTGCATTACAATGCACGTTCAACAGGTTGCCTTCATCTAAGATACTCATGAATATAATTTTCAAATATTTTCTGTTATGACATATTGAAAGATTGTAGGGTTATGGAGTGTGTCATCATCTCCCACATGGCAACTTCTTTGTAAGTTACTTGCAAAACTGCATTTGTAAAGATGATTTTCAAATCAAAGTGCAGGCCACAGCATAGCTCAGAGATATCTAATCTTTTGGAACAGTAGACTAGGCTCATTGTGTTGCATCTAGTGAATGGGTTGGGTATGATTAAATATCACATTCAACAACATAATTACAGGTGTTGGATTTACAAGAAAACATTTCCACATTTCTTAGAAAAGTATTACTCTCAAAATACTTTTGCTATCCGTTTCTGAAGCGGAGGTCTAGGCTTGCTTCTCTTTCATTCTTGATACCAGCTTTCTTGTGGACAAGGAAGAAGTCTTCCAAATGTTTGTCTGTGATCCTTGAATGGAACCCAGATTGCTGCAGCTTCTATCTGCTAACAGTGACAACATGAACTCGGCATTACAATGCATGACTACAAAAACCTCTGGCACATCAGAGAATGCTGGCAGATCTACTATATCAAACTGGCTCTTGAGTTGATCACATAGGACCTTGATCAGTTCCATATGAATTTTTGGTGGACTGATCAACATAGACGGCAAAAGAGCTTCTGAACACCTCTAGCTATCAATTGCAGGAGAGTTTAAACAGCTGGCAAATACGGTTCACTAGTTGATGGATCTTGCAGATCTTCCTGAAGGGTAGAAGGAGAAGTGCAACAATTCACCACAAGTTCGTTGATTTTTGAACAGGTAGAGTTTCATCTTAAAAGCCCACACCTGGTTGAACAGCTATCATGACCTGGTAAACCACATACAGCTTCTTGTTGAAAACATTCAGGTGGTTCATGAGGTCCATTAGAAATGCAAGATCAGCTAGCCATGTATTGCCACAGAGTGCTGACTGAAGTCTTCCCTTCCTATCCATGAAGAGATGTATTTCATTATGCTGTTCAAAGAACCAAAGTTTAGTATTGTGCTACAACTGAATCAGCATACATTATTGCAGTAAAACAGGTCATTAGATTGTGCATTAAGCTCATCCTGCAGATTTTCAAACTAGCAGTGATTGAAGGCTGTTGTGTGAACAAAGCCAACAGCTTGGATTCCCACCTCCGTGACGAACTGCTAGCTGGCTATTCTGCCCACTAGAGCTTCTTGATGCACAATGCAGTGGTGCCCAATTAGTTGATAAACCTACAACATAAATGACAATGTTGTCTTAACTTCTGTTAGTAACAATGGCACAGAATGCAGCAAGGAACAGTGCACACCTTCATTAGCATTTTCTTCGATAAATGTTTTGACTGTCTGCCTCTTCTGTGAGCATGGCTGGAACACTGCTGGTGTTCAGAAAAGCAAGCTTCTGGCGACTTCAGATGTGCGACCGTCTCTGCCACTGATCCCGTCAACAAAGTAGGTCATATTACTGGAACTGTAATGTGGTGCAGTATTTTTCAATGTGGAAATTATAAGCATTATTCTATTTGTTTAACCTTTTGAGATTCCCTAAATGACCTCCGAAGCATCTGTCACTTTGAACCATAGAATGACACAGCACAGAAGGAGGTCATTAAGCCCATCATGCTTGTGCCGGCTCTTTGGAAGAGCTCTCCAATTAGTCCCATTCCTCTGCCCTTTCAACATAGCCCTGCAAAGTTTTCCCTTCAAGTATTTATCCAATTCTCTTTTCAAAGTTATTATTGAAACAGCTTCCACCATTCTTTCAGGCAGTGCATTCCAGTTCATTACAACTCGCTGCGTAAAAAATACTTTCCTCATGTCGCCTCTGGTTCTTTTGCCAATTCCTGGTCTGGATGGATTGCATCCGTGCATTTGAAAAGAATCTAGAAAAGGGATAGCAGAGGCACTATTACACATATTTAATAATTCATTAGAAAATGGTGTAGTGTCAGAGGACTGGTGGATAGCTAACATTATATATATAATAATATTTAAGAAGTGAGATAGAACATGTCCAGGCAACTATAGACCAGTCTGCTTAACATTGGTGGTAGGAAAAACAATGGAAACCCTTCTAAAGGAGAAAATAGAAAAACATTTAGAAACCAAAAAAATAATACTGAACAGTCAGCATGGATTTCTAAAGGGAAAATCTTGCTTGACCAACCTCATTAAATTCTTTGAAGAGGTAACAGAGAGAGTAGACAAGGGTAATGTAGTAGATATAATTTATATAGACTTCCAAAAGGCCTTCAATAATGAAGAAGGCCAGAGCATGCGGAGTCAGGGGACAAGTAGCAGAATGGATAGATAGCTGGCAAGACAGAAAGCAGAGAGTAGGGGTAAAGGGTAGCTCTTCAGAGTGGCAGAAGGTGGGGAGTGGGGCCCCACAAGGATCAGTGCTGGGACCACTGTTGTTCACAATTTATATTAATGATTTAGACTTTGGAATCAAAAACACAATTTCTAAATTTGCAGATGACACCAAATTGTGGGGGGGGGGGGGGGGGCGGGGGGGGAGGTAGTCAATACTGAGGAGGACTGCAAAAAATTACAAGACAACATTAATAAACATGCAGATTGGCCCAAAAAATTGGCAAATGAATTTCAACACAGATAAGTATAAGGTATTACTTTTTGGTAAATGAAAATAAGGAGGTCACATATTACTTGTGGTGTGGAGATGCCGGTGTTGGACTGGGGTGGACAAATGTAAGAAGTCACACAACACCAGGTTATAGTCCAACAGCTTTATGCGAAATCACAAGCTTTCGGAGCGCTGCTCCTTCGTCAGGTGAAGTGGAGAAATGCATAAAGACACAGCTTATATAGTCAGAGAATAAGGTCAGATGTTTACAAGTAATCTTTCCAACTGCCATTTATCACACCTCGGCAGAGAGATAATCACAGCAATCAAAGGTGTGAATGGTGTCCAAACAGGTCAGTCAGGAAAACATTACATCAAAGAACAATGAGGTGGGGTCACAGTGCATTTCTCCACTTCACCTGACGAAGGAGCAGCGCTCTGAAAGCTTGTGATTTCAAATAAAGCTGTTGGACTATAACCTGGTGTTGTGTGACTTCTTACACATATTACTTGGAAACTAAGAATCTAAATGGGGTAGAGGAGCAAAGGGATCCAGGAGTACAAATACACAAATCACTAAAAGTAGCGATGCAGGTTAATAAGGCCTTAAAAAAAGCAAACCAAGCACTAGGGTTTATTTCTAGAGGTACAGGTAGACTACCTTTTATCCGAACTTCCGAAAACCAAAACCCTCTAAAAACCGAAGGTTTTTTCGTTCAGCGTAAGTCGTGCGCACGACATGACCAGAGTGGCGCACGACTTACGCTGAGCAGTGGGTCAGCGTAAGTCGTGCGCACGACCCCGACCCCCGCCGACGACCCCCCCGCGGACCCCGACCCCCGCGGACCCCGACTCCCGTCGACCCCCCCGCGACAAATTTCCCAGTCTTATAAAATACCTTCCGAAATCCGAAATTTTCCGAAAACCGAAACACGGCTGGTCCCGAGGTTTTCGGATAAAGGATAGTCTACCTGTATAGAATTGAATAGTAGAGAAGTTATGCTAAACTTGAATCGAACCTTGGTTAGACCACACTTAAGGGGACCATGTATAGTTATGGTCGCTATATTATATAAAGGATAATAGAGGCACTGGAGAGGGTGCAAAAAAGATTTTCAAGGATGATAGCAGAACTACGAGGTAATACCCATCAGGACAGGGTGAACAGGCTGGGTTTCTTTTCTCTTGAAAAGAGAAGGCTGAGGGGTGACCTAATAGAGATCTTTGACAGAGAGAGGGTTTCCACTTGTGGGGAAGACCACAACTAGAGGCCATCAATGCATAATAGTCACCAAGAAATCAAGTAGAGAATTCAGAAGAAACTTCTTTATTCAGCGAGTGGTGAGAATGTGGAACTTGCTACCACAAGGGAGTAGTTGAGGCAAATAGTACAGATGCATTTAAGGGAAGCTAGATAAGCATGAGGGAGAACAGAATAGACGGTTATGCTGATACAGTTAGATTTAGATGAGGAAGCATGGGAGGAGGTTCGAATGGAGCATAAATGCCAGCATGGATTGGTTGGCCTGTTTCTGTGCTATTACCTTGAGTCTGTGTCCTGTGGTTACTGACCCTTCTACCACTGGAAACAGTCTCTCCTTATTTACTCTATCTAAACCAGCATGATTTTGAACAACTCTATCAAATCTCCCCATAACCTTCTCTGCTCTAAGAACAATCCCAGTTTCTCCAGTCTCTCCACATAACTGAAGTCCCGCAGTGCAGGTGCCATTCTAGTGAATCTCCTCTGCACCCTCTCCAAGGCCTTGACATTCTTCCTAAAGTGTGGTGCCCAGTAATGGCCACAATACTCCAGCTGGGGCCTAACCAGTGATTTATAAAGGGTTAGCATAACTTCTTTGATTTTATACTCTATGCCTCTATTCATAAAGCCAAGGACACCCATATGCCTTTAACAGTCTTCTCAACTTGTCCTGCCATCTTCAAAATTTTGTGTATGTAGACCCACCCCTCCCCCAGGTCTCTCTATTCCTGCATCCCCTTTAAAATTGTACCATTTAGTTCATATTGCCTCTCCTCATTCTTCCTACTAAAATAAATCACTTCACACTTCTCTGCATTAAATTTCATCTGCCATGTATCTGCCCATTTCACCAGCCTGTCTATGTCCTTCTGAAGTTGGTTATTATTCTCCTCACTGTTTTCTAATTTTCCGAGTTTTGTGTCACAGAATCACAGAAACCCCACAGTGCAGATAGAGGCCATTTCGGCCCATCGAGCCTGCACCGACACATATCCCACCCGATCCCCGTAACCCCTACACCAACACATATCCCACCCTATCCCCGTAACCCCACGTATTTAATCCCCCTAACACTAAGGGTCAATTTTATCATAGCCAATCAACCTAACCTGCACATCTTTGGACTGTGGGAGGAAACCGGAGCACCCGGAGGAAACCACGCAAACACGGGGAGAATGTGCAAACTCCACACAGACAGTCACCCGAGGCCGGATTCGAGCCCGGGTCCCTGGCGCTGTGAGGCAACCATCTGCAAACTTTGAAATTATGCCCTCTATACCCAAGTTCAAGTCATTAATATACATCAAAAAGAGCAGTGGTTCCAATACTGACCCCTGGGGGGGGACACCATTGTATACTTCCCTCTAGTCTGAAAACAACCATTCACCACTACTCTCTGCTGTCTGTCTCTGAGCCAGTTTTGTATCCGTAACAGGCACTGCCCCTTGATCCCATGGGCTTCAATTTTGCTAACAAGTTTATTATGTGGTACTTTATCAAATGCCTTTTGAAAATCCATATCCACAAGATCAACTGCACTACCCTCATCAACCCTCTCCGTTATTTCATCAAAGAACTCGATCAAGTTAGTCAAACACGATTTGCCTTTAACAAATCCATGCTGGCTGTCATTTTTCTAAGTACCAATTAATTTTGTCTCATAAGAACATAAGAATTAGGAGCAGGAGTAGGCCATGTAGCCCCTCGAGCCTGCTCCACCATTCAATATAAGATCATGGCTGATATTCTACCTCAACTCCACTTTTCTGCACTATCCCCATATCCTTTAATATCCAAAAATCTATTGATCTCGGTCTTAAATATACTCAACAACTGAGCCTCCACAGCCCTCTGGGGTAGAGAATTCCACAGATTCACCACCCTCTGAGTGAAGAAATTTCTCCACATCTCAGTCCTAAATGGCTGACCCCTTATTCGGAGACAGTGACCCCTGGTTCTAGATACCCCAACCAGGTGAAACATCCTCCCTGCATATACCCTGTCAAGCCCTGTAATAATTTTATATGTTTCAATGAGATCACCTCTCATTCTTCTAAATTCTAAAGAATATAGGCCTAGTCTACTCAATCTCTCCTCATAGGACAATCCCTCCATCCCAGGAATCAGTCTGGTGAACTTCCGTTGCACTCCCTCTATGGCAAGTACAGGTAGACTACCCTTTATCCGGACTTCCGAAAACTGAAACCCTCTAAAAACCGAAGGTTTTCTCGTTCAGCGTAAGTCGTGCGTACGAACGAAAAAACCTTCGGTTTTTAGAGGGTTCCGGTTTCGGAAGTTCGGATAAAGGGTAAGTCGTGCGCACGACCCCCCCGCCGACCCCGACAACCGCCGACCCCGACAACCGCCGACCCCCCCGGCCCCGACAACCGCCGACCCCGCCAACCGTGGACCCCGCCGGCCCCGACAACCGCCGACCCCAACAACCGGGGACCCCGCCGGCCCCGACAACCGCCGACCCCGCCAGCCGCCGGCCCTGACAACCGCCGACCCCGCCAACCCCCCCGTGGACCCCGCCGGCCCCGACTGACTTACGCTGAGCGTCAGCGTAAGTCGTGCGCACGACCCCCCGCCGACCCACCTTCCGAAATCCGAAATTCTCCTTTATCCGAAACTCGGCTGGTCCCGAGGTTTTCGGATAAAGGATAGTCTACCTGTATATCCTTCCTTAGGTAAGGAGACCAAAACTGTACACAATACTCCAGGTGTGGTCTCACCAGGGCCCTATATAATTGCAGTAAGACCTTTATTCTTATACTCAAATCCTCTTGTAATAAAGGCCAAGATACCATTTGCTTTCCTAATCGCTTGCTGTACCTGCATGTTAACTTGCAGTGATTCGTGTACAAGGACACCTAGGTCCCTCTGAACACCAACATTTCTCAATCTCTCACCATTTAAAAAATATTCTGCTTTTCTATTTTTCCTACCAAAGTGGATAACTTCACATTTCTCCACATTATATTCCATTTGCCATGTTTTTGCCCACTCACTTAGCCTGTCTATATCCCCTGGAAGCCTCTTTGCATCCTTCTCACAACTTACATTCCCACCCAGCTTTCTATCATCAGCAAACTTGGATATATTACATTTGGTCCCCTCATCCAAATCATTGATGTAGATTGTGACTAGCTGAGGCCCAAGCACTGATCCTTGCGGTACCCCACTAGTTACAGCCGGTCAACCCGAAAATGACCCGTTTATTCCTAATCTCTGTTTTCTGTCCATTAATCAATCCTCAATCCATGCTAGTATATTATCCCCAATCCCATGAGCCCTAATTTTGTTTAATAACCTCTTTTGTGGCACCTTATCGAATGCCTTCTGAAAATCCAATTGTCTCTTAAAGTTTCCCACCACCGACGTTGGGCTGACTGGCCTATAGTTGCTGGGTTTATCCCTCTCCCTCTTTTTGAATAGGGGTGTAACATTTGCAATCCTCTGGCATCACCCGATATCCAAGGAGGATTGGAAGATTGTGGTCACAGCTTCTGCAATTTGCACCCTTACTTCCCTCAGCAACCTAGTATGCATCCCATCTGGCTTTTCTACTTTGAGTGCTGCCAACCTTTTAAGTACCTCCTCTATCTATTTTTATCCTATCCAATTTCCCTACTACCTCCTCCTTTACTGTGACATTGGCAACATCCCCTTCTTTAGTGAAGACAAATGCAAAGTACTCATTCAGTACCTCAGCCATGCCCTCTGCATCCACAAGATCTCCGTTTGGTCTCCATTCAACCCCCACAAATCCTTTGTTTATAAAAGACTTTTGCGTTCCCTTTTATGTTACCCACTAAACTATTCTCATACTCTCTCTTTGCTCATCTTATTTCCTTTTTCAATTCTCCTCTGTACTTTCTGCATTCAGCTTGATTCTCTACTGCATTATCAACCTCCTTTTTCTGTTTCATTTTAATCTCTAGTCATCCAGGTAACTCTAGCTTTGGATGCCCTTTCGTTCCCTCGTAGGAATGTGTCTAGTCTGTACCCGAACTATCTCCTCTTTGATGGCCTCCCATTGCTTAAATACAGTTTTATCTGCCAATCTTTGATTCCAATCCACCTGGACCAGATCCATAACGACGACAGAAAATGCTGGAAACACTCAGCAGGTCAGGCAGCATTGTGGAGAGAAACAGAACTGGAAAAAGTTGGAGAAGTAACAGATTTTTAAGCAAGTGAGAGGCAGGGAAAGGGAGGAGGGGAGGAAAGATCTGTGATAGGATGGAAGGCAGGAGAGATTGAAAGACAAAAAGGATGATGGTGCAAGGCAAAAGGAGATGGTAATGGGACAAGTTAAGAAAAAAAAAGATTACTCTAGATGAGGTGTAAATGACAATGGTAGAATCATCAGCATTTTGCTATTGGACCAGATCCATTTTCAACAGACTGAAATTAGCCATCCTCCAGTTGAATAATTTCATAATTGATTGTTCCTTGCCCTTTTCCATAACTACTCTAAACCTAATATTGTGATCACTGTTTCCCACATGCGCTCCTACTGAAACATGCTCCACTTGCCCCACTTCATTCCGCAGAACTAGATCCAACACTGCTTCCCTTCCTCTTTGGGCTAAAAACATACTGATCAAGAAAGTTCTCTTGTACACATTTCAGGAACTTCTTCCCTTCTTTGCCCTTTACACTGTTACTATCCCAGTCTATATTAGGATAACTGAAGTTCCCCATTATCACTACTCTATAGTTCTTGAGTCATTGACCCCTCTCAAGAATGATGAGCAGCAGGGCAGTGTTCACACTGCTGATGGCTTTATCCATGGTTAACCAGTATCACACCAAACTCTGGGCATTTTCAGCCAGTCTACCGTGATGTCTTTCAACAGATTTTTCCACTCATCACTGGATCATAGAATGCCTACAGCACAGGAGGCCATTCGGCCTGTCGAGCCTGTGCCAGCTCTCTGCAAGAGCACTTCAGCCAGTCCCACTCCTTCGCCCTTTCCCCGTAGCCCTGCAAATTTTTTCCTTCAGGTACTTATCCAACTCCCTTTTGAAAGCCACAACTGAATCTGCCTCCACCACCCTCTCAGGCGGTGCATTCCAGATCCTAACTGCTCGCTGCGTAAAAAAGTTTTTCCCCATGTCGCCTTTGGTTCTTCTCCCAAAAACCTTAAATCTGTGTCCTGTGGTTCTCGACTATTCCGCCAATAGTAACAGTTTCTCTCTATCTACTCTGTCTAGGCCCCCCCCAATGATTTTGAACACCTCTATCAAATCTCCTCTCAACCTTCTCTGCTCCAAGGAGAACAACCCCAGCTTCTCCAGTCTATCCACATAACTGAAGTCCTTCATCCCTGAAATCATTCTCGTAATTCTTTTCTGCACCCTCTCTAAGGCCTTCACATCCTTCCTGCCACCTTAAAAGATTTGTGCACATCCCCCCCCCCCCCCCCCCCCCCCAGGTCTCTGTTCATGCACCTCATGTTGCTGGACTAACTGATGTTGGCAAATGCATAACTTTACTCTGGAGACACAATTTCTGTCATGGTCTCCATGTACTGCTACATGAAAGCACAGTCACGGAATGGTATAATGATCTTGCCATCATGCCTGGTGCAATACAACGAGCTAGATCATGTCCTCCACAGTGATGTTTGTGCACTGAAAACGCAATACCGCAGCGGCTGTTGACTGTTCAATTTGCTGACATTCTGACTGCAATTTTATCTCCATTACACTTTGTGCTGGGCCTTGGTGTGGCCACGCTGCACTCCTTTTACACTCCAGAGAGACTGTGACACACAAAGCAATGGCTCACACATTCCACAAACAAGCACGGATCTGTCCACCTGTCTCCAAATCTAGTAGAAGAACATCAGTAATACAGAAACACAATTCTCTTTGGCAGTGCTGAGCCATTTGTAACAACCCGGCCAACCAAAAGCCACAATTTAAAGGGAAAACATAGTCAAAGGCACTGTTGTTCAGCTCCTAGTTTCTGTGCATTATACTCCGAAGTCACGATGCCACCAGCACATAACTTAAAAAAAATGGACAACATTTTCAATTTGAATGCAGAATTATGCCATAGAAATGTTCTCAGCATTCACAGAATCACAGAAACCCCACAGTGCAGATAGAGGCCATTTCGGCCCATCGAGCCTGCACCGACACATATCCCACCCGATCCCCATAACCCCTACACCAACACATATCCCACCCTATCCCCGTAACCCCACGTATTTAATCCCCCTAACACTAAGGGTCAATTTATCATAGCCAATCAACCTAACCCGCACATCTTTGGACTGTGGGAGGAAACCGGAGCACCCGGAGAAAACCCACGCAAACACGAGGAGAATGTGCAAACTCCACACAGACAGTCGCCCGAGGCCGGATTCGAACCCGGGTCCCTGGCGCTGTGAGGCACCAGTGCTAACCACTATGCCACCGTGCTGCTCAAAGTCAAAACTTAAGTCAAAACTTAAATTATTTCTGCCCCCCACCCCTGATTTATTCACAAGTCCTGTTATTTTTTTAAAAATCCTCAACATGTAGGAACATATACGTTTAACATTCTTGTGTAAATTGTGATTATTAAATCAAAATCATGACTGAATCGAAGATGGTCAATGCTGTGTATTGTTCTGCATTG
Source organism: Somniosus microcephalus (assembly GCF_052327205.1). Classification (NCBI taxonomy): domain Eukaryota; kingdom Metazoa; phylum Chordata; class Chondrichthyes; order Squaliformes; family Somniosidae; genus Somniosus; species Somniosus microcephalus. Next base: position 186,679,639 of record NC_140995.1, read on the forward strand.
ACTATTCTGTGTCTCGATAATGATCACACTACTTACTGTAAGTTTTACTGACAATCATTTATGATAACTTAAAAAAAAATAAAACCTTAGTGATCCTTATTGCATAAACTACTCTTACAAATGCAGGTCACTATGTGACAAGAGTAGCTTTTCAGTAATCCAGGAAAAAAAGGGTTTCTTTTGAATTTCCTTTCTCACATGGCTGCTGCCTGCAGCTTACTCAGAAATGATTCCAATAATCCCCAGAATCAGGCCTGGCCTTGCACGTCAATTCTGAGCTGAACCAGAGGACTAGAGAGCAAAAGGAGCAGACTACCTGGACTGTTCACAAAGAACTCATGTCCATAACTGGTTTAACAGGAAGAATAGAGCAGCCCAAGTACAGCCACCAACTCCAGCACTCCCACTGCATTCACACAGAAATTAGCAAATCAAAAAAACAGGTTATTCAAATTGTCACCTCATTAGCTAGTGCGTGAAGTCAACCAAGGAGGGCTCAGCAAACTAGAATGAGGACCTGCTCAATGTACGATTAGCAAAATACTGCAGATGCTGGAAATCCAAATTAACAACAGAAAATGCTGGAAAAACTCAGCAGGCCAGGCAACATCCGTGGAGAGAAATTAGAGTCAACGTTTCAGGTCAAAACCCTTTATCAACACATTGCAATGTGTTGCAATGCAAGGATGCAGCAGTCTGCATGAAAGGCCAATGGCATCTGGATCCTGCCAATGGGCTAGGAATTTAGCACTGTAGAAACAATCTATTGCTTTAATTACTGATCCCTTAATGACAACTCACTTAATGTAGTACAGAGTCATACTGACCAGGTAGGATCAAGATCCATTCTTCGGTCTGTGCTGGGTTAGTTGATCTCAGCCAAGACAGTGATGAGGCACGGCAAGCGGCCCCAATCTCCTTGGGTGAAGGAGGGGATAAAATGTACAACAATCAGCCACGGTTCCCACTCCTGATTGCTTGCCAGTAACCCCTGCTGGAAAACGAGCATGTGTGGATGCCAAATGAGGACAGGATCAGGATCAGGCTCAGCTGTGATGCCTTGCACCGTCAAATACCCTGCCAATTTTCCCCCATTAGGCTTATACATAAAGAATGACCACTTAGGCAAGGTACCAGAGGGCTACTGGTGCCCTTCGTACTGCACTGCACAATTATTCACTGAAAATTCAATCTATGTGATTGGATCAGTTATATTGCTTAGCGACTTACCTCATACTACAAGCAAGAGTTATAACTCAGTGTTACATTCCAACTTTCTTACCTTGATTGAGTTAATTGTTCTGTGAGTTTCATGGTGGGCCACTGGCAGCATCACATAAAGGCACAGCACCCTATTTTATGAGTGAAGAGCCGACAGAGGCCAACTCACTCCTATTCAACCATCATCTGGAAGTGTATGGTCCTGACTGTTCCCTTCCACTGTTATGATTAAAGAACAATAATATTGGTGACAAGAATCAGGTGTAAAATATAAAATAAACAGACGAAGTTTGCTGCTTTAGCAAGAACTGTATGATGGTTGTTTGGTTATTGTGAGTGAAAGATCAAACTGCAGTCTCCTCTTTTGTAGGACTGTAATAGGAATTTATGGAAATACACACGGTACAACAGTACATTGTTCCCTATTTGTACTTGAGTTCTGTGGAAGAAACTACTCAGTATTGCCCTTGTAAAAATCCAGCCAAGTTCAATAACTGTGCAGAACTGCTAAAATGAACCTACATCAGACTAGTCTGTGGCAAAACATGCTGGGCACTAACACAATACATTATGGAATTCTGGAACAGGAATATTGAAACTTTGACAGAAGCTATAGAATGAATGTTTTCACAATGTAGTACAGTAAAAATGCAAAAGGTGGTAATCATTCTTCAGGCATAGTATTACTGATACCATTGTACACTGATACCAAAAATTCTACATTTTTCAAATAGAAACTAAGATTTTTAAACATGGAAAAAGGAAAATTATTGTTCTCAGATTGACTACCAATTTGCATATCAAAATAAAATATTCCTATTGTAGATTTACAGTAATACTGTGCTGATTCAGTTGACCTTTTTTCCTACCTAGCTCATGTACATTGATATTTAGTTACCCGGAACAAATTACAGCATAATGAGGATACTAAAATGTAATTTGTGTATGATACTTTTGTATAAAGAAAAAAATAATGCAAATGGATAAATTTATAACTGGGGCTTATTTTTATCCAATTGATTACAATGGACTGTAAATGTTTCACTGACAGAAACAATCTACATCAATTTCAGCTCGTGTGGTATTACATGTTGGGATCAGCTCATGCAAAATTTGTTCTGGCTAAAATTGTTGACATGATGATGGCAGTAACAATTTAAACGCCGATTTTTTTTTGTCTTCAGTTTATTTGATAGGCCACAAACACCCATATGCTGATTGGAAAATTTAACGCAAATTATTAATTGTAGGGCACACTGCTGTGCCAGATACTAAACACACACTTAGTCAAAAAATGTCTAATTTTCATGACGGTTTAATAGATTAATATACTCTATTAATCTTTTAATAACCCAACTACTAAAACACAGTTACTGGGACAGTACTGATCAGATAGTCCAACATTGAAAGGCAGTTTGCTCAGAAATGAATGTACATCAGAAATTAAGGGGAATAAATTATAAGCCATTTATTCAACTAGAAATTACAATTTAAAAATTAACAGGGAAGTTACATTTATTTGGATACTTCGGTTTATTAGCTAAACCAAAAATATACAGGGTTTATGACAAATCTAAATGAAAAGAACCACCTCCTAACACCGAATCACAAGTCAGCCTAATGGTATTTTATTCGAATCTATCACAACACGAAATTATAAATCAAATTACTTACACCACAGTTTAAGGTATCTTCGAAGATGCCAAATATAAAATTCACATATATAAAATCCACAGACTGTTTGACTCAATGCACTGCTAGTACGCGCGAAGTAACAAAGGTTACAATACAACTCACAATTAATTAGCCTTCCACATGGCTTTACAAAAAATACATTTAAAAACAAAAAGTACATACACGTGGTTATTTCCAAATTTTGAATGAACTTAAAAAAGAAAACTAAGACCCGACTGGCAAAAGTAGTTTTTTTGTTCCCTCCACATTGCTTCACTATTTGCAACAATGGAAACATTAACATGTTAATAATCTCTATCTACCCATAAACCTTGATTTACTGAAAAATCGGTCGCTCCAGTTACCAGCAACAAGCAGTTTGAAGGCATGTTCGAACCGAAGGAATGCTTTGTGGCCAGACCGTGAATTCCTGTTATTTCCACACACAAAAAAAAACCCGAGCATGCTCTCATTTTCCTTCCCCCTCCGTCTTCGGGCCTTTGGCACGGCCAGCGCGGGTTCTTACATATTTTATTTTGATACATGTTTAACATTATTATATGTGCTAATAATTGATTGCTGTCTAGGGGGGAGGGGAAAGAGGCGAGGAGAAGGTGGGGGGGCTGGGGAACGGCGCGCGGTATCCGTGTGTCTGTCTCTCGCTACATTTCCTTCCCCTTTCCTCGCTACATTGTAGCTGCGTTCATTCCTGCTACTCTGCGTAATGTCACCTCACCCCAAACCCCCCCTCATCCAAAACCATGCGTCAGATCCATCCGCCAGCACAAGCTCACAAAAAAAAATCGACAACCACCACCACAAAAAAAGAAAACCCTGTACGGCTTCACCCCGTCACTTCCAACGTTAACACGCGTGCCTCTGATTTTATGCAAGATTTTTCATTTTTGCAATTGCTGGCGGGTGGCAGGGAGAGGGTGCTGAAGGATATATGTCTTTTTATTTTTAAAAAAAGGCTGTGTGTTTGTTGTTGCGGGGGGGTTGGCGGGACTCTGTTTTTGTGGCGGAAGGAGTCGCTCTGCTGGAGGAGTCGGCTCCTCTCTCTCTATGTGGGTGAATGGAGGAGACTCTTCCTGGAGAGTAAACACTCACGCACAGACTAGCTGATTACATCGGATCCCTCGCCGTTTAACACTAAAAAATCACCCCAAAACATGCCTGCTGATACTAAACAAATCTATGAGTTGGAATCTGGTGAGTAAGCACATGAAGCAGGAAGGATTATGTGGGTTATTTTTAAATTTACATCCACCATCAGGCATCTGATGACTGAACACTGTCTTATTATTTTAATAGAATTGTACTTCCTAATAGCCAGATTTTTGGCATCCGGACCCTGTCAGAAGGCGACTGAGGTGAGCAAATCTACATTTTGGGGTTTGATAATGCTTTGTGATTGATTTTCATATACAATAAACGGCTTTTATGTGCTCTTTTCAGGTCCTGATACGCGAAGTGGAGGAGAAGCAGGTAGGCTGCATTCAGCTCGCATTCTAACTCTGCAGAGGACTTTAACTTCTAATTTAAAACTGCATCGTCTTTTAATATTTTAAGAAAAGATGCTTGGCAGGGATTTTGGGAGAATTTTGGTGACTGTAACCAGAGTTTATTTTTTCCAGCTGCTGCCGAAACGAATAGACTGGAAGGGGACGGAGCATCCCAGGACCTACGAAAATTTGGTGAGAGATTCATATCACTGAGAAAACTTTTAGAGAGGAAAAATTGAATCTCCCGCAAAAATTTCACCAGGAAAACCGGATTAGCCCCCCCAAAAACAATGCTTTAGGGAGAAAAAAGAACAGTCAGTAGCAAGTGGCAGGTGATTGGGAATTTGTTTGAAGTTTGGGGTAAAAATTATGAAAATCAGAAAAAAATATGTAGTTTTAAGTATAGTGGAAATAAAGATACGTCATGATTATTGTGCAGGAGCAGGGCTGCCTGAGTGACGCGAGCGCTCAGTGTGGCGAGAGGGCAGCAGTGAGAAGAAGGGAGGCGCTTTGACTCTCTCTCTCTCTCTCTCTCTCTATACACTCCTAGCACTAATGCAGCTTGGCAACGCTGATTGGTCTGAAAGCTTCTCTAGTTCATTTGCAGATCTGCACACAAACACACACACACAAAAAAATCCAAAACAACATTAGATTTTACATTTTTTACAGATTTTACAGGAATGAGTGGGTAAGTTATTATTTAATTTCTTTTGCAGCAGTGAGTTTATTGTAGGCCAGAAAAAGGAGGAAAGTCTCAAGGGATTTAAAAAAAAATGTTGCATGATCATGTAGTTAAAATAACTTAAAAGATGAACTGGAGTTTTGGTTTATGGGGGAATTTTCTAGTTTTTTTTAAGAAAAAGCAAGAACCAAGCAAGATTAAGATCAGATATACTGTATTGCGTGAACTAATTTTTGGTGAGAGATAGGATGGATAATTTTGTGAATTCTACCTCGCAGTAAGAAAACGCTGCGGGCATGGATGGTGGTGTTCAGTGATTTTAAGAATACGTTTACAGTGTTATTTCCAAGATCAATGTAAATGGTTGATTTTTTTTAACAGTACTTTTGCAAGTGAAAACTTTCAGAATTCCCTTCCCATAATATACTACAGCAGAAGCTCAACTTTGCAAAGCTGTCTTTGGAAGCTATGGTGTAAGGATATTCTAAATAAAGTTCTTTTATGGGTTCTTAATTTAGTATTAAAATGGTAAGCAGTACACCTGTTCAATTGATTGGGGGTCGGGTGGTGGGAGGGGGAAGAAAGAAAGAGAGAGCAGCAAGAACTACTGTAGAGGAAAAATAAGAAACTGGTGGCAAACTCTTTGAGCGTAATTGTCGTATTTTGCAGTTTTGTGCACTAAATTTGAATGCCCATAGCTTTTTTCTTGGAACATGTAAATTCTTTCATTAAGGCAAGCATTGAGGTTATTTCATTTTTTTTTGAAGATTGTTTTGGGATATTGCTGATTTGGTCTATTTCTGTTACAGCAAGACTATTCACATTTTCCAAGAAAGTAGTGCACTCATATTTCTGACTGTGGTCTTTCCTTTGACATTCAATACCCAGTTTCCCAAGTACATCCTGACTAATTTTGGAATATTTATTTTTAACATAATATACTGTGGAATATTTACAAAATTCAGCGCAGCTGTTTATGAAAATACTGGCCAATTTACATGAAAAATACTACATAAATTGGGCACCATACTTATTTACAGCCTAGGAATAAACAAAAATGAATGTTGAAAATATATATATGTTTAGTGTGTGACCTCAACTACACAAGGCTTGGATAGATATGCTACTGGAGACGGCCTGTTTACTCAGAATATCTATAAATATTCTTGGTAAGAGTTTTCTTAATCTGCTGGAGGTGCTTTCTGTGAATGTACAAAACTTCATTATATTTTCCCCATTGATAATGTTGGATTGCAAGTGATTGAAACCTCTAAGAAAGTTAATTTTGACTGGAAGTATGAGAAGCGTTTGGAAAACAACTGACGTGTGATTATGTAGGAGTAATGCAGAGTGTTAGGTACAATATGGTTGTGGCTCACTTTTACTAAGAACCTCCGCCCCCACCCCAAAAAAAGTGGTAACGTGCCACCAGTCAAAAATATGTGGCAAAATGCACAATAGTTTGCTGAACTGTGTGTGTGTGTGTGTGTATATACACCAGTTGTCTTCTTACAGGTATATAGATATTTCTGATTGATCTAAATTCTGAGAACACAAAATAAAGCTGTCTGTTTAATATTGGTGATAATTTTGGAATTATCCCATTTTAGAACTAATATTTTTCAGCCACAAATAAATGTAATGAGTACGATGTTCCAAATTTATGCCAAAATACTGTAATAATTTGTGCATTTGTCCATTTTTGCTTTGTTATAATTCAGAAAATAATGTTTTCAGGTGCACATGTTCTGTGTATTTTGCAAACTGATCACAGTTTTAGAAGGGACTTTAATTCTATGTATCTGTTTATTGCAGTGAAAAATTAATACTTTTAACAGTTGTGTGTAGATAATTTGCAGGAAGTTAAATATTTAAGTGTTTTGGTTTTAGAAAGTAGTCTTCATCAAATTCCTAAAGTTATTTAACCCTTAGTAGCATGTTGTATTGGACAATGTTACAAAATATTGGAGAAATTAAATTACTGTTGGAGCCGTACTAGCATTTTAGGTGACTGCCTAACCAAAGAAGGAAGACCAGCTATCAAATCCCTACAACTGCGACTTGTGTGTGCTTATAGATTTCAATGACATTTGCTGTGGCCCAATTTTAATCTGCACCCTGTCACAGCTTACACATTCTGTTAATTTTACATGGTTTCAAATGCTAAGCAATGTCAGGAATTATTTCTAAAATGTTGCTTCATCACTGGATTAATTATTGCATTGCCTTTTTAAGGAACTTTGTTGAGAGTTCCCAACACAACGTTGCTGTCATATAGAACAGTTGTAACCTTGAAACAGATTATCGAATAGGGATTTTTCTTAACCTAGTGGGGAAGTACTAAAGTATTCCCCCTGCCCAATGTAAATATAAGAGCCATTAAACTTCCAGAAGTTTTGGAGGGATTTAAAACAAATGACATGGATGAACAACCTATTGACAATCTAATTTTAAAACATCCCATAAGTATGCAGTCCTACAGACAACTAAAAGTCATAAAATAGTACATTTTGCTTATATTAGAACAACATTTTCATATAACATTTATAATTTTTCATATGTTTTTAGTAATTATATGCATTGTAAAATTGACAAGTGTGCTTAAAAAAAAAAAAAAAAAAATTCCCCCCTAATTTAGCTGCCTCCCCCAACATCTATTTTACTTAATTGGCCTGGAGGACAGGACAGTCCAGTTTATGGATATTTTCATGGATACTAGCAATAACATTCTCCAACTGAACCACCAGGAAGTGACTTTGAAATGTGAGAGAAATGATTTTTCTCTGGCCATTTTTTCATCCATTTCTGAAGTGACATTAAAGTACTCTATCCAGATTCTGTGAAGAAACACTACCTAATATCAGTTCTAAATTTGCCTTTTACTAGTTTGAACCTGTGATCTCTTTTCCCACTCTCTCAATTTAATTTAAAGTAATTTCCTGGATTTACCTTTTCCATATTGTTAACTTGAATACCACTATATACAATCGCCTCTCGGACACCTCCTTCCAAGGATTAAAAAAAACAAAGCTTCTACGATCCTTCCTCCTAACTCAAACTTTTGACACTAGCAGTCAGCCTCGTGGACATGTGTGAGACTAGCAAAAATTCCCTTCTACCATCCCCGGCTGGAAGTTCAGTTGTGAATATTTTTCAAGGGTGAAACTAACACATGTCCTCTGTTTTATTGCGACTCATTGCCACAATCTGAGCTTGGTAATAGGTATGTGAATGACATAAGGAGAGTTGCCCTATTTATGCTTACGGCACATGGCTGTCTGAATTTCATCTTTGTGTGGGCAATTTTTGTGTCCTTTAAATTTAAAACATGACCGGGGCATAGTCTTAATTTTTTTTATTGTATGTAAACTTCTAGTTTACTCTAGGATGCTGCTAAATCTGCACAGGATTGAATCTTACCAGTGTAGCACATACATTTCACTTACTTTTGATTGTCAAATAGAAGTGTGTTTTCAGCCAATTTTGAACCAATACAACCTCTGACCTCCAGCATAAATGAAGCATTGGTTGAGAGTTTACTGCTGTAGATGGGCTACAATGTTTTTGGGATCTCTTTGTTGCAAATAAGTCTTTATAAAATGTAGGAGGATCACATTTTGAGGATTAATTGATTGAGCATCTAGAAGATGAAAATTAAATGTTGAAATAAATCTTTTCAGTGATCACAAAATTGAACTATGTTTTAAATTTCTAAATGATCAATCTATACGCAGCATGTGTTACCCCTAGTAGAGGTGTAATATATATATATATATATAGCGTGAGTGAATAGACTGTAACTAACAAGTGCTGGTTAAATGTGGTAAAACCACAGGTAGTACAGTAGTTGTGTGTCCTCAATTTCATTCATTGCATGAAAAGTATGTAAATGGAATTTTTATTTTTAAAAGCTTTTTTTAAAAAAAAAATGACAATTTATAATAGATTTAAAAATGCAGTATTTAAGAAAAAATCATAAGTCATTTATTGGAGACTTTAATTAATTAGTATGTTTTTAGCAGGGTGCCCGAGATGTGCTGATACAGCTAAGTTACAGGACCATTTTGCCTTGGGCTAAGTACAGAATATGAAACGAGGCGTCACAAAAATCATAAAAGAAAATGATTTTTTTTTCTTATGGCACATTAGGTGCTTTTTAATAAAGATTCTCAGAATATACTTAGTAATCTGCGCAGCACATGTATGGACTCAAATGATGCAGAGTAAGCAAATTTTAGAATCATAGAAATTTCCATACAGAACAGGACTATTTGTGTCGGTGTCAGCGTGAACTCCACATTTGGACTGATCTACTTAAATCTGCCTAATCATTAATATTTGTCCTCTTCAAGTGTTTATCCAATCCAGTTCCCTCTTAAATACAATGATTGACTTGGCTTCAATAGCCACTTCTGGTGGTGTCTATTCTGTATTATAATAACCCTCTATGTAAAAATAATACTATTTATCTCTTTTATGCTATCAATACAAAGTCCTAATTTATGCCTCCTGGTTAATGACAAATGGAAATCATTTTTCACTGTCTTCTCAAACTTAAAAACAACTTTGAGCACTTCTATAGATCCCCTTTTAACCTTTTCTGTTCCAGTAAATACAGTCTTAGCTTTTCAACTCCCTCATATAACTACATCTTCTCATTCTTACCATCATCCTAGCAAGTCTGTGTTCTAAGGAGAGCCAAGGGGAGTCAAGGGTTATGGGGAACAGGCAGAAAAGTGAAGTTGAGGGCAAGATCAGATCAGCCATGATGTTATTGAATGGCGGAGCAGGCTCAAGAGGCCGAATGGCCTACTCCTGCTCCTATTCCTTATGTTCTTAAGTGGGTGAAAACATTATTGAACATTTTATAGCTGTTTTGTATTATTTGTTGCATCAATAGCGCTAGAAAAAAAAAATTATCCCAGGTGGAGAAACAACTGTTTTTAAAATGTTCACATTTTAGGGCAGTGCAGACCTTTTCCCTTAAATTAATTTAGTGAACATCTTATTCGCATGTCAGAAATTTACAAGGAAATGTTAGCGCAACAAAATTATCTACTTTTTGAATTCTTTTTCCTGAAATGAAATGCTCATACTGATACTACTATTTTTCCCTTAAATTAGTACTTTTTTTTCCCCCTCCTTGATTTTGTTGGCTTTTGCTAGGATGCAGTTCCATGGGTATTGCCCCCCATCTGACGCAAGTGACCATTGTTTGTTTCGCCTTCCCTTGTCCAGGAGCACTACTGCCAGTTATAGAGTCGCTACTACTGCCCCAGACAAGGTCTGCTGACTCAGGAATTTGAAATAGGGACATTCAGGTCTGAGTGTGAAAGCAGTCGATTCCTTTATCCATTAGGTTGTTGAGTGGAGGGGGGGAGGTTGGTGGTGATGATGAGGGGCAGTTCTGTCAATTTGAAATTGTTAATCACTGGGCAGGAAGAGGGCGGTAGCACTCCAAAAATTGCAGAGCGAATTTACCACCTGGTCCCGATCCTGATCCACCCGTTGCCAATTCTGACCCGACTCTTTCAGGTTGAAACCTACTTGCAATATGAATATTGGGATCATACCCCGATGCAATTTTCAGGTACTGCCAGGCCGAGTGTGTGCCATACATGCTCCGCCCATGAAAATGTTGCAAAATACCTGTGGCACTTTTCTTTTGTAGGGCTAGAAGAAGCTCCTTTAAGTCTGAACTTCTGGCTTGGCTCCGCAGGGGAGTGGCCAAATTCCCCCCCCCCCCCACCTCACCCCCCCCGCCCCCCCCATCCCGGCATGTTGCTTGCGAGTGCTGGTTCAGCGCTTGCAGATTGCTGATGTTATGCAGATGAGGCACGGCCATCAAAATGTCTTGGGCCTCTGGCCGAGGACATTGGGCAGTCAGTGCAGTCCTGCTGCCCAGCTGATGTCCACCCAATATGAAAATTGGCTCAATTCAGTTGAATAGAGCAAAGAAAATAATTTGTAGAGCATTTTCTGTGGCTGTTTAGCAGGTTACCCTTAATTGCAATATTGGGGAATTGGATCAATCTTATTATTTTAAGGAAAACTTTAATTATTATTTTTGTCACTGCAAAGAAAGTTATAGTTGCTTCAAACTAGGGAGACAAGAACGCAACAAAGCACCACACTTATTGTAGATATCCTTAACAACAATGAATGAGTGTGTGCTGAATCATCCAAGCAAAAAATGGAAAGATTATGTAGTCCAAAGGCATGGAGGGAAGGGTAGATTAAAAATCTGGGGTATTTTGGATAGTCTGATAATGTATGATTTTCCTTGTATTTTGCATCCAAAATATGCTTATTGCACTTTTGTGGTCCATTAATGTATAATTGAATAATAAAATAAATTTACGTTACACAAATACGGATAAATAGGCAACATTTCATGTATGGAAGTGTGGAGTAATAGACTTAAGTTGGAACTGTTCAGTTTCCAAGTCTATTTTTCTCTCTCTTCCAAACTCTTGATCTTCTATCTTCTTTCTTCTATCCTCTCTGGGTTTCATTTCCCTCTTCCTCCACCACCTCCTCCTCTTCCTCCACCTTTTTCCTATTCCTTTCTCCTACTCCTCTCCAAGAACTCTTCGTCCTGACCCTCAGTCCTCTGTCTCTGGTTCCTTTCCTCCTCCACATGTCTACCCCTCCTCCTTCTGCACATGTTCCTCCTTCTCCTCCACACACCTCCCCCGCCTTCTCCTCCACACACCTCCCCCGCCTTCTCCTCCACACACCTCCCCCGCCTTCTCCTCCACACACCTCCCCCGCCTTCTCCTCCACACACCTCCCCCGCCTTCTCCTCCACACACCTCCCCCGCCTTCTCCTCCACACACCTCCCCCGCCTTCTCCTCCACACACCTCCCCCGCCTTCTCCTCCACACACCTCCCCCGCCTTCTCCTCCACACACCTCCCCCGCCTTCTCCTCCACACACCTCCCCCGCCTTCTCCTCCACACACCTCCCCCGCCTTCTCCTCCACACACCTCCCCCGCCTTCTCCTCCTTCACCTTCCTCCATCTCCTCCCATCGCCCTTTCCCCCTTCTTCACCGACTTCTCCGCCATCTCCTCCACTGCCCCTCCCCTTCTCCACATGCTCCCTCCTTTTGAGCTTTGGTGGGGTGGGGGGGGGCGTTGGAGTGGCGGGGGGACAGCTTAAATTTACTTTCCTGGATCAACATTCAACATATATAGTGGATCACCTTGTGTGACATGGGCATTCTTTTCATATTACAGAGTATGCTTTGTGTTGAAGAAAACCACTTCAGGAATGCTTTAAAGGAATGTGATGCATTGGATTAAATCTTTTAAAATTGATAATATGTTAATTGTTACAGCAATTGAAGTAGTTTAATCAAGTGTTCTCTATTTTCTAAGGCTATTAGCAGTTATTTTATAGCTGGTTCTGCATTCATACTACTCAGTTTTATTTTGTTTAATTCCCCATTGCTTGTCAATGGGTGGTGCCAAAAGACCCTGCCTTGTGTAAGCCCAGGTGATCCTTTGAATTTCAGCACCTACACCTTAGCTGAAACTAATCTAAATATGTAATTTCAGTTGATTTTTCTGGGATTTTATACAATAAAATTCTTTAATATAAATTAGTCTTTCCCTTAACACATTCTTCCTGTTGTGTCACATATATTCTATGCAGAGCAGCAATGGAGCTCAGTTTTTGTTATTGTTAAGATCTCTCTCAAAATGTTTTGGTACTCAAATTTTCTGGAGCTATTTCATGCGATCTTAATGAAAATGCCCCAGGCGTTATTTAGAGGATCGATGATAACGGTGATAACTGCTTTCTCCAAGCTGCTGCCCTCCTGTTTAACCAGATTTACAATACAATCTGATATGTAAGGCACAGGTCTATGCTTGGCTTATGCCTTAAATATAGGGGAGCAGGTAATTAAATGTATTATAGTAATATTATAATGTATGTATGTATATACGACTCAGCAGATTTGTAAAATGTAGGCATGCTGTCCTGCTTTTTTACTGTGAAATAGTGTTGAAAAGGAAATGGGTATTGATGAAGAATAATCTTTTTGTATTGTGTGTGAACCCAGGTATTTAATAGTTTCTCACGCTTATTTCTGATAGCAAATATTTTTTTTCTGTGTATTGCAAAGGTAAAAACTCATAGACACGTAGCTCCAGATCATCTCCTTCAGATATGTCAGCGACTTGGACCTCTCCTAGAGAAAGAGACCCCACAGAGTGTCCCAGGAGTGCACTCGTTACTGGGAGCTGGAAGACAGTCTTTGCTTCGAACAAATAAAAGTACGAGCAGCTCAGTGTTGAAACAATATCATCATTTTTCTTCCTCATTTCAAAGCAAACTCATTATGGTGATTCTGGATTTTTTTCCCCAAAAATAACAGGTTGTAAGCACGTGGTATGGAAAGGATCGGCACTTGCAGCATTGCATCGAGGAAGGCCCCCTGAGCCACCAACCAATTATGGCAGCCCACCTAGTATAGGTATGTTTATGTTGGGTTCTGTTTCATTTTGGTAATGGTCAAAATGCAACTTATTTTTTTACCAGTTCAACGTCTTTCACATTTTTTATGCGGCTCAATGTGAGGGATGGCAATACTGGTAACGGCATAGTTTTCCATTTTTTGCATCATCGTGAGGTGCAGAGTAACGTTCCCACTATTTTGCTGCAACAGTGTATCTGTGGAATGATGTACCTGACTGTGGAAGAGCACTACTGTTCTATCAGTGTCAATGTCCCTGTTTACTACACTGCACATCCTTACTACTGAGTGAGGTGCCAGTTTAGTATCATCCCATGCTGAGTTATAAGCAGGTTTGTGCTGTCAACCAGTGCCCAGTAGAAATTGGGTTAAGACTTTCCACATTATATTGTGTACATCAGAACCTTGGAACTACAGCCCTAGAGGCGTCTCTGCACTTTTGATGTAATAAACACTGCATGAGAATGGACAAAGCAATGGGTGATGAGATTTGGAACATCTCGAAATGTAAAGAGTAATAGCATGAAAGCATGCACAAAAGTGGAATATAACACTAACTGATATGTGGTTAATTCCTAGAGACGGTCAAAGAGATTTATATAGTCGTTCTTTGGAATTATGCCAGTTGAATGTTGATTAGTGGAGTAAAGGGAGGAGCAGCCTTTACTGAGTTAACCATGAACAAGTTGAATACTACAGTTGTGTTGAATAAGTTCTGTGGGGGGAAAATAGTGGGAAAATAATTATTGATAACTGTTAATGATCAGTAGAGCTGAGCAACAAATTAACCTAGTCAGGAAGTTGAGGGATCGAGCCCCATTCCATCATGAGCATAATACCTAGGCTGTTTTTTCAATGCAGGAACGAGCACAGCATTGTCAGCGGTGCAGTCCTTCAGGTGAGATGTTAAACTGAGGTCCTGTTTGCCTGTTCCAGCAGTAAATATCCCATGACACTCCATAGAAGAGCAGGTGGTTCCCCAGTGTCCTTGTGAATAGTTTTTGCTCAATCAAAGCCACTAAAAACAGATTAACTGGTTATTTATCTCATTGCTGTTTATAGTATCTTGTGCACATTATGACTGCAGCATTTCCCTACATAAGTCATTGTTCTTCAAAGTAATTCAGTATTTGTGAAGTACTTTTTGGAATGTTTCTGATATGTGATAAGATGTCTTTTTTTCTAGAATCATTTGAGGTTGCTAGAAAGGTACAGTTGTGATCATGGGTAACTTTAATTTTCTACAATTTGGATAAGGTGGGGCAGAAATAAATTTGAGATAGTCCAGGTTTGCTTTGACATTTCTGAAACGATATAGGCCTAGAAATTTGGTAGCATAGCGCCTGTTGTTTGGGTGCTACAGGTGCCGAATTGGGTCCAAAATGGTATCCGAGCAGCGCGTGCACATTTCTGGTGTGGGCTGCGGCGGGCGGTAGGGCAGCCGTTGGAGCGTGCGGTGGAAGGATGGTAAGTCGGCAGATTGTGATGTCAATCAGCGTGCAATGCTGATTTGACACCAGGGCTGCCATTTTTGTTGTCGTCGCTGGAACTAACGCCCTGTATTAACCTCGCACAGCTGAACATGTGTTCAGCAGCAGGAAGGACCCCCCACCAGCGATATTTAAAAGGATCATCAACAACTTTCAGGTAACTTGCTTTTTGATTTCTATTGGCTCTGTGTAAAATTGTGGAAGTGTTTGGTGCTTTCTAGAGTTATTTAAAGTTGGTGATGTGACAGGTGTTGTGTCTGTGTGTTGATAGAGACACTGAAGACAGGAGTTGGTTTCATAGGTGTTTACTAAACAAAGTCTGGAGGGGAACTAACTGATACAACACAATATACAGGCTTATATAGCCCGAGTGGCCATTACCGGCATTGCAGTACACATGGGGCTCTTAAAGGCACATACACTACAATTCCTCCCCTTTTAGCCAACCAGTACATAATATTTTAAGTAATTATTAATTACATGTTACAAGAAAAATAATCTACACATTGCTGCAGTTAATTAATTATAAGTCAGTCTCTCTGGAGGCTTCCTGACTCGGTCCGGATAACGCCTTGGTGGCGTAGTAGTTTCTGGTGGTGTAGTAGGTTCTTTTGGCAAGGCTGATTCGGCTTGAATGCCAGTGTCGGGTTCATCGGGTTCCAGTATCACCGGATCGGAGGTAGATATGGGTATCTCTACTTCATCGTTAGGCGTATAGAGTTGTGGTGTAGGTTGTCCCTTTTCGGATGACGCTATGATTTGGTCAGCATGGCGCCTTATGCTTTCTCCGATGTCCACGGTATACATCAGCGGTCCTAGTCGTGTGCAGATAGTTCCAGGCTGCCATTTCTCGGTACGGTAGTCCCGGGCCAAAACTTGTTGACCTATCTGGAAGGTTCTAGTTGGCCTTTCATTCATGCCTTGAAATTGCCGGTTCTCCACGTCCCTTCTGATGTTGGGCTTGATCAAATCCAGCCGGCATCTTAGGCTTCTATTGAAGAACATCATGGCGGGAGTTTGGTTTGTAACCATATGTGTTGCATTCCTGTGTGCGAACAAGAAGTTATCCACCTTGTGCTGAAGTTTTATGTCTTCATTACCCATGGCCTTTATGGCCTTCTTGAAGGTCTGGACAAACCTTTCAGCCAATCCATTGGTGGCGGGATGGTATGGGGCGGACGTGTAGTGCTTAACCCCATTGTTTTTTAAGAACTTCCTGAATTCTTTGGACACAAATTGCGGTCCATTATCAGAACAGATCGGTTCTGGCAGCCCATTCCTGGCAAATATGGTCCTTAATACTGTGATGGTTTTTTCCGTGGTGGTGGAGGACATCTTTATTACCTCCGGCCACTTGGAGTGTGCATCAACCGCGATTAAGAACATTGAGTCCATAAATGGACCAGCAAAGTCGATGTGTACCCTTTGCCATGGAGATGAGGGCCACTCCCATGGATGTAGAGGGGCTTGGGGTGGGGCGTTTTGGACCTTCTGGCATCTTAGGCAGCTCTTGGTCATTTCTTCGATGTCTCCATCGATACCTGGCCACCATACAAAAGCTCTGGCTAGGTTCTTCATTTTCACTCCACCCAGATGCCCCCTCGTGAAGCTCCTTTAGCACTTTATCCTGGAGTTTGGGTGGAATCACCACTCTGGATCCACACATCAAGGTTCCTCGGCATACTGACAGCTGTTCTCTTCTTTGCGAGAATGCTGGCAACAGTGGTTCGCCATGTGCTGGCCATCCCTTCACCGTTAAGTCGTAGACTCGTGAGAGAGTCGGGTCATTTCTCGTTTCCTTTTCAATGGCAGAATTTGTTACTGGTAGACATTCCACTATGGTTGAGTGGAACATCTCCACTGGGTCTACTGTAGGTGCCTCTTCTTCTACCGTTGGCAACGGTAGGTGCGATAAACCGTCAGCATTCCCATGCTGTTTTGATCCTTTGTATTCTATGTTGTATTGGTGTGCCCCTAGAAAAAGGGACCACCTCTGTAGCCTTTGCGCTGTCATGATGGGAACACCCTTTTTAGGGTTGAATATGGAGATGAGGGGTTGATGGTCAGTCAACAAGGTAAATTTTTGTCCGTGTAGGTAATGGTTGAATTTCTTCACTCCCCATACCAGGCTGAGTGCTTCCCTGTTGATTTGGGCATAGTTACGCTCAGCTGAGTTCAGTGAGCGTGACGCAAAAGCTATCGGCCGTTCCGAGCCATCAGGGAATTTATGCGATAATACTGCTCCTACGCCGTAAGGGGATGCATCGCACGCCAGTCTGATTGGCAGTGATGGGTTGTAATGAGCCAAAACTTCTTTGGACGTGATTAAGTCTTTGCATTTATGGAAGGCACGTTTACAGTCTTCGCTCCATTTCCAAATTACTCCTGTTTGTAGCAGTTCATTAAGAGGGTGTAGAAGAGTTGATAAGTTCGGCAAAAATTTATGATAGTAATTTATTAATCCCAGGAACGACCTTAATTGTGAAACATTTTCAAGTGCTGGGGCTTTTATGACCGCTTCAATTTTTTCAGGTGACTTATGCAACCCTTCCTTATTAATTATGTGGCCACAATATGATATTTGATTTTGGAAAAATTCGCACTTGGGGCGATTTGCTCGTAGGCCCCGTTCTCTCAGCCTAGTGAGCACCTGCTCCATATTGGCAAGGTGCTCGTTGTCATTTTCTCCTGTTACAAGGATGTCGTCTAGGTAGCATTGAGTCCCCGGAATCCCTTGGAGGACTTGCTCCATAGCTCTTTGCCAGATAGCTGGAGCGGATGCTACTCCGAAAACCAGTCGATTGTACTGGTACAGACCTTTGTGTGTATTTATCGTGAGATATTTTTTCGAGGCCTCTTCAACCTCCATCTGTAAATATGCCTGTGCCAAGTCAATTTTGGTGAAACGTTTCCCTCCGGATAGTGAGGCGAAAATATCTTCTATCCTTGGAAGAGGATACTGTACCGTGTGAAGGACCGGGTTTACAGTCACCTTGAAGTCTCCACAGATGCGAATTTTTCTCTGTTCTTCAGATTTATCATTATTCAATGCTTTCTTCATGACTGGAACGATGGGTGTTGCCCACTTGCTCCAATCTATTTTGGATAATACGCCTGCCTTTTCCAAATTCTCCAGCTCTGCCTCGACTGCTGGACGAATTGCGTATGGCACCGGTCTTGCCTTAAAAAACTTGGGAATTGCTGCATCTTCCACTTTTATTGAGGCGGTGACGCCTTTCAAGGTTCCTAGTTTCTCTTGAAACACTTCTTTGGCGTTGGCCAAGATGTCTTTTAATCGTTCAGGTACGACGTCATCATCGTTTTTTTTCTTACTGGTCACTGTCAGTGCGTGAATGGAGTGCCAGTCTAAATGTATTTTCCTGATCCATTCACGTCCCAACAGCGGTGGACCACCATCTTGTAGAATGTATAAATACAACTTTTGTATTTCCTTGCCGTTGTATACAACAGGCACCCTTATTTTTCCTTTGGGGTATACTTTCTGCCCTGTATATGTTTTCAAGATAATGGATGTGTCTTTTTTTTAAAGGTATATGCGGAAATAGCCGCTTGTAATCCCGTCGATTTATGACGGTCAGAGCTGATCCTGTATCTAGCTCCATTTTAACTGGGGACCCTGCTATCGTGAGGGTAACCCAAATGGTCTGGTAATCATCTTTGGCAATTACATTATGTAATTTGAGATGGCTTAGTCTCTTGTTTTCGTAGTCGCTATCGCTCTTCTGGTCTTTGGAGCTACTGTCTGTCATCATTTGTACCTTTCTGTACTTTATTGATTTTTTTTCCCTGTCTGGATTTTTTTTGTCCAGATCGGCATACCCGTGCAATGTGTCCAATCTTTCCGCATTGCCTGCATGCTTTGTCCTTGAACCAGCAGTCCCTCTGGTCATGGGTGGATCTGCAGCAGCGATAACATCTCTCGAAACCCTGTGTCATTCCATGGGTGCCGAAGTCCTGTGTCTTTTGTTGTATCTCTGCAGCTCCTCTTGCGGCTGCTTCGTATGATACAGCCATACTGAAAGCCTTGTCCAGTGTTAAATCTTTTTCAGAAAGCAGCCTTTTCTGTGTTCCTTCACTTAGGAGACTGCAGACGAATTTGTCTCGAAGATAATCTGCTAGTCCTGCCCCGAATTGGCAGTGTTTTGATAGCTTTCTTAATTCGGTGAGGTAATCAGCGTTACTTTCATTCTTGTGTTGATTTCTCTTGAAGAATTTGAATCGTTCCGCTATCAGCAGTGGTGTTGGGTTTAAGTGCTCCTGTAGGGTATCAACAATTTCTTTAAAATTCTTGTCCTTTGGTTTGGCTGGAGTGATTGAATTTCGTAACAGCCCGTATGTCTTTGCGCCCATTAGATTTAGCAGTACTGAAGCTTTTTTTTCATCTTCTATTCCATTTGCGGTGCAATATACCTCCACTCTTTCCACATATGTGGTCCAATCCTCTATCTCGCTATCAAAAGCATCAATATTGCCAGACTTAGGCATCCTAGAAATAAAATGGCGCTTCCCGCGCTTTTCTTTCTTTTCTGCAGAAAAGATATGGCGCTTCCCGTGCTTCCCCGCCGCTACTGCCGATGACAACGCAGTTTCCTGCGGTTTCCGTTCTTTTTATTTATTTATTTACAGTTGGAGACTCGTTCCCGCCGGACTCTCTCTCTAGGTCTGAACGCCGACCTGCTTGCAGCGCCAGCTGTCTCCCGAGTGCTCCCTCCCCGTCTGTTACTGCTTGCCTCCGCTTTCGCTGCTTGGCCTAGCTGTAGAGCCAGCCGCTGGAGCCCCAGCCCGACGCCCAGGAAGGATTATTGCAGTACCTGCCACCAGCTTGGCTAGCTGGTGAAACCACAGCTTTTTCTTTTTCTTGATTTTTCTTCAACTTTGGACGCCAGAGGAATCATAGAAACATAGAAACATAGAGATAGGAACAGGAGTAGGCCATTCGGCCCTTCGAGCCTGCTCCGCCATTCAATGAGATCATGGCTGATCTTCGTCTGAGATCATAGCTGATCTTACCAGTTCAGTACCCCGTCCCCGCCTTTTCTCCGTAACCCTTAATCCCCTTAGCCTTCAGAAATATATCCAATTCTCTCTTGAAAATATTTATTGAATTAGCCTTCACAGCCCTCTGTGGCAGGGAATTCCACAGGCTCACCACTCTTTGAGTGAAGAAATTCTTCCTCATCTCTGTTTTAAATGATTTGCCCGCTATTTTTAGACTGTGGCCCCTGGTTCTGTGCTCCCCGGCCATTGGAAACATTCTCTCTGAATTCAGCCTGTCCAGGCCTGCCATAATTTTATATGTTTCGATGAGATCCCCTCTCAATCTTCTAAACTCCAGTGAGTACAAGCCCAAACTATTTAATCTCTCTTCGTAGGTCATTCCCGCCATTCCAGGTATCAGCCTGGTGAATCGCCGTTGCACTCTTTCCATGGCAAGAACATCCTTCCGCAGATGGGGCGACCAAAACTGTACACAATACTCCAGATGCGGTCTCACCAGCACCTTGTACAGCTGTAGTAAGGTATCCCTATTCCTATACTCGAACCCCCTTGATATGAAGGCCAACATACCATTTGCCTTCTTAATCGCCTGTTGCACCTGCATGCTCTCCTTCAGTGACTGGTGCACAAGAACACCCAGGTCCCTCTGCACTTCCCCATCTTCCAATCTATTGCCATTTAGATAATCTACCCTCCTGTTTTTACCCCCAAAGTGGATAACCTCGCATTTATCCACATTATAGTGCATCTGCCACGTATCCGCCCATTCCCCCAACCTGTCCAAATCGCACTGTAGCCTCCTGACATCCTCATCAGAGCCCACCCCTCCTCCTAGTTTAGTGTCGTCAGCGAATTTGGAAATATTGCATCCAATTCCCTGATCCAGATCATTTATATATATTGTGAACAGCTGGGGTCCCAGGACAGATCCTTGCGGCACCCCGCTGGTCACTGCCTGCCACTCCGAAAACGAGCCGTTTATTCCAACTCTCTGTTTTCTATCCGCCAGCCAGTTCTCTATCCACGTTAATACTTTGCCCCCAATCCCATGAGCCTTAATTTTGCATGATAATCTTTTGTGTGGAACCTTATCGAAGGCTTTCTGGAAGTCAAGGTACACCACATCCACTGGCTCTCCCCCATCTATTTTACCAGTTACTTCCTCAAAAAATTCCAGCAGATTAGTCAAACACGATTTACCCTTTGTAAATCCATGTTGACTCTGTCCGATCCTTTCCCCATTTGTCAAGTGCTCCGCTATTTTATCCTTAATAATGGACTCTAGCATTTTGCCCACAACCGATGTAAGGCTTACTGGTCTATAATTCCCTGCTTTCTCTCTACCCCCCTTTTTAGATATTGGGGTAACATTAGCTACCCTCCAATCCACGGGTACTGTTCCCGAGTCAATGGAGTTCCGGAAGATGATCCTTAGAGCATCTGCTATCTCCAGGGCCACCTCCTTAAGTACCCTAGGATGTAGTTTATCAGGCCCCGGGGATTTGTCGGCCTTCAGTCCCCTCAACTTACCCAACACCATATCCCTAGAGATACTAATTTCTGTCAGCTCCTCCCTCTCATTAGTCCCTATGTTTGCCGATATTCCTGGGAGGTTATTTGTGTCCTCCTTTGTGAATACAGAACCAAAGTATGAGTTTAATTGGTCTGCCATTTCCTTATTCTCCATTATATATTCTCCCGAATCGGACTGCAAGGGACCGACTTGGGATTTTACCAGTCTTTTCCTCCTGATATACCGATAAAAGCTTTTGCAGTCTGTCTTTATGTTTGCTGCAAGTTTACTTTCGTATTCTATTTTCCCCTTCCTGATTAATCCCTTTGTCCTCTTTTGCTGTATCCTGTACTGCCCCCAATCTTCCGGTCTGGTGCTTTTTTTTGCCAGTTGATATGCCCTTTTTTTTGATTTTATGCTGTCCCTAATTTCCCTCGTTATCCACGGTTGAGTCACCTTTTTAGGTTTATTTTTATGCCAAACCGGTATAAACATGTTCTGGAATTCTTCCATTCTATCTTTGAATGCTTGCCATTGTCTATCCACTGTCAATCCCCCCAGAAACACCACCCAATCAATCTTACCCAATTCCTGTCTCATACCCTCGTAATTCCCTTTATTTAAGTTCTGGACCTTAGTCTCTGATTCAATTTCCTCACTCTCCATCTCGACTGAGAGCTCGATCATATTATGATCGCTCTGACCCAAGGGGCCTCGTACAAGAAGATTGCTGATAAGTCCCTTCTCATTGCACAATACCCAGTCTAAAATGGCCTGATCTCGAGTCGGCTCCTCGACATATTGGTCCAGATAACCGTCCCGAAAACATTCCAGGAATTCCTCCTCCTCAGAATTTTTACTAATTGATTGGACTACCCAAATATGTAAATTAAAGTCACCCATGATGACAGCTGTGCTCTTATCGCACGCTTCTCTAATTTCCCTTTTTATGCCTTCCCTCACCTCCATATTACTATTTGGAGGCCTATATATCACACCCACTAACGTTTTCCTCCCCTTGCTATTTCTCATTTCTACCCATACAGATTCCGTTTCATCTGAGTTAATATCCTTCCTTTCCATTGCATTAATCCCCTCCTTTACCAGCAATGCTACCCCACCTCCCCTACCTTTTTGCCGATCCTTCCTAAATATTGTATATCCCTGGATGTTAAGTTCCCAGCCTTGCCCACCCTGCAGCCACGTTTCTGTAATCCCAATCAAATCATACTTGTTTACCTCTATTTCCACAACTAATTCATCCACCTTGTTCCTAATGCTTCTAGCATTAAGATACAAAGCCTTCAGGCTTGCTTTTTTCACACTCTCATTATGAATTAGTTTGGCCCTTTGTGTTTCTCTCCTTTGCTTATTGCTTCTCACCTTTCTACCATCTATTTCTGACTTCATATGACTTCCCTCTTTTCCACTACCTAGGTTCCCATCCCCCTGCCAAATTAGTTTAAATCCTCCCGAACCGCCCTAGAAAATATTACCCCGAGGACATCGGCTCCCTCACAGTTCAGGTGTAGACCGTCCCCTTGGTACAGGTCACTCCTCCCCAAGAACTGGTTCCAATGCCTCAAGAATTTAAATCCCTCTCCCTTGCACCACTGCTCAAGCCACGTATTTAGCTTATCTATCTTACTCTCTCTAAACTTATTAGCTCGTGTCTCTAAACTTATTAATCGATGTCCTTGAGGTGCTGCCGAATTGCAGGTAAGTCCGTTTCCAATTCGTCGCCACTGTTGTGTCTGTGTGTTGATAGAGACACTGAAGACAGGAGTTGGTTTCATAGGTGTTTACTAAACAGAGTCTGGAGGGGAACTAACTGATACAACACAATATACAGGCTTATATAGCCCGAGTGGCCATTACCGGCATTACAGTACACATGGGGCTCTTAAAGGCACATACACTACAACAGGGAGTGGTGCTGGAAGTGGAGAAGGCCTTGCTTCTGAATTCAATGTTTCTGGTCAGATCACTTGCTCCCAGTCATGGGTGCTCTAGTTGTCATTCCCCCCACCCCCCCCGGCACGCAGCATGACAGGGAGATGGAGCAGAGGCAGCAAAGAAGAGGACAAGCTACTCGCAGAGGGAGGAAGGGGGAGGAGAAGGAGAAGGGCTCTCAGCGGGTGGCTTTACCCACCCAGGGTCTTCTGAGAGCAATTCTCTTACCTCAACCTGAGCCAGAAGCACTGAATTTCTTCATGCCAAGGTCTTTCCAGCCTGGAGCAGGTGACATTTGTAGCATCTCCCAATTCGCCACCCACTGCTGCCTAAGAGAGGTGACAGAAGCACTTTATGCCAAGAGAGGGGACTTCATTGTCTTCTCTCTGACCAGAGATGCAGATGAAGCGTGCAGGTGGCTTTGCCAGGATAGGGGACTCCCCCATTGTGCAGGGTGCCAATGACTGCCGCACGTGGCTTTGCGGGCACCATATATAAATGCTGAGTTGTACCGCAACAGCAAAGGTTACCACTTGCTGAAAGTGGAGTTGGTGAGTGACCATGCTCAGCATATCATGATGATGAATCATGGAATGTATGCAAGATAGTTTTCTGGATCAGTATTTTGAGAAACCAACGAGGGAACAGGATATTTTAGATCTAGTATTGTGCAATGAGAATGGGTTAATTAATAACCTTGTAGTAAAGGGGCCTTTAGGGAAGAGTGACCATAATATGATAGAATTTTATATTCAGTTTGAAAGTGATTTAGTTAAGTCTTAAATCTAAACAAAATAAACTACGTAGGTATAAGGGGCGAGTTGGCTAAGGTAGATTGTGAAACTACATTAAAAGGTATGACAGTAGACAAGCAATGGCTAGCATTTAAAGAATTAATACATAATTTACAAGAAATATACATTCCTTTAAGGCACAAACACCCCACAGGAAAAGTGGTCCAACCGTGGCCAACAA
Organism: Somniosus microcephalus; assembly: GCF_052327205.1. Taxonomy (NCBI): domain Eukaryota; kingdom Metazoa; phylum Chordata; class Chondrichthyes; order Squaliformes; family Somniosidae; genus Somniosus; species Somniosus microcephalus. The sequence continues at coordinate 186,704,159 of NC_140995.1, forward strand.
GAGAAGTTAAAGATAGTATTAGATTAAAGGAAGAGGCTTATAATGTTGCCAAGAAGAGTAGTAAGCTTGAGGATTGGGAGAATTTTAGAATTCAGCAAAAGAGGACCAAGAAATTGATAAAGAAGGGAAAATAGAATGAGAGTAAACTAGCGAGAGACATAAAAACAGACTTTAAAAGCTTCTATAGGTATGTAAAAAGGAAAAGACTATCGAAAGTAAATGTGGGTCCCTTACAGGCTGAGACAGGAGAAATTATAATGGGGAATAAGGAAATGGCAGAGAAATTAAACAAATACGTGTGTCTGTCTTCACGGAAGAATTCGCAAAATCCTTCCCAGAAAGAGGGTCTAGCGAGAATGAGGAACTGAAAGAAATTAGTATTAGTAAAAAAATAGTACTGGAGAAATTAATGGGACTGAAAGCCGATAAATTCCTTGGACCTGATGGCCTACATCCTAGGGTTTTGAAAGAAGTGGCTATAGAGATAGTGGATGCATTGGTTGCCATCTTCCAAAATTCCATAGATTCTAGAACGGTTCCCGCGGATCGGAAGGTAGCAAATGTAGCCCCACTATTTAAGAAAGGAGGGAGAGAGAAAATAGGGAACTACAGACCAGTTAGCCTGACATCAGTAGTCGGGAAAATGCTAGAATCTATTATCAAGGACATGGTAACAGGGCACTTCAAAAATAATAATAGGATTGGGCAGAGTCAACATGGATTTATGAAAGGAAAATCATGTTTGATGAATCTGTTAGAGTTTTTTGAGGTTGTAACTAGCAGAATAGATAAGGGGGAACCAGTGGATGTGGTATATTTGGATTTTCAGAAGGCATTCGACAAGGTGCCACACAAGAGGTTATTAAACAAAATTGGGGCTCATGGGATTGGGGGTAATATATTAGCATGGATTGAGGATTGGTTAACGGACAGAAAACAGAGATTAGGAATAAACGGGTCATTTTCGGGTTGACCGGCTGTAACTAGTGGGGTACCGCAAGGATCAGTGCTTGGGCCTCAGCTATTCACAATCTATATCAATGATTTGGATGAGGGGACCAAATGTAATATATCCAAGTTTGCTGATGATACAAAGTTAGGTGGGAATGTAAATTGTGAGGAGGATGCAAAGCAGCTTCAAGGGGATATAGACAGGCTAAGTGAGTGGGCAAGAACATGGCAAATGGAATATAATATGGAGAAATGTGAAGTTATCCACTTTGGTAGGAAAAATAGAAAAGCAGAGTATATTTTGAATAGTGAGAGATTGGGAAATATTGGTGTTCAGAGGGACCTGGGTGTCCTTGTACACGAATCACTGAAAGTTAGCATGCAGGTACAGCAAGCAATTAGGAAAGCAAATGGTATGTTGGCCTTTATTACAAGAGGATTTGAGTATAAGAGCAAAGACATCTTACTGCAGTTATATAGGGCCCTGGTGAGACCACACCTGGAGTATTGTGTACAGTTTTGGTCTCCTTACCTAAGGAAGGATATACTTGCCATAGAAAGAGTGCAACGAAGGTTCACCAGACTGATTCCTGGGATGGGGATATTGTCCTATGAGGAGAGATTGAGTAGACTAGGCCTATAGTCTCTAGATTTTAGAAGAATGAGAGATGATCTCATTGAAACATACAACATTCTTACAGGGCTTGACAGGGTAGATGCAGGGAGGATGTTTCCCCTGGCTGGAGAGTCTAGAACCAGTGGTCACAGTCTCAGAATAAGGGGTCGGCCATTTAGGACTAAGATGAGGAGAAATTTCTTCACTTCAGAGGGTGGTGAATCTTTGGAATTCTCTACCACAGAGGGCTGTGGAGGCTCAGTCGTTGAGTATATTCAGAACAGAGATCGATAGATTTTTGGATATTAAAGGAATCAAGGGATATGGGGATAGTGCAGGAAAGTGGAGTTGAGGTAGAATATCAGCCATGATCTTATTGAATGGTGGAGCAGGCTCGATGGGCCGAATGGCCTACTCCTGCTCCTATTTCTTACGTTCTTATGTGAATGCCCAGTTTCCTGGCGGCAGTCATGATGCTTTTATTCTGCGCCAGTCCACTGTTCCCTCAGTCTTTGAGCCACCAAGACAAACCAGAGGGTGGCTACTGGGCGACAAGGGCCTGGCTTAACCACCTGGCCCATGACTCCACTCTGCAACCCAACCACACATGGGCAGCATGCATACAATGAGAGCCATGCTGCTACACGAAACTTCATAGAGCAGACCATTGGCGTCCTTAATGCTTCAGCTGCCTGGAATGCTCTGGAGGATCCCTGCAGTACTCATCGGAGCGTGTGTCCCAATTTGTTGTGGTCTGCTGTTTCCTCCACAACCTGGCCATCATGAGGGCACAGCCCTTGCCACAAGGGATACGGCCAACAGCCCCGGAGGAGGAGACAGAAGAGGAGGCGGAAACGGAAGGAAGGAGGCAACCAAGACAGCCCCTTTCTGGCCGGGATATCTGGGATCGAATTAGCTGTCTGTGGTACGATTGAATGCAACCCCAATTCCAGTCTGAGCCTCCACTGCAGCATTCAGATGTTGGGTGGCTTGTGCTTGTGCCTGTGCTGCAATGGAAGCTGAGACTTAGGTCATTGGACGCAGCATGATGGTTAGGTCCACAAATGCGTTAATGGATCTGCCCAGCCCTGGAAAGGATGGGCTCCAAGCTCTGCCCAAAGCCCTGTGTAAGGCTGGAGCTGGACTCCTCCATACTCCTTGACATTGCATTCAGGCTTTCTCGCAGGCCTGCCAATGCACCAAGCATTTCATTGTGCATAACCATCAGCGTTCTTCAGTTGGCCGCCCCAGCAGCAGAACTCGTGTGTGACCTCTCCCTCTGGAGAGCTGGCACCTGAGCTACCCTTTCTCCCTGCCCTGGCTGCAGGCCATTCAGGCAGAGTGTCTCACCATGTGCAGATCCTGCGTCTAACCTATCCTCTAAAGCATGCGGAGCATCAGTATATGAGCTGGTGGCTGGGAGTATAAAATTGAGTGTGTTTCTTCTTCTCTTCTTCTTGACTCTTCCTCTTGTTGTGCGACCATTGGCTTGGCATGCTAGATTTCTTGGGTGTTTGAAATGAGAAAGGCACAAGGGTAGGGTTGAGGGGAGCGGGGGAAAGCAAGAGGTGCACGCTTGCACCATGTGCAGATTGTAAATCAGAAGAGATTGTGGGATGAGGGGGAAGTGGGATGTGAGAAGGAGGATAATGTATGAGGATACCGGCATCTTGTCCTTCAGCCCCGCCGCTGACCACGGGCTCAGCCATGCCCCTGCCAAGAAGGGCCAGCGCCATCTCCTCCAAGGGGGTGAGGTGATGCAGGCGAGCCAGTACCCTGCCGGTTAAGGTCTGCTGTCCACCTTTTCCTGCAAGAGAAAGGGAAATGTATCAGTGAATGTGGTGTAATGTGTTTGGGTGATGTGGCTGTCATGGTTGAATAGCTGACTGTTCAAAATGTGAGATGTGGGTGTGAGGCTTGCAGCAGTGGTAAGTGTGTGCGGGTGAGGTGAAGCTCTGAGTCGTGTTTGGTTGAGATTGTTGGTAGGTGAGTGATGGGGGGGTGTTGCATTGAGCAGTGCGTGAGGCTAGTGGTGCAGATGGTGGGATATGCCATTTGAAGATGAATTCACTGACCTTGACCACGTGTGTGAGGTAATTAAACTTCTTCCTGCACTGAACCCAGGTCCTCGCGGCTATACTGCTGGCATTCACCACAGCGGCTACCTGCTCCCACTGCAGCTTCCTGGCCCCTGTGGGAAGAGGACCTCTCTCCTGGAGTTGCTGTCCCAGTCCAGTGCCTCAGTGCTGCATTGGAGAATCTTGGAGCCCTTTCTCTAGCCTGTTGTGCCATTATTCAGTCTTCTTTTTCTGACCGTAATATCCACAAGCAGTTCTAGCACCTGTTGCAGGCAGATGGCACATCCGCTTTAAGAGACGCAGACTGCCTTTAAGTTGTGCAGGCTAGCTTTAATTGGAGCTAGCCTCGCATAAACTTGGGCCGCCTGCTGAGCATTCAGCCACTCAGCAGCACGTTCAGCACTCGGTTGTACTCTACAATCATGCAAAGGTAACGTATGTGCTGCCTGCAGTCTATACCAAAATTCTATAGACACTGGAATAGTTCCAATGGATTGGAGGGTAGCTAATGTAACCCCACTACTTAAAAAAGGTGGTAGAGAGAAAACGGGGAATTATAGACCGTTAAGCCTGACATCGGTAGTGGGGAAAATGCTAGAGCCCATTATAAAAGATGTAATAGCAGAGCACTTGGAAAACAGTGACAGGATCGGACAAAGTCAACATGGATTTACAAAAGGTAAATCATGCTTGACTAATCTGGAATTTTTTGAGGATGTAACTGGTAGAATCGATAGGGAGAACCAGTGGATGTGGTGTATTTGGACTTTCAGAAGGCTTTCGATAAGGTCCCGTATAAGAGATTGGCGTGCAAAGTTGAAGCACATGGGATTGGGGGTAAGGTACTGACTTGGATAGAGAACTGGTTGGCAGACAGGAAGCAAAGAGTTGGAATAAATGGGTCTGTTTCCGAGTGGCAGGCAGTGACTAGTGGGGTACCGCAGGGATTGGTGCTAGGACCCCAGCTATTCACAATATATATTAATGATCTAGACGAGGGAACTAGATGTAATACCTCCAAGTTTTCAGATGACACAAAACTGGGTGGGCGTGTGTGTTGTGAGTAGGGTTGCAAAATTCTGGGAATTTTTAAAAGAGGAAACTTTCCATGGGAATTTTCGGGAATTTATGGGAATTTAGAGTTTTTTTGCACACTGATGGTTTTTGTCTCTGACCCTTATATTATCTTTGTCATCAAAATAGACATACTGTTCCATACAAATAAAAACAGGCTTTCAAAACTTTATTTAGGTTATAATTTTGAACTTTATTGAACCCCCACAAAAAAGACCCATCTAAAATAAAATAAAAAGAGCGTCGGCTTATTTAGCCTGTAATTTGTCCTTATTTTGTCCCTTTGAGTCTTCTACTCATGAGTCTTCTGAGTCTTCTACTCATTGCTCCTCCTGATTCTCTGACTCTGGCTCTGACGTGTCCATTTCCTCCTCTGTGTCAGTGTCTAGCTGTGTGGTGGACACTTCTGTATCTGGCTCAATAAGTTGTAGGTTCGCCCGGATAGCCACCAGTTTCTCCACTCTCTTGTTAGTCAGCCTGTTGCGCACCTTTGCATGCGTATTCCCAAAAAGTGACCAGTTTCGTTCAGAGGCCGCTGATGAAGGTGAGATTTGGAGTATCACCGATGCAATAGGTGACAGGGCCTCAGATGCACAAAGTCCCTTCCGCCAGGTATGTGCACTGATATGCTTGCATGATTCCCATATCCCATCCCCATACCAAAGACCTTGCTTGGTAGAGAACTTTGCCAGACTTCCCAGAACTTTGCCCACATCCAGATTGAGATGGGTGTGAGAGGGTAGAAATCACACTAAGCGCTGTTGATTTGTTCTCCAGAAAGTATTGGTCTCCCAACATGCTTTGCGTCCAGCATGTATGCTGCAGCATGAATCGGCTTGACACAAAATTCTTGACGCGTCTGTATGAATTGAACAATTGCCTTCTCCTCTGCTTTGAGCAGCAGGGATGTGGGTAGGGCAATGCTGATTTGTTCTTTGAAATCAGTAAAAAGCCTGAGAACATCTGACAAGACAGCGTCATCTCCTTCAATCTGAGCAATTGCAGATGCTACTGGTGAGAGTAGTTTAAGGCTGCTAACCACTCTCTCCCAAAACACATCATCCAGCAGTGTTTTCTTGATGGTGGTTTCCATATCCCCAGACTGGGATATTGCCATTTCTTGCAGCGACTCCTTACCCTCCAGAAGGCTGTTGTACATTATGACAACACCACCCTGTGGTAAACCACTGCTTGTATTCCACTGTGTACATGCCTGGACATGCCTCGGCTGACTCCTCCCACAAGTCCCAGTATAAAGGTGACCGCTCCCCAGCCCTTTGTATTTCTGGACCGGTCGACCACTCGAGGCAGACCTTCATTCTTTTGTTAATAAAAGCCTTTAGTTACTCTCTTAACTCTCAGTCTTTTATGAGTAATTGATAGCGCATCAATTTTATTAACAAAATTTTTATAATGGAGAAGATCCTCACACCAGCATGCCTGGACTTAGATCATCGGGAGGCGGACTCATCCACCAAGTTTACTCACTGGCTTAAGTGTTTCGAAAAATTCCTGACCGCCTCCGCAGCAATCAAATCGGACGAGGACAAACTGGATGTCCTGACCTCCAAAGTGAACCACCGAGTGTACTCGGTCATCCAAGACGCGACCTCGTACGCGGACGCTATCAAGCTCCTCAAGGACCAGTACACGCGCCCAGTGAACGAAGTGTACGCCAGGCACCTTCTGGGGAGTCGTAAACAACAACCTGGGGAATCGACCGTGGAATACCTTCAGGCACTGTCTGTGCTTGGCCGGGCCTGTGGTTGTAAGGATGTAAAGGCCGCCGTGTACACAGAGGAACTTATCCAGGACGCTTTTGTAGCAGGCCACAGATCCAATTACACCCGACGGCGACTGTTGGAGCAGAGTGACCTCGACCTCAACAAGGCCTCTGAACTCGCACTATCACTGGATGCAGCCTACCGGGGCATGGATGCCTACTCCTCTGCACCGTGGACGCCGCGGGGAATGACAGCCTGGGACACGGTAGGACCGCCTCATAGCGCCGTGCCACCCCAGCCACACCCCAGCAACGGCCCAACTACCGCAGCAGTGTCCCAAGGCCAGACAGCAGTGCCCCAAGGCCAGAAATGCTACTTCTGTGGCCAGGCAAAACACCCCAGAGCGCGCTGCCCGGCGAAAAACGCGATCTGCTCGGGCTGCGGGAAGAAGGGACACTACGCTAGCGTCTGCAGGGCCAAAGCCACCCCGAACCCCAGCAGCGCCGCGTGTGGGCCATGCGGGCCGCCATCTTGGACCTCCCCGGCCATGTGCGAACCACCGATACAGCAGCCATTTTGGATGCCTCCAGCCACATGGGGATCATGGACGCCGCCATCTTGGACGACAGCCGGAACGCAGCAGGCCCCCAACACCGCCTCATCTGATACCCGCAGCGACACACCGACCCCTACGCTGGCATCCGTTACACTGGACCAAGCGAGACCGCACCAGCTGGCCAGTTCCACAATGGACATTAAGGTAAATGGTCACGATACAATCTGCCTTTTTGACTCTGGGAGCACAGAGAGCTTCATCCACCCCGACACGGTGCGGCGTTGCTCTCTCCCAGTCCTGCATGCGCACCAGCGGATTTCTATGGCCTCCGAGTCCCAGTCGGCGGACATCGGCGGCTACTGCGTGATGACACTCGTAGTAGACGGGACTGTGTACGATCATTTTAAACTTCTGGTCCTGCCCGACCTCTGCGCTGCCGTCCTGCTGGGGTTAGATTTTCAGTGCCACCTTAAAAGTGTTACGATGGCGTACGGTGGACCCCTCCCCCCACTCACAGTCCGCAGCCAGCAGCTTCCAAATTGCCCGCCGCGCACCAGGTGCAACCTCTCCACACTCAGAGTCACCCCCCCCCCGCCACTGTTTGCTAACCTCACCCCCGACTGTAAGCCCATCGCCACAAAGAGCAGGCGATACAGTGCCGGGGACAGGGTTTTCATTAAAACCGAAGTGGAGCGGCTCCTGAAGGAAGGGATTATTGAGGGCAGCACCAGCCCCTGGCGAGCCCAGGTTGTGGTCGTTAAGACCGGCGAGAAGCAGCGCCTGGTCATCGACTACAGCCAGACAATAAATCGCTACACCCTGCTGGACGCCTACCCACTCCCCCGCATAGCTGATATGGTCAACCAGATCGCGCAGTACCGCGTCTTCTCGACCATTGACCTGAAATCAGCGTACCACCAGCCCCCTATCCGCCCTGAGGACCGCCAGTATACTGCCTTTGAGGCAAACGGCCGCCTCTATCACTTCCTTAGGGTTCCCTTTGGCGTCACCAACGGGGTCTCCGTCTTCCAAAGGGAGATGGACCGGATGGTAGATCAAAATGCGTTGCAGGCCACTTTCCCATATCTGGACAATGTGACCATCTGCGGCCGTGACTTGCAGGACCATGACGCAAACCTCGAAAAATTCCTCCGCACCGCCCAACTCCTGAACCTGACATATAACAAGGAGAAGTGCATATTCCGCACAAACCGCCTCGCCATCCTTGGCTGTGTTGTGGAACACGGAGTCATCGGCCCCGACCCCGACCGGATGCGTCCCCTTATGGAACTCCCACTGCCCCACTGCCTCAAGGCCCTGAAGAGGTGCCTAGGGTTTTTCTCCTATTACGCCCAGTGGGTCCCCTACTATGCGGACAAGGCCCGTCCGCTGATCAAGTCCACCTCTTTTCCCTTGACGGCAGAGGCCCGCTTAGCCTTCCACCGTATCAAGGAGGACATTGCCAAAGCCACCATGCACGCAGTGGACGAATCCATCCCCTTCCAGGTGGAAAGCGACGCGTCCGACTTTGCCCTGGCCGCTACCCTCAATCAGGCGGGGAGACCCGTGGCCTTTTCACGAACCCTCCAAGGCCCGGAGACCAGACACTCCGCTGTTGAGAAGGAGGCCCAGGCGATTGTGGAGGCTGTGCGTCATTGGAGGCACTACCTGGCCGGAAAACGATTTACCTTGCTCACTGACCAGCGTTCAGTTGCTTTCATGTTTAACAACAAGCAGAGGGGCAAAATCAAAAATGACAAGATCTTGAGGTGGAGAATCGAACTTTCCACCTACAATTACGAGATCTTGTACCGGCCTGGGAAGCTCAATGAACCCCCGGATGCGCTATCGCGTGGCACCTGCGCCAGCGCGCAGATCGATAGACTGCGGGCCCTCCACAATGACCTCTGCCACCCGGGGGTCACCAGGTTCTTCCACTTCATCAAGGCCCGCAACCTGCCTTACTCTATTGAGGAGGTCAGGACCATGACCAGGAACTGCCAAGTCTGCGCTGAGTGCAAACCGCACTTTTATAGACCAGACAGGGCCCACCTGATAAAAGCCACTCGCCCCTTCGAGCGCCTGAGCGTTGATTTTAAAGGGCCTCTCCCCTCCTCCGACCGCAATGTGTACTTCCTCAATATTATTGATGAGTACTCCCGTTTCCCGTTCGCCATCCCCTGCCCGGACATGACCAGTGCCACGGTCATTAAATGTCTGAACGACCTCTTCACCCTGTTCGGTTTCCCCAGCTATATCCATAGCGACCGGGGCTCATCGTTTATGAGCGACGAACTCCGTCAGTACCTGCTAACTAGGGGTATTGCCACAAGCAGGACCACCAGTTACAACCCCCGGGGGAACAGACAGGTGGAAAGAGAAAATGCGACAGTTTGGAAGGCCGCCCTGCTAGCCTTAAAGTCTAGGGGCCTTCCAACCTCCCGCTGGCAGGATGTGCTCCCCGATGCGCTCCACTCTATTCGGTCACTGCTCTGCACTGCCACTAACGCCACCCCCCATGAGAAAATGTTTGTCTTCCCAAGGAAGTCCACATCGGGGACATCGCTACCGCCATGGCTGACGTCCCCAGGGCCGGTCCTACTGAGAAGACACGTGAGGACCCATAAAACGGACCCCCTGGTCGAGAGGGTCGACCTCCTCCACGCCAACCCCCAGTATGCTTACATTGCATACCCGGACGGGCGGGAGGACACAGTCTCCATAAGAGACCTTGCACCCTCGGGGGCCGCAGTAACCCACTACTCACTACCACCCCCCCCACCCCCCCACGATCCGATATACAGCCCCAGCAGACGGCAGGCCTGGGCCCCGCGACCCGCTCGACATCTACGAGGACGACACGCCTGTGCCACAACCTACGCAGGACTCGACGCCGGAAGCTCCACTACCCCTGCCGTCGCCACGCCGATCACAGCGGCAGACAAGACCTCCGGAGAGACTCCAATACACTAACTTTTAATACACTTCACCCCGCCAGACTCAATTTTAAACAAGGGGTGAATGTGGTAAACCACTGTTTGTATTCCACTGTGTACATGCCTGGACATGCCTCGGCTGACTCCTCCCACAAGTCCTAGTATAAAGGTGACTGCTCCCCAGCCCTTTGTATTTCTGGACCGGTCGACCACTCGAGGCAGACCTTCATTCTTTTGTTAATAAAAGCCTTTAGTTACTCTCTTAACTCTCAGTCTTTTATGAGTAATTGATAGCGCATCACACCCCATCTAGTGTTGTTGGGCAGCTTCAGTGTGGTGTTCTTGTTCTTTGTCATTTGCTTGGAGTTGTCGGTTGCTGCAACTACCTGTTTTCCCCTGACATACTTAACAACTTGCTTGGCTCTCTTGTACAGTGCTTCCATGGTTCTCAAACCCATGATGTCCTTGAGGAGCAGGTTAAGCCCATGAGCTGCGCACCCAATAGACGTAATATGAGGGTAGGCCTCCTCCACTTGAGCCCAAGCAGCCTTCATATTCGCAGCATTGTCAGTAACTACTGCAAAGACCTTTTGTGATCCAAGATCGTTGATGACCGCTTTCAGCTCATCAGCAATGTATGTGCCTGTGTGTCTGTTGTCCTTCGTGTCTGTGCTCTTGAAGAACACTGGGAGAGGAGTGGAGACGATGTAGTTTATGATGCCTTCCCCTCATACATTTGACCACCCATCTGAGATAACTGCAACACAGTCTGCCATCGCTATCGTTTCTTTGAGCTTTCCTGTTATACTCAGCCTCCAGCAAATAAGTAGACAAAGCATGTCTGGTGGGAGGACAGTGTGCAGGGCGAATAACATTGAAAAATCTCTTCCAGTACACATTGGCTGTGAGCATGAGGGGTGAGTCTGTTGCATATACAGCTCGAGCAAGGCACTCATCTGCATTCTTCTGGCTATGGTTATCCATTGTATCAAAGAACCTTCCAAGTGGGCCAGGAGTTGCTGATGATAAGGAGCCTGATGCTGAATGAGAACCATCATCTTCTTGAATGGAAGCAGAGGAACCCTGGGCTGACTGCTGTGAGCTTTGAGTGAAGTTGTTGCATTTGGATAAATGCTGCTGCATCTTTGTGGCATTCTTTACATATGGCTTTCTACAGTGTTTGCATATGTACACAGTCTTTCCATCTTTAATGCCTGGGGTAAAATGCTTCCACACATCCGACGGTAAACGTGGCATTGTTCTATGCAGAGAAATAAAGGGCATTCATCTCTGTGTCGAACTGCGGTCGATCAGCACGATTGCAACAGGGTGAGTACATTTTTGCTGATGCTCCATGTGATGGAAGCATGACCTGTACACACATGACGCTACATCACCAATAGTGTATTATTTTGTATATTTTAAATTGAAGGACAACAGAGTTCAACAAGTAACTGGTTCATTTGGTATAAAGTCTGATTTACTTACTGCATCATCACAACATCAGCAGAAAACAAAATGACTTCCCTCAGGACCCCTAACCTGGATCTTAAAAAAACTATAGCAGTCTTACAGATGCCTGCAGGCCAATCACAATTCGATATGCAAATATTACAAATAGAGGGAGCTAATCGCTCATCCACTCATCCAACCAATCAGGACACACTTGTTCACAGTCACACACAAAACTTGTAATTATTAAAACAAGCCAAGTAAGAAGATAAACATATATTGATTAAGAAATTCCTTAATAATTAAGATTCCATCTCTGTTAGTAATTTTAAGAGAGGACCTGTGGGGAAAAAAAAGAAAGAAATACAAAAAAAACAATATTATGCTAGCATGTACTTTTTTGGGCAAAATTCCCAAGCTAAACTTCCCGTGGAAAATTCCCGGAAATTTACCGGAAACTTTCCACCCCTTTGCAACCCTAGTTGTGAGGAGGATGCAGAGAAACTCCAGTATGATTTGGACAGGTTGGGTGATATGGCAGATGCAGTATAATGTGGATAAATGTGAGGTTATCCACTTTGGTGGCAAAAACAGGAAGGCAGATTATTATCTGAATGGCAATAGATTGGGAAAAGGGGAAGAGCAACGAGACCTGGGTGTCCTTGTGCACCAGTCGCTGAAGGTAAGCATGCAGGTGCAGCAGGCGGTTAAGAAGGCAAATGGTATGTTGGCCTTCATAGCGAGAGGATTCGAGTGCAGGAGCAAGGATGTCTTGCTGCAGTTGTACAGGGCCTTGGTGAGACCACACCTTGAATATTGTGTGCAGTTTTGGTCGCCTTATCTGAGGAAGGATGTTCTTGCCATGGAGGGAGTGCAGCGAAGATTCACCAGACTGATACCTGGGATGGCAGGAATGACGTATGAAGAGAGATTGGGTCGATTAGGCTTATATTCGCTAGGGTTTAGAAGAATGAGAGGGGATCTCATTGAAACTTATAAAATTCTAACTGGACTAGACAGACTAGATGCAGGAAGGCTGTTCCTGATGGCAGGGGAGTCCAGAACCAGGGGTCACAGTCTAAGGATAAGGGGTAAGCCATTTAGGACAGAGATGAGGAGGAATTTCTTCACCCAGAGAGTGGTGAACATGTGGAATTCTCTACCACAGAAGGCAGTTGAGGCCAATTCATTAAATATATTCAAGAAGGAGTTAGGCATATTTCTTAAGGCTAAAGGGATCAAGGGATATGGGGAGAAGGCAGGATCAGGGTACTGAGTTTGGATGATCAGCCATGATCTCATTGAATGGCGGAGCAGGCTCGAGGGGCCGAATGGCCTACTCCTGCTCCTATCTTCTATGTATTTATTCTGCTAAATATAATTGGCATTAAGTTAGTTTAACACTTACTAAGCCAATGCCTTTTCCAACTTGTTGAAGTTTCCCAAGGAAATTTTTTATTCGTCTTCCTTCAATACAAAGTACACCACTACGATTCTGGATTAGTCTAACTGGCAGTGGTGATCAAAGCAGCATTAATGCAGCACATTGGACATCACCATTGTTTTTTTATAGGGGAGGGCGGAGCTATGATGATGGCTAAAGGGATATGGGGAGAAAACAGGGACAGGGTACTGAATTTGGATGATCAGCCATGATCTCATTAAATGGCGGAACAGGCTCGAGGGGCCGAATGGCCTACTGCTGCTCCTATCTTCTATGTTTCTATGTCCTCTGAATGGGTGTGGGTTGCTATTGCATCACGATCCTTGCGTCAGTTTTTGGGGGCTACCGAATTTCTAGGCCATAGTACCTAAGGCTGGTAGCCAGGTGGTAGAGAAGTAGAGGATGTTTAGCCACAAATGAGCAAGGCTTTAGGGATTGATGAAGATTAGCTCCAAGTATGGTGGGGTGATCCTGGGAGTCACCATTGACCAGATAATTAACATAAATACTGTGGATACAAGAGCAGATCAGAGGCTGGGTATTCTGTGGTGAGTGACTCACCTCCTGACTCCCCAAAGCCTTTCCACCATCTACAAGGCACAAGTTCGGAGTGTGATGGAATACTTTCCACTTGCCTGGATGAGTGCAACTCCAACAAGACTCAAGAAGCTCGACACCTTCCAGTACAAAGCAGCCTGCTTGATTGGCACCCCGTCCACCACCTTCAACATTCACTCCCTCCTCCACTGGCGCACTGTGGCTGCAGTGTGTACCATCTACAAGATGCACTGCAGCAACTCACCAAGGCTTCTTCGGCAGCACCTCCCAAACCTGCGACCTCTACCACCGAGAACAAGGCAGCAGGTGCAAGGGAACACCACCACCTCCAAGTCACACACCATGCTGACTGGAAATATATCGCCGTTCCTTCATTGTCGCTGGGTCAAAATTCTGGAACTCCCTCCCTGACAACACTATGGGAGTACCTTCACCACACGGACTGCAATGATTCAAGAAGGCGGATTACCACCACCATCTCAAGGGCAATTAGGGATTAGGCAATTAGGCCATGCCAGCAACACCCACATCCCATGAATGAATAATAAAAAAAAATGCTAGAATTTGAAAGGCAGGGCTTAATGCTGCTGGGAGCAAGTAAAAACCTAGGAAACATTATCAGGGAAAACTGCAATAGAGAAATATGTTTGAGAAAAGTTGAAAAAGATTCAGTTGTATTCCATAATACTATGATACTGAGATCAAGTGATAGAATAAAGAAGCAAAGAAGAAAATAAGAAACAAGATAATTTGTTTCAAGCAGTAATCTTGGATCTCCCATGGCAACGATCATGGTGAGTCTTCTATAATGATGGAAGTATTACATCATGTAACTATCGGTATAAAACCAGAGACCAGAGGGGTCACGTAGGCTGAGTGAACTCCCTCTTCCTCACCCCCCAATAAAAAACAACATAGCGCAATATACAAAAAGACAAATATTGACTAAAATTTGCTACAAAATTGACAATAATCTGCGTCATGGAAAATGGACTGCAATTGTGCAAAAGGCTGTGTGCACATGATACTAACCCATTTTAAACCAAAAAGAAAGAAATATGTAATTATTGCTTCAAACTGAATGTGATCAGAAATAATGGCTCCTGGGAAAATGGTGCTCACTGGCTAATTCAAGAATTGGAAGTTACAAAGGCCAATTATCTCCCAATCAAACGGTAAAAAGAAAATGGTCAAATGGAATCAAGTAATCTTCCAAAGTGCTTTTTAATGAAAAATAACAGGTCCCAAGAAAGTCAGGTCTGATTGCCTAAGGGTGGACTGCTAGGTCAGAAGCCATGAATGCATGATTGGTCCTGACTTTAAAGTACCAAGAAAAAATGGGCACCAAAGTCCACCTGAAGAAGATAATCTGCAAACAAGGGCATAAATTCTAGGCTAACACTCACTGGAGAGTGGTGTGCTTCTGCATTCTTCGAGCAAAAGAGTCAGAATAAATTATACAGATCAATGTAATCATTTTCATAATGTGTTTGGTTACCTTAGAGTCATAATGGCACAGAAGGAGGCCATTCGGCCCATTGAGTCCCTGCCGGGTTTGTATATAAATCATGTAAGATGTACATTCTGGGCTTCGTGAGAAGCCAAGCTGCCACTGAGATCACTTAAAAAAAAAGTTGAGAAATGTCATTGATTTATATTGTCTCATTGACTTGCTGGATCTTTATTGGTAGCTATTCGGTTCATTTTTTGCCACTTGTTCACGCTTTATTAGTTTTTGTTGCTTGCAGCTTGGTCTTTGGTACCTTTTTGCTTCTTAGCATTTCATTGGTAATTTTTGATATCTGTGTAATCCTGTTGCAGTTAATCCACATTGTTCGCGTAACATTAATTTATTGCTAAATAACAACAGAAAATGCTGGAAAAACTCAGCAGGTCAGGCAACATCCGTGGACAGAAATTTGAGTTGACGTTTCGGGTCGAACCCTTCAAAACTGGAAAGAAAAGATAGATCGGAGGCAGGGCTGCGATCGGACAAAAGAATCAAAGAAACAAAAGAAGTAAAAAAGAGACAATAAAAGGTGTTAGAAGCTAGACGAGATGGTAATAGGCTGAGATTGGGTGTAAAGTGTACTGGCAGGGCAAGAGATAGCTGCCAGGTGTGAGAGCGAAACAAAAGGAAAGGGGGGGGGGGTGGGAAAAGGAGTGGAAAAATTACAAGAAAAAATGAAATAGGGGCCGAGGTTATGATCTGAAATTGTTGAGCTCAATATTGAGTCCGGAAGGCTGCAGAGTGCCTAATCGGAAGATGAGGTGCTGTTCCTCGAGTTTACGTTGAGCTTCCGTGGAACAATACAAGAGGCCAAGGACGGTGAGGTCCGAGTGGGAATGGAGCGTTGAATTAAAATGACAGGCGACCGGAAGCTCGGGTCACCCTTACGGACTGAACGGAGGTGTTCCGCAAAGCGGTCACCCAATCTGCGTTTGGTCTCCCCAGTGTAGAGGAGATCGCATCGTGAGCAGCGAATACAGTATACTAGATTGCGAGAAGTACAAGTAAATCGCTGTTTCACCTGGAAGGGGTGTTTGGGGCCCTGGACAGTGGGAAGGGGGGAGGTATAGGGGCAGGTGTTACATCTCCTCCGCTTGCACGGGAAGGTGCCAGGCGAAGGGGAAGGGCTGTTTGGGGTAATAGAGGAGTGGACTAGGGTGTCTCGGATTTTTGGCCCAGGGATACTTACATACTTATATTGAGATGCGAGGTATGCATATTAGATGCAAGATTTATTAATTATATAGATAGATAAGAAATTTGGAAAGTAAAGAGATGAGGTAAAAGAGAACTAGGAAATATTAAATTTAAAATTGGGAAAGACAAATAGAAAAACAAATATTGTGTGTGTGTGTATGTGTGTGTATGTGTGTGGGGGAAACACGCTGAATATTCAGTTACATCCATAACTGGTAGAGGTTTGAGAAACCGATTGGTTCCGTAAAGTGTGAGAATGTAGATTAGTTAGTTGCAGGAGGTTGTGGCATGGCTGAACAAGTTCTTCAACTCAAGAAGAATATCTGGATCATTTCTATATATCCAGTACTGGTCTGTTTTTATAGATTCTTTCTTGTACCCCTCTTTGTGGGTAGAGGAGGCAAATGATTTTCTCCCAGGCCTCTGAGTTTAATCAATGGTTCTGAAATGTAAGAGTAGAGGCTGGTTGAAATAGATAGCAAACCTTACTGAGGCTTGACACTGATTTGTTTTAAATGAAGATAAATGCAAGATAATGGCCTGGAATTTGTTGCAACAGCACATTTGGCCATGAACGACATGAGTTAGACCATTGTGCACCCCGATCCTCCGGTGACGAATTTCATCTAAAATTTGCTGTAGAACACACCACAGTGAGGACAGTGGAGATTTGGAAGCAGCATAGCCAATGGCCAATATATTGATCCCTTAAAGCTAATGGCTAAAAATCTAAGAATTTGCGGAAATCCCCAGCGAGGATACCATGTTGTATTAAATTTATTATTTGATGTTTATCCAAAGTTAAATGTTCATTGTTAAAGCATAAGTGATTAAAGAGCTGGATGACTGAGGATCTGCTGTGAACTGCAAGAGTCCAATCAGAAAGACTGGCCAGGAGATACCTGGAGACCTACTACCAACTCATTTCAAATCCTGTGTTCCCAGATAGGGTGAATAAACCATCAACCGTAAACAAGTATAGCTGACTTTTAAGAAGTTATCATAGACCTTGATATTTGCAAAGGGTAAAGATTCTGCTTCGGGTTGGCCAGCCTCTTCAACTAAAAGGTGTTCGACCTGCTCTGCTATCTGCACATACACGTCTCAGTTTGTAAACCATAAAAACTGACTGTAAAAGCTTCTATAGATATGTGAAGAGAAAAAGATTGGTGAAGTCAAGTGTAGGTCCCTTGCAGTCAGAATCAGGGGAATTTATAATGGGGGACAAAGAAATGGGTGACCAATTAAATACATACTTTGGTTCTGCTTTCACAAAGGAGGACACAAATAACCTCCCAGAGATGTCGGGGAACATAGGGTCTAATGAGAGGGAGGAACTGAATGAAATCAGTATTTGTAGGGAAATGGTGTTAAGGAAATTGATGGGATTGAAGACCGATAAATCCACAGGGCCTGATAATCTACATCCTAGGGTACTTAAGGAAGTGGCCCGAGAAATAGTAGATGCATTGCTGGTCATCTTCCAAAATTCTATAGATTCTGGAACAGTTCCCATGGATTGGAGAGTAGCTAATGTTACCCCAATATTCAAAAAAGGTGGTAGAGAGAAAACAGGGAATTATAGTAAGCCTGACATTGGTAGTGGGGAAAATGGTAGAGTCCATTATAAAAGATGTAATAGCAGAGCACTTGGAAAACATGACAGGATCGGACAAAGTCAACATGGATTTACAAAGGGTAAATTGTGCTTGACTAATCTACTGGAATTTTTTGAGGATGTAACTGGTAGAATAGATAAGGGAGAACCAGTGGATGTGATGTATTTGGACTTTCAGAAGGCTTTCGATAAGGTCCCGCATAAGAGATTAGCATGTAAAGTTAAAGCACATGGGATTGGGGGCAAGGTATTGATTTGGATAGAGAACTGGCTGGCAGACAGGAAGCAAAGAGTTGGAATAAACGGCTCTTTTTCCGAGTGGCAGGCAGTGACTAGTGGGGTACAGCAGGGATCGGTGCTAGGACCCCAGCTATTCACAATATATATTAATGATCTAGACGAGGGAACTAGATGTAATATCTCCAAGTTTGCAGACGACACAAAGCTGGGTGGGCGTGTGTGTTGTGAGGAGGATGCCGAGAAACTCCAGTATGATTTGGACAGGTTGGGTGATTGGGCAGATGTATGATAGTTGCAGTATAATGTGGATAAATGCGAGGTTATCCACTTTGGTGGCAAAAACAGGAAGGCAGATTATTATCTGAAAGGCAATAGATTGGGAGAAGGGGAAGTCCAATGAGACCTGGGTGTCCTTGTGCACCAGTCGCTGAAGGTAAGCATGCAGGTGCAGCAGGCGGTTAAGAAGGCAAATGGTATGTTGGCCTTCGTAGCGAGAGGATTTGAGTACAGGAACAAGGATGTCTTGCTGCAGTTGTACAGGCCCTTGGTGAGACCACACCTTGAGTATTGTGTGCAGTTTTGGTCGCCTTGTCTGAGGAAGGATGTTCTTGCCATGGAGAGAGTGCAGTGAAGATTCACCAGACTGATACCTGGGATGGCAGGAATGACGTATGAGGAGAGATTGGGTCGATTGGGCTTATACTCGCTGAAATTTAGAAGAATGAGGGGATCTCATTGAAACTTATAAAATTCTAACAGGACTAGACAGACTAGATGTAGGAAGGCTGTTCCTGATGGCGGGGGAGTCCAGAACCAGGGGTCACAGTCTAAAGATAAGGTGTAAGCCATTTAGGACTGAGATGAGGAGGAATTTCTTCACCCAGAGAGTGGTGAACATGTCGAATTCTCTACCACAGAAGGCAGTTGAGACCAATTCATTAAATATATTCAAGAAGGAGTTAGACATATTTCTTAAGGCTAAAGGGATCAAGGGATATGGGGAGAAAGCAGGGATTTGGTACTGAGTTTGGATGATCAGCCATGATCTCATTGAATGGCGGAGCAGGCTCGAGGGGCCGAATGGCCTACTCCTGCTCCTATCTTCTATGTGTTTATTCTGCTAAATATAATTGGCATTAAGTTAGTTTAACACTTACTAAGCCAATGCCTTTTCCAACTTGTTGAAGTTTCTCGGATATTTTGTATTCGTCTTCCTTCAATACAAAGTACACCACTACCAGGCCACCAGTACGATTCTGGATTAGTCTAACTGGCAGTGGTGATCAAAGCAGCATTAATGCAGCACATTGGACATCATCATTGTTTTTTTTATAGGGGAGGGCGGAGCTATGATGATGATTCAACTAGGCTTGCCGTGCAGAGGGTCCAAGGATGTTTTGGCGTGGCACAGATAATGGCTTCAGGCACCTACGCTACAATTGCTTGGCATGGTGTATATGCCCAAGGATGTTTTATTGACTCTCAATAAAAGCACTAATGATACTACACTCAGTTGTCTAGCCAGCATAGCTTTGAAAGGAAAACCAGAAAATATTGGGAATTCACAGCAAGTTGATAGCATCTAATAGTGAAAGATTGGTTAATCTTCTGGGTAGAATCCTTCATTAGAACCATGTTTTTTCCTGTTATTCAAGATAAAGCATGTCAGCACTGGTAATGGAACATTTTCCCATTTCAGGCACCCTGTTTCATCATTGAGCACTCCTATATCCGGTGTAGCAGAGCAGATGCAGAGCAAAACTCCCTCTACTCTGCCCTAATCTCAAAAGAGCACTCCCTACTACACCAGTGTGTCATTTTTCCATTTTCCACCCACCATTCTTAAACATATCTTAGTGACGAAGCCAATTAATGCCAAATTAGTGGCAATTTTGTGCTGTAGGCCAATGTCCACCATAAACTGGATTAAGGCTGCCCAAACTGATTTTCACATATGATCTCTACAGGCAGCAAACGTACAATACTATTTAGCTAGGTAAGCTTCTAGAGGCAATTAACACTTGCCTGGAGAGACATGGGTTAATTAAGGACAGCCATGGATTGGGTGTGACAAATATAACGGCGTATGTAGGAATGGGAGTATAAACCGATAGAAAATGCTGAACAATGTGGATGCATTAGAGACCTAGAGATTCAAGTACACAATTCCTTGAAAGTTAGAGTCATAGAGTCATAGAGTTTTACAGCACAGAAAGAGGCCCTTCGGCCCATCGTGTCTGCGCCGCCCATCCATCCCTGTCCAGTCTAATCCCATTTTCCAGCATTTGGTCCATAGCCTTGTATGCAATGGCATTTCAAGTGCTCATCCAAATGCTTCTTGAATGTTGTGAGGGTTCCTGCCTCTACCACCCTTTCAGGCATTGAGTTCCACATTCCAACCACCCTCTGGGTGAAAAAGTTCCTCCTCAAATCCCCTCTAAATCTCCTGCCCCTTACCCTGAATCTATGCCCCCTTGTTATTGACCCCCCTACTAAGGGGAAAAGTTCCTCTTTGTCTACCCTATCTATGCCCCTCATCATTTTGTACACCTCAATCAGGTCCCCCCTCAGCCTTCTTTGCTCCAAGGAAAACAACCCCAGCCTGTCCAGCCTCTCTTCATAGCTGAGGCGCTCCATCCCAGGTAACATCCTGGTGAATCTTCTCTGCACCCTCTCCAAAGCAATCACATCCTTCCTATAGTGAGGCGACCAGAACTGCACACAGTACTCCAGCTGTGGCCTCACCAGCGTTTTGTACAGCTCCATCATAACCTCCCTGCTCTTATATTCTATGCCTCGGCTAATGAAGGCAAGTATCCCATATGCCTTTTTAACCACCTTATCTACCTGTTCCGCTGCCTTCAGGGATCTATGTACATGTACACCAAGGTCCCTCTGACCCTCTGTACTTCCTAGGGTCCTACCACTCATTGTGTATTCCCTTGCCTTATTTGTCCGTCCAAAATGCATCACCTCGCACTTTTCAGGGTTAAATTCCATTTGCCACTTTTCCGCCCATCTGACCAACCCGTTTATATCGTCCTGTAGCCTGAGGCTTTCCTCCTCACAATTTACCACCCCACCAATTTTCGTGTCATCTGCGAACTTACTGATCATACCTTTTACATTCTCATCCAAATCATTTATGTAGATCACAAACAACAAGGGACCCAGCACCGATCCCTGAGGTACCCCACTGGACACAGGCTTCCAGTCACAAAAGCAACCTTCGACCATCACCCTCTGCCTCCTGCCACTCAGCCAGTTTATGATCCAACGCGCCAAGGCACCCTGGATCCCATGGGCTCTTACCTTCTTGACCAGTCTCCTATGCGGGACTTTGTCAAAAGCTTTACTGAAGTCCATGTAAACCACATCCACAGCATTTCCCTCATCCACCCCCCTAGTCACCCCCTCGAAAAATTCAATCAGATTTGTCAGACATGATTTACCCTTGACAAAGCCATGCTGACTATCCCCGATTAATCCTTGCCTCTCCAAGTGGAGACTAATTTTGTCCCTCAGAATTTTTTCCAATAATTTCCCTACCACAGATGTTAGGCTCACTGGCCTGTAATTCCCTGGTTTATCCCTGCTACCCTTCTTGAATAATGGTACTACGTTAGCTGTTCTCCAGTCCTCTGGTACATCCCCTGTGGCCAGAGAGGTTCTGAAAATTTGTGTCAGAGCCCCTGCAATCTCCTCCTTTGCCTCCCACAGCAGCCTGGGATACATCTCGTCTGGGCCTGGGGATTTATCCACTTTTTGGCCTGCTAAAACCGCTAGCACCTCCTCCCTCTCGATGCTAATATGTTCAAGTATGTCACAGCCCCCTTGCCCGATTTCTATGTCTGCATCGTCTTTCTCCATAGTGAACACAGATGCAAAAAATTCATTTAAAACCCCGCCTACATCATCTGGCTCTACACACAGATTGCCACTTTGGTCCCTAATGGGCCCTACCCTTTCCCTGGTTATCCTCTTGCCCTTAATATACTTATAAAACATCTTAGGATTTTCCTTTATTTTGCTCGCCAGTGTTATTTCATGGCCCCTCCTCGCCCTCCTAATTTCTTTTTTAAGTATGCCCCTGCATTTTTTATACTCCTCTAGGGCTTCTTCCGTCTTTAGTCTTTTGTAACTGCCAAAAGCCCCCCTTTTATTTCTAATGCATTTTTGTATATCCCTTGTCATCCAAGGTTCCCTTTGCTTGTTGGTCCCACCCTTGACCTTTACAGGAACATGTTGGCGTTGTACTCTCTCTATTTCCCTTCTGAAAGTCTCCCACTGTTTTGATGCGGATTTTCCTATAAGTAGCTGCTCCCAGTCCAATTTGGCCAGATCCTGCCTTATCATATTAAAATCGGCCTTCCCCCAATTTAGAACCCTTATTTCCGGGCCGTCTTTGTCTTTTTCCATGACCACCTTAAATCTCACCGAATTGTGGTCACTGTCGCCAAAATGCTCTCCTACTGACACTTCCACCACTTGCCCGGCTACATTCCCCAGAATTAGGTCCAGTACCGCCCCCTCTCTTGTAGGACTTTCTACATGTTGGCTCAAAAAGCTCTCCTGGATGCACTTTAAGAATTCTGCACCCTCTAAGCCTTTCACACTCTGACTATCCCAATTTATATTGGGGAAGTTGAAATCCCCCACTATTATTACCCTATTATTTTCGCACTTTTCTGAGATTTGCCTACATATCTGTTCCTCTATCTCCCCCTGACTGTTTGGGGGCCTATAGTACACTCCCAGCAAAGTGCTTGCCCCCTTTTTGTTTTTAAGTTCTACCCATATGGCCTCATTAGAGGAACCCGCTAATATATCATCCCTCCTTACAGCAGTAATTGACTCCTTAATTAATATTGCAACACCCCCTCCCCTTTTACACCCCCCTCTGTCTCGCCTGAAGATTCTATACCCCGGAATATTGAGCTGCCAGTCCTGACCCTCCCTCAACCATGTCTCCGTGATAGCAACAATATCGTACTCCCATGTGTTCAACAACAACTTCAGTTCATCCACCTTATTTGCAAGACTCCTTGCATTAAAATAAATGCCTTCCAGCCCTGCCATATTCTCTTTTGCCTTCACATATTTGCTTTGCCTTCCCAGCTGACTTGTTTTTCCCTCTGTATTTGGCTGTAAATCACCCCCTACTATAGCTCCACTCTGTACCCCATCCCCCTGCCAAGTTAGTTTAAACCCCCCCCAGCAGTGCTAGCAAACCTCCCCGCAAGGATATTGGTTCCCCTCTGGTTCAGGTGTAAACCGTCCGACTTGTACAAGTCCCACCTTTCCCAGAAGCAGACCCAGTGATCCAGGAAACTAAAGCCCTCCCCCCTGCACCATCCCTTTAGCCACGCATTCATCTGTTCTATCTTCCTATTCCTATACTTACTAGCACGTGGCACCGGGAGTAATCCAGAGATTACAACCCTTGAGGTCCTGCTCTTTAATCCTTCACCTAGCTCCCTAAATTCTTGCTGCAGGACCTCATCCCTCTTTTTACCTATGTCGTTGGTACCAATGTGGACCACGACCACTGGCTGTTCACCCTCCCCCTCCAGAATGCCCTGCAGCCGCTCAGTGACATCCTTGACCCTGGCACCAGGGAGGCAACAAACCATCCTGGATTCACGTCTACGGCCACAGAAACGCCTATCTGTTCCCCTTACTATAGAATCCCCTACCACTATTGCTCTCCCACTCTTTTTCCCCCCTTCCTGGGCAGCAGGAGCACCGCCAGTGCCAGGAAGTTGGCTGCTGCTGCCTTCCCCTGGTGAGTCATCCCCCTCAACAGTATCCAAAGCGGTATACTTGTTTGAAAGGGGGATGTCCGCAGGGGTTCCCTGCACTACCTGCCTGCCTTTGTTGCTCCGCCTGATGGTCACCCCCTGTGCTGCCCTACCCTGAGGCGTGAACAACTCGCTAAACGTGCTATCCACGAGCCTCTCAGCATCGCGTATGCTCCAAAATTCATCCACCCGCAGCTCGAGTGCCACAATGCGGTCTACAAGTAGCTGCAGCTGGATGCATTTCCCGCACACATGGTCGCCAGGGACACTGGCAGCGTCCCTGATTTCCCACATAGAGCAGGAGGAGCAGAACACGGGTGTGAGCTCTCCTGCCATGACTTACTCCTTTAATTAATCTAAAAATTTATTCAATACCCCAGTTACAGGTATACTCTAGGGCGCTTTATTTACCAACTGTCCTCACCACAACAGAACCCCTAGAAATTTAACACCACAGAATTCAAGCTTGTAATGAAAAGAGAGAAATACTCACCAACCAAGTTCAGGTAGATAAAGCCATAAAAAAGGCCAACAGCATTCTAGGTTTTATAAAATAGGGACATAGAGTACAAGAGCAAATAATTAATAATTCATTTATACAAAATATTGGTTAGACTATAGTTAAGATTACTGTGCAATTTTGGATGCCATATTAAAGGACATTAAAGCCATAGCGAGCGTTGATTCACCAGAATGATGCGAGAGGTGGGAAATTAATTCTGGGAAGAGATTTGAGATATTGGGAAGTTATGCTACAGTTATATAAAGCTCTGGTTAGACCACATCTGGGGTACTATATTCAGTTCTGAGCACAGTATCACCGGGAGGATAAATTGGTTTTAGACGGGGTGCAGCACAGATTCACCAGAATGATGCTGGGGCTAAAAGGGTTAAACTATAAGGAAAGGTTGCATAGACTAGGCTTGTATTGCCTGGAGTATAGAAGATTAAGGGGTGATCTAATTGAGGTGTTTTAAGATGATTAAATGTAGGGTAGATAGAGAGAAACTATTTCCTCTGGTGGAGTGCAGAACAAGGGGGCATAATGTTAGAATTAGAACTAAGCTGTTCAAGGGTGATGTCAGGAAGCACTTCACACAACGGGTAGTGGAAGTCTGGATCTCACTCCCCCAAAAAGCTGTTGAAGCTAGGTCAATTGGAAATTTCAAAACTTATATTAATAGATTTTTGTTAGGCAAGGGTATTAAGGGATAAGGAACCAAGTTGGGTAAATGGAGTAAAGATACAGATCAGTCATGATCTAATTGAATGGCAGAACAGGCTGGAGGGGCTGAGTGGCCTACTCCCATTCCTAAGTTCCTAATTGATAATGAAGGGCCACTAAGACAGTGAGCAGCGTGATTAGGAGAATTTTCTTTTCACAGAAAGCTGTTGGAGTATGGAATGCTTTGCCACAGGGAGTGGTTAAGGCAGAGACCATTGCATCCTTAGCAGAAAATTAGATAAATATTTAAAGCAGGGAGATACAGGGATATGGGGAGAAAGCAGGGAAGTGGGATTAGTGTTGGATTGCTCTACCAAAGAGCTGGCACCATGGTTTTCTTTTGTGCTGTAATCTTCTAGTTCTTTGAGGAAATAATGCAGTGTCTTTATGGGGGAAATGTAGTGGATGTTGTGTATATGGATTTTCAAAAGGTATTTGAGAAGGTGCTGCAAAGGAAGCTTGTCAATAAAATTAAGGTATCTGAAATTAAAAGGAGAATTTGAACCTTGCTGTAATGAACAGCTGTATTTCCCATGAATGAATGAATAGCTGACCACCCAATGTAGCGTTGAGAAATACATTGAAAATGCACTGAAAAAAAGCATTAAAAAAGGATTTTGAATGGTGTGTATATCTCTGCATTAGTGATGGGGTACAGATTCACAAATCATTAAAAGTAGCAACGTAAGTTAACAATGCCATAAAAATGCAAACAAAGCATTGAGGTTCATTTCTGGAGGAATAGAATTCAAAAGCAGATAAGTTATGTTAAACCTGTATAGAATCTTGGCTAGGCCACACTTTGAGTACTGTGCACAGTTCTCTATATTGCAAAAAGGATACAGAAGCACTGGAGACTGCGAAAAAGATTTACAAGGATGATAACAGAACTGAGACGGTATAACTATCAGGAAGGACTGAACAGGCTGGGGCTCTTTCCTTTAGAAAATAGAAGGCCGAGGGGTGACCTGTTGGAAGTCTCTAAAATTATGAGGGGTTTTGATAGGGACACGTAGACGAGATGATTCCACTTGTGGGGGAGTCCATAACTAGGGCCATAAATATAAGATAGTCACTAATAAATCCAAGAAGGAATTCAAGAGAAACTTCTTCACTCAGAGAGTACCGAGAATGTAGAACTCACTACCACATAGAGTGGTTGAGGTGAATAGCATAGATGAATTTAAGGGGAAGCTAGGTAAAGTACATGAGGGAGAAAGGATTAGAAGGATATGTTGTTAGGGTGAGATGAAGTAGGGTGAGAGAAGGCTCGTGTGGAGCATAAACACCAGCATAGACCAGTTGGGCTGAATGGCCTGTGTCTGCTTAAATTCTATGGGGGAAAAATTTGGTTTCGCCCCTTTTGGGGCGCTAATGTTGCCAGGGCACCCCGAAAAACATTAGCGCCCCATCGCCAGAAATTCAGTTGTAGCGCCCCAAGTAGGAGGTGGAGCATAGCGCTCCACCTCCTTGGGGCGCTACAGCTGAATATCGCAGTGCTATGTGCAGCAGTGCCACGCGCGTCGGCACATAGCGCCGCGGTACTGTAGGCCTCCCTCCCCTGATTAAAAGGGAGGGGCCTAGTGCTGTGTGCACCGGGGCCCTACTGGACCACCGGGGAGCGGAGTGCCATGAAAACAGCCCAGCACTCGAGGAGTGCCGGGCTAAGCGATCGCGGCCGGCACCCTGAAGAAAAAAGGGGAAGGGAGCAGGTGCTGGCAGTCGGCCCAAAAAAATGGCCGCCCGACACCTGCCCTTTATGTAGTGTCGCCGCGGCTGCAAAAACTCCACCCTGACTCTGTCGGACATATCGTCTGGCGATAGGTAGGGGGCGCAACCCAAGTTTGCAAGCAGGACGCTGCGCATGGCGATGATGTCATCGCCGGCGGCACAGCACCACGGGGCACTACCGGGTACCGCCGCCGCTAATCTCCCGCTGAATTTTGCGCGAGGCATTAGTGGCACCGCGCCTGGGCGCTTGGGGATTTGCACCCCCTTGATGCGCTAACGAGTGGCGCAAATGTGCTGCTGGAGATGGCAGGGGAAGTGGCAGGAACAGCCTGCAGAATTGATTTCTTAGAGAAAAATACACAGAAAAGTTTCCTGAATTGTTTATTTAAACATTGAAAGGGTGTGAACTGAAGCAATGTAAGAAGACAACAGTAAGTAGTTGTTCCAAACTTGCTGTTGGCTAGGCAGAAGTTTAGGCAGTGTCCTGGAGCTGTGAGGCTGTCTGAATAGTGTTGCTTTATGTTTAGGTATGAGGATCTGCAACTTCCAGAGCTGATGAAGCTCCATCCAATGTTAGAATCATTTAGCTTTTGGGGTGACTGTGTGTGTAACAGGGAGACAGACAGACAGTGGTGATGCTAGTGCACAACGTGTATAACAAATTTAATACATTTATAGATTTACACATTGAACATGTTAATTTGAAAAGAATTTATAGATTCCCTCAAGTGCTTTGTTGCAGGAGGGAGAGTTTAAGCTTGTAGATGGGATTGAAGCTAATGGTGGAGATTTAGGGTAACAACAGGTTGGCTGGACACCTCACCAGCCCATTAAATGGAACAAGCACGAAGGGCCAAATGATCCTTTCTCTTTTTGCAGGCAGTAAGCGCTTGTCTTCGAAATCAGTCCACTGGGGATTTGTGGTAAATAACAAGTTGTTTAAACATGTGCGTGTAATTGTTTTCTGTGTTTTGAAATATTCGTAAGGATTTTGTAAGTTTAACTACCATTACAGAACAAAGCTGCACATGTTTGTAGTTTGGGGTTCTAATTCCTTTAGAAGCAAAAAAAAAAATTCCATCTTAGTTATTTCAGCAGTGATGGTAGGAATTATTTAAAGTGCTGTTAATCCACAGAATAACATCAAACACTCATGTAATGAGCGCCTGTAGAACAATGGTACAAAATGCTATGGTCAGACAGCTGGTTATTTAGACTGTGCAGCTTTTTTAATGTAGGCATCCTGTTTATTAATCCTTCAAGTATTCCGCGTCACTGAAAATGGGGAATTCAGGCCAGTTTTATTTTGGGTCGTGATGGAAAGAATCAATGATTTTCATATTATTATAACTCTTTTTACATATAATGTCCCATATGGTTCTAACTTTTAGAAATAAGTGGGTACTGATCATGAACATTCAAGTTGAATTAGATGTAGCATATCATAGCTAATTTAAAATAAATGCACATAGGTGTACCTTATTTGGGAAATTCCAAATTCTCTGTTTTCAGTGGTATTGTACCAGTGATGACTACTAGGCTACATGGGGCATTGTACCGGGACAGCCCATTTCAGGGAAGATGAACAGTTACTATTTCAGATTTCCAGCATCCGCAGTATTTTGCTTTTGAGCTAATGGGGGTGGGGGGTGTTTTCATCCTTTATGCTACTGATACACCAAGGAGGGCACTAGGATGCAATTATGTCAGCATGCCGCAGACTGTTTTTGGTGCTACAAATGTGTTTTTCTTTGGTGAATTTTTGTGCATGTTTTCTGATCAAACTGAGGGATGCCTGCGAGGGAAGGGACCTTTTTAGTTAACCCTACTTTGATTTGTATCAGGCACTCCCATGTACAGTATGGATTATAGGCAGAGTAAATCTCATTCTACTCTGCTGCACAATGTGCCTTAACTTCAACCTCAATAGCACCCTGCATGAAGTGTGAATTTTCCCATTTGCCAACCTAGCTTCCTTTTGCCAAGGTTATTCACAAGGCGCTATTTGTGCAAGCTATGGGCTCATGTGCACCAGGAACTGAGTTAAGACTGCCAAAATTCATTTCACATAAAACCCTTCCAGATAATAGAAAGAGAAGTCCTGCATGCCATCATTATGAGCAAAATTTAAACCAAAGGCCTAGAAATGAAACACTGTGCAAACCCACTGTAAACCCCATTCTATTCGAATGTTTTTTCATACTAGCTTTAACAAAAACTAGGAACATTTAAACTGGTGGTGCATCGTTTTAGTGGTCCAATATGTGTGATCGATGGTTAGGATGTGGTTGTGTTCATGGTTCTTTACATGGCAATTTCCTGATCTCAGCCATACTGCCTTAGGCGGCTGCTGCTTTCTGATGAGGAAGTAGGGAAAATTGGAGGGAGACTCATCCTAAGCTACGTTTGCATGCCTTCCAACCTTTAATTAGATTGGTTCTGGCAGAGGCTGGAAGTGGGTTGCTTGTCTCCCTTCAGTTGGAGATGTTGTGTGGTGTCGAGACACTGCAGAAGGAAAGAGTAGATTGGTTCTGGCAGAGGCTGGAAGTGGGTTGCTTGTCTCCCTTCAGTTGGAGATGTTGTGTGGTGTCGAGACACTGCAGAAGGAAAGAGTAGACAATAAAAAAAAACTCCTCACGCAAAAGCAAATCAGAACGCCTGGACAAAATTCTTGATGAGATGACAATCTCTTTAAGCAAATGTCGACACCATATTAAAATTAAATTTTGTGGGAGCTGAAAAGGTGTGTGTGTGTTATTAAGGTAGTGTAATATTAAATATTAGCCTTAAATAACTTGAAGGATTTTGATTTTTAATCTACAATGCAGTTCAGTTTTCCTTTTAAAAATCTGCCATTAATAGTTGCAAGGTGAACTCGATTTGAAGCTGGTTGTGGGAGGCAGCACACACGGAATAGAAGCTTTAAACACACTGGGGGAGAAATTGGGTGAGTAGCGCCACCTGTTAGCGCCTAAAGAGGCAGTCAGTGGCTGTAGCGCCACTGGCTGCGTCTCCGGCGATATTCAGTAGGGGCGCTAATGGTGGCGTTAGGCATTTGCACTGCGCCGCCACCGATGATGTCATCGGTGTGCGCAGCGCCCCATTCGTGCCCCGTTCACGATATTTGGTAGCGAACGCCGCAGTTGCGCCGCTCGCTATCCGCGCCCGGTTCACGGGGCCTTACTGTGCCGGCAGCGGCACAAGTTAAGGTGGAGGTGCGGGGCGGCCGCTTTTTCGGCGGCCGCCTGCCAGCAGCTCCGTCCCCGGCCTCCTAACCACCCCCCGCCCCCCCCCCCCCCCGCGGCATTGCCGACTGTTTCCCGAGAGCCCGGCACTTCTCCTTGGTGCCGGGCTCATTTGCCGGCACTAGCGATCGGGGATCGCGCTGTTGCAGGCACCTCCCCCTTAACAGTGGGAGGAAGGCCTGCAGTACCGCAGCGTGCCGTGCCGCAGCATGTGGCGCTGCGGCACGTTGCGCTGCAATAATCAGTTTCAGCGCCCTAAGAGGGACGTGGAGCGCCTCGAGCCTCGCCCCGTCTCCCTCGAGGGGCACTGAAACTGAATTTCTGGCGATCGGTATCACTCCGATTGCTGCGCTAAATCCTGCGCTCAGGCGACTTTTGCGCCACTTTGGCGCCCCAACCCAATTTCTAGGCCACTAAGTTTTTTTGATAAGTTTCTCTACTCATCCATGTAAGGGATGTTAGTGCTGCAGAATGAAATGCTTTCTCGTTCTAAGCACCCAATATTACTTACCTTCAGGTCAGATGTAGCAAATACAGGATACAGAGTAAAGTTCTCTGTGCTCAACAGTGTGCCATAACCCTGACTTCAGAACAGCACCCTCTACTGCATCAGTCTGATATTTGCATTTCCCACAGCAGCTATCCTGATGGCTTCTCTGAGTGATTTTAGGGACAGCTCTGTGCTGTGAACTCACACCTAATAGGAACTGGTTACAGAATGTTCAAACTCCATTTTGCATTGAACCATTATTGTCAGTAGATCAGTGTCACTTGATTTATCTTAAAACCAGATTAACTGTGCAACTATTGACTGTTTTATTTTAAAATGTAAACTGGACTGCACTGCACAAACTTTTTAAACTGCAATTCAGATTTACTTAGTTTTTATTAAGGCCAAGGAAATACATTTGAGTATTAAGGTTATAAGTCTTCTAGTTGCCCATATGTACACTGACACTCCAGTGCAATACTGACAGAGTGCTACATTGTCGGAGGTACCATCTTTTGGATGAGTTGTTGAAACTGAGGCCCCGTCTCCCTGCTCCCGGTGTCCTGCCAACATCACGACCCCCCCCCCAGAACCAACAACTAAAAAAACATTTAGCTGATCAGTCATGTCATTTGCTGATCATGGAATCTTGCTGTGTACAATGTTGCTGCATTTGTCTAAAACAGCACTTCAAAAATAATTAATTAGATGCAAAGCTTTTTTGGGATACCTGAGGTGTGATGAGGCACTATATAAATGCAAGTTCTGTCTTCTGTTTGTCATGAAACTATGAGTTAACACTGTGGTATTTTAAATATAAAATTTGAATGTTCTCATCTCTCATTGAAAGACATTTCATCATGCGTCAGACATTTTCTTAGGCTGTGTCAATTTCCATTGGGCATCCTTCAATGCGATGTAGTAGTGCAGACAAACTTGCATGCTTTTTTACGGGTGCTACAGTTACTGATGCGGACCAATCGCGAGAAATAGCACAGAACAGTGAAGGGCAATGCTTGCACGCACAGTATCTTCAAGGGGACAGCTTGCGAGCGGCCTGCGTGGTACCTTCACAGATTACTGCGTGGCCGCGCACCCATGCAGCTTACAGGGAACATTGATGAAGGGTCATTGTTTCCAAAGGGAAGGAGGAAAAATTGGCTGGCAAGTCATCTGAAGCTGTTGCTCCACATGTCTCTGTGACTGTTTCGAGATCTGCCTGAACAGGGAGCAGCTTTCCTGTATGCTTTCCCAGGCAGGGAATGGTGCATAATGAATAGATCGAAAAGGGAGAAGGAAGCTTAGTAATGATCTTTTGTGTAAAAATAAATGAGGAAGAGTGTCAGGATGGTTGAAAAGGGGGCTCTTGGTTTTTAACGACCAAAGCGGGAGATGCTGAGGGAGCTCCAGAGGGCAGAGACTGAATGCTACCACCGAGCCAAGGCTCACTCCCTTGGGCACTTGTAGTTTTCAGAAACTCCGCATTGTGCAAATTATGCATAATACTGATCTCTAATGCCCTGCCGCAATAAATAACTCAAAGGATTCAGAAACTCAAATAATTGAAAGTAGTTTGAAGTGGAATAGACTTCAGCCCAATCCCCATTGTAAGCTTACCATTGTAAAGTTATACTCTATTGGAGCCATGACCTCTTTGTAGCAGCATTGCATATTTTAAACACTATTCAATAATTACAGACTTAAAGCATTGAACTGTCAAATAGGAGATCTAAGGTTGAATGGCAATGCTGTTTTGACCTTGCCCTCGGCCAGGTATCACTCAAAAGTGAGTAGAGTTTAACAATTCAAGAAAGCATTGAATGAGAAAGGGCCATTTGGTCCATCAATTCTATATCTTCCATAGATCACATGCAATGTAGCCGATCATGAACCCTGACCCCCCTTCCCCCCTGACAATCATTTTGCAAAAGCACTCCTCAATGAATAAAGGTAGCCAAGCCGGGCTGCACAGTATTTATCTATTCTCCAGACAATCCAGAAAGGTCCTACAAGTAGAAAATGCGATAGATAACCAGATAATTTCTTTTGGTGGCATTGGTTGAGGAATGACTATTTGCTGGGACACCGAGAACTCCCTGCTACTCTTCAAATAGAATGATGCAACACAGAATTCGACCCACCGTGCCAGTGCCGGCTCTTTGAAAGAGCTATCCAATTAGTCCCACTCCCACTGCCCTTTCTCTGTAGCCCTGCAAATTTTCCCCCAAGTATTTACCAATTCCCTTTTGAAAGTTATTATTGAATCTGCTTCCAGCATTATTCCAGTTATTATTGAATCTCCTTTCAGGCAGTGCATTCCAAATAACAGTGCACAACAAATCGCGGTGTAAAAAAAATTTCTCATCATCGTGTCTCTCTTTTTTTGCCAATTACCTTAAATCTGTGTCCTCTGGTTACCACCTCTCCTGCCACTGGAAACAGTTTCTCCTTATTTACTGTATCAAAACCCATCATGATTTTGAGCACCTCTATTAAACCTCCCATTAACCTTCTTTGCTCTAAGGAGAACAATCCCAGCTTCTCTAGTCTTTCCATGTAGCTGAAGTCTTGCATCCTTGGTATGATTCTAGTGAATCTCTTCTGCACCCTCTCTAAGGGCTTGACATCATTCCTTAAGTGTGGTGCCCAAAATTGGACACAATACTCCAACTGGGGCCTAACCAGTGATTTGTAAAGATTTAGTATAACTTCCTTGGTTTTGTACTCTATACCTCTGTTTAGAAAGCCAAGGATTCTGTATGCCTTTTTAACTGCCATCTCAACTTGTCCTGCCACCTTGAAATGTTTGTGTGCATATACCCCAAGATCTCTCTGTTCCTGCACCCCCTTTAAAATTGTACCATTTAGATTATATTGCCATTCCTCATTCTACCTACCAAAATGAATCAATTCACACTTCTCTTTGTTAAGTTTCTTCTGCTCTGTGTCTGCCCATTTCACCAGTCTGTCCATGTCCTCTTGAACTCTGTTACTATCCTCCTCACTTAACTACATTTCTGAGTTTCATGTCATCTGCAAACTTTGAAATTATTCCCTGTATACCCAAGTCTAGGTCGACCCCTGGAGGACACCACTGTGTACTTCCCTCCAGTCTGAAAAACAACCGTTCACCACTACTCTCTGCTATCTGTCTCTTAGTCAATTTCGTATCCATGCTGCCACTGCCCCTTTAATCCCATGGGCTTCAATTTTGCTAACAAGTCTATTATGTGGTACTTTAGCAAATGCCTTTGAAAGTCTATATACACAACATCAACCGCACTACCCTCAACCCTCTTCATTACTTCATCAGAGAACTCAATCAAGTTAGTCAAACACGATTTGCCTTTAACAAATCCATGCTAGCTGTCATTAGCCCATATTTTTCCAAGTGATTAATTTTGTCTCGGTTTATTGCCTCTCTAAGTTTCCTCACCACTGACATTGGGCTGACTGGCCTGTAGTTGCCGGATTTATCCCGCTTCCCTTTTTTTTGAACAGGTGTAATATTTGCGATCCCCCAGTCCTCTGGCATCACCCCCATATCTAAGGAGGATTGGAAGATTGTGACCAGAACCTCCGATATCTCCACCCTTGCATCCCTCGGCAACCTAGGATGCATCCCATCCGGACCGGGTGACTTTTCTATTTTAAGGGCTGCCAACCTTTTATGTACCTCCTCTTTATCTATTTTTATCCAATCCAATTTCTCTATTACCTCTTCCTTTACTGTGACATTGGCAGCATCCTCTTTAGTGAAGACAGATGCAAAGTACTCATTTAGTACCTCAGCCATTCCCTCTGCATCCACAAGATCACCTCTTTAGTTCCTAATCAGCCTCATGATTCCTTTGACTACCCTTTTACTATATACAGGAAACTTTGGTTTATCCAGAGGTTATATGTCCGGAATACTCGATCTAACGGCAAAAATCAGGAGCCGTTTTCTATAAGTTTTTTTAGTTCTCGTTGCTTTTTTTTCCCCAGTCAGGCACTGCAAGGTCTGTAGCTATAGCAACAGCTTCAGCTAGAGACGCTTGCAGCTGCAGCCGACTGTTTAGAAGCTGTTGCTAAGCAACAGTGTTGTCAGATACGGAGATGAAAACCTCCGTATGCTTCAACATTAACTTTGTATGTCCGGCAGTTTTGATAGATCGGCAACAGCTCGGTCCCATCGGTGCCGGATATCACAAAGTTTCCTGTATGTGTTTATAAAAGAGTTTTGGGTTCCCTTTGTTACCCACTAATCTATTCTCATACATTCTCTTTGCCCTTCTTAGTTCCTTTTTCAGTCCTCTGCTTTTTATATTCAGCTTTGTTCGCTACTACATTATGAGCCTGACATTTATCATCAGCCTTCTTTTTCGGTTTCATTTTAATCTCTATTTTTAGTCATCCAGGGAGCTCTAGCTTTGGACGCCCCTCCTTTCCTGCTCGTGAATTATATTGAGTCTGTATCTCCTCTTTGAATGCCTTCCATTGCTCATTTACTGTATTACCTGCCAATCTTTGATTCCAATCCCCTTTCAACTCAATGAATTTTCCATCCTCTAGTTGAGTATTTTCACACTTGATTGTTCCTTGTCCTTTTCCATAACTATTCTAAACCTAATGATATTGTTATCACTGTTTTCCCAAATACTCCCACACTGAAACGTGCTCCACTTGCCCCAGTTCATTCCCCAGAACCAGATTCAGAACTGCTTCCTACCTTGTTGGGCTGGAAACATACTGATCAAGAAAATTCTCTTGTACACATTTCAGGAATTCCCTTCACCTCTTGCCTTTAACACTGCTATTTTCCCAATCTATATTGGGATAATTGAAGTCCCCCATTATCACTACTCTATAGTTCTTGTATGCGTTATAGTGCATGCGATCTTTTACACCCACCCGCATGTCCAGATGGGATCTCAGTTTAATATCTTAGCTGAAACACAGCACATCCAACAATGTAGTGCGCCCCTCAGCACTGTACTGAAGTGTTTGCTTAGATTATGGGCTCAATTTCCTATTATGTCTAGCTGAGTATTTATAATACCCTTTTTTGAAGGAACTAATTGACACAGCATCAACTGTTTTTGCTGGGCGTCTGTTCTACATATCCACTATCCTGTGGGGTGAAAATTTATTCTAATCTCTAGTCTTGCTGGGAGTTTGTTTAATTTTAAAACTGTGATTTCTAATTGTGCTCACAGTCCAAAAACACGTATGCTTACTTTAATTTATATAATCTATGCCTCTCAGGACTCTTAGTACTTGATCATGTTTCCCCCCCAATGAAAACAGGATTGTCTCTGTGAGTCTCTCTTAACTTAGAGCCCCAAGTATCAGAATCACCCTCGTTGATCTCTAAGCCCTTTCCAATTATTTGAAGTCTACTTTTTTCATATTTGTTCTCTGAATGTGGCGATGCTGGTAAGACGATATTTAAAGACCATCCCTAGTTGCCATGAGAAGACATTGGGCTGCCACTGTGAACCGCTGCAGTCATTGTGATGAAG
Organism: Somniosus microcephalus; assembly: GCF_052327205.1. Taxonomy (NCBI): domain Eukaryota; kingdom Metazoa; phylum Chordata; class Chondrichthyes; order Squaliformes; family Somniosidae; genus Somniosus; species Somniosus microcephalus. Next base: position 186,740,109 of record NC_140995.1, read on the forward strand.
TTGCTCCTATAATGGTGTCCCGTAAGGAATTTCTGGATTTTGACCCAGCATGGATGAAGGATGTGACGTGGATGTGATGGCATTTTTGTGTTGATGCTCTTGTCCTTCAGGCTATCGGGGATGCGAGGCTGGGAGGTGCTGTCAACATAAGTACTGTAACTGCAGTGGAGAAAGAGGTCTAGGATTTTTTTTTTTTTTAATTCGTTCCTGGGATGTGGGCGTCGCTGGCAAGGCCAACATTTAATGCCCATCCCAGTTTGCGGTTGTAATGACGGTGAAACTGTCAGCTTTCGCTGTCATTACAACTGTGAAACTGCCAGCAACGTCTGCTGTCCGCACATGCGCAGTTAAATGCGGAAATCCAGAAGTTGCTGTCAGTCATTCCCTGCTTCTCCACAAGGTGCGCTGTTAAAGACCCCGCAGCCGGCAATCCATTGAAATCACTGAACTGACGAGAACTTCCCCTTTTACGTTGTGATATCACTGTTAAAACCCTCTGAAAAAGTTAAGCCTTGTTTAATGAGGTGTAACTGGGTTTTTAATGGTGTACTGAGTCATAAATACTGCTGAACAACTGTTCCCCATAACAACTAATTTTATGTTGGTGGAATGTCAAATTTTTCCATTATGATAATTCCATGGTTTTTAATATTTTTTTTAAAGTTTGTTTATGATACTGATTGGAAGCTTTGTGAATCATCGACAATTGCACCCAAATCCCTTTCACCCTTGCTAATGGACTTTCAAAATAAGACTCATTGTGCGTTGGAAGCAGTTCAGAGAAGGCTTACTAGACTAAAACCTGGAATGGGCGGGTTGTCTTATGAGGAAAGGTTGGACAGGCTAGGCTTGTATCTGCTGGAGTTTAGAAGAGTAAGAGGTGACTTGATTGAAACATATAAGATCCTGAGGGGTCTGGACAGGGTGGATGTGGAGAGGATGTTTCCTCTTGTGGGAGAATCTAGAACTAGGGGTCACTGTTTAAAAATAAGGGGTCGCCCATTTAAGACAGAGATGAGGAGAATTTTTTTCTCAGAGGGTCGTGAGTCTTTGGAACTCTCTTCCTCAGAGGGCGGTGGAAGTAGAGTCTTTGAATATTTTTAAGGCAGAGGTAGATAGATCCTTGGTAAGCAAGGGGGTTAAAAGTTATCGGGGGTAGGCGGGAATGTGGTGTAATCGGATCATTCTTATTGAATGGCGGAGCAGGCTCGAAGGGCCGAGTGGCCTACTCCTGCTCCAAATTCGTATGTTCGTATGTTGTTCGTATGTTCGTATACACATTTATTGATCAAAATGTGCTACTGTGCATTTATATCTACATTAAGGTCCACTGCTTAATTAGTTCATCTCTCTGAGTGAAGACAAAGGAGAAATGTTAATGGTTTCCATGAAAATATCCCCAGGTTGTATTATTTCTTTTCCATTTTGTAAATGTGGTGGATATTCTGGGGCAGAGGAGAAAAGAGGGGAAATAGTGGGGGGGGTGGGGGTGGGATGGAGGGTAATAATTACTTTTCACTGATGGTTGCAGTTCTTTTTTCACTACATTTGACAAATTCAGGATTTGTATTCCTTTATAGCGATAAGAAATTCCACAAACGGGAAAATAAAGATACCAACAATGTATAATGTTGAACATGTACAGGAAACTTTCGTTTAACCGGAGGTTAAATGTCCGGAAAGCTCTATCTACCGGCAAAATTCAGGAGCCGTTTCCTATAAGTTTTTTTACTTCTCGTTGCTTTTTTTTTCCAGTCCGGCTCTGCAAGGTCTAGCTGAAGCTGTTGCTTAGCTACAGAGACGCTTTTAAGCTGTGGCTGACTGTTTTGAAGCTGTTGCTAAGCAACAGGGTTTGTTGATTCACACGGAGCTCAAAAGCTCCGTATGTTTTAACATTAGCGCTGGTTTCTACGGCAGTTTTGATGGTACGGCACCAGCTCGGTCCCGTCAGTGCCGGATACCAGAAAGTTTCCTGTACTTGATGTTTGTCTTTAATTAAAAAAACAATCCATATAAAAAAGCCACTTGTTACTGCTAAAGATAGTTGAAATTTTAACACTGGCACTCCCAAAATACAGTTTTGCATTCTAGAGGAGAAACATTTTTTAGCTGAATCAAACTGGCATTTTTGATGTTTAGACAAAACCATATCATTAAGTATATGAAAGTGCACAGCTGTTAGCATACTGTCACTACCACCAAATTCTACTATTGTTGTTACATATGCTATTTATTCATGATTCCCTGCATTGTTCTTCCCTCTTTGAACTCCACTTAGTTCTCTCTCTTTCTCTCTCTCTCCTTTTACTCTTTTTCTACCCAACAGAAAATGAAACTGAGACTAGTAATTCTTGTCCTCCACAGGAAGCCAGAATGTGCATGTTAGTCAAGATTGATAAAAGTCAACGGTCTTGTAGTTGTGAGTCAAACTAATGATGCAGTTATGAGGTGTACATCATTGTTTTTATTAATATTTTTAATGTACTGAATTGTGAAATGATAGCATCACTATGGAAACGTCAGTACATCTGTATGCCCCTGAAATGATTGCTATTGCAGCACTATAGAATATTAATAGACTGCTTGAAGAGTAGGAATTGATCCCTGACTGGATTCTTTCATTCCTATAACTTTGTTTAAATTTAAAATAAAAAATCACAACATCGATGTTCTTGTAGAGACCACACAAGGAGCTGTTTACTAATGTCAGTAGTGTAGGGGTTCTATTTTATAGTAGGGACCGCAAACCGATTTTAAAACACTAAGCTTGTAATCTTGTGCTTTAATTTGCTGTGCACTCCCTTTGGTAAAGGGTGCAATGGTTTCTTTACTTCTTGAAAATGTAAATTTGCTTTCTGTTTAATATGCTTAACTGGAGCCAACTATAAATAGTGTGTCATGACAGTCATTTTGCTTTCCTGCTTCACACATGCAGAACATAATGTAATGAATCCTGAATAAAAAATTATAAATTAGTGGTCATTTCCTGTTTTTTAAAAAACTGAATTAATGGATTTTATTGAACACTACTAAAGCAGTGCATGAACTCTTTCCGTGAGTAACAACACTAAACAGAAAAGGTTCATTTTTAATTCTAATTGTGAATTATGCATTGAATATTCAGAGATGGTACGGTTGCCACTACATGCTCTCTTCGAACAATATTCTCTTATAGTTCGCAGATCATAAACTGTTTCTTTTTCTTTTCCTTGTTTGTAGTGGATACCATTCGGGCACGACAACTTACCGGGAGCTTTCGACTCAGTCAGCTTGTTCCTACTGCTGTATATGTACATATGAAGATGCACAAGCGGATTCTGGGGCACCTATCATCTGTTTACTGTGTTACTTTTGATCGGACAGGGAGGAGAATATTTACTGTGAGTTTCTGTTTTTTTTAACCCTCACCTTCTTGAATATGAAAATGTTTTACGCATTTTTCCCATCTGTTGAGATCCTGAAGTTGAATATTGCTTTAAGTAAATCTTTTTTTAATGGCACCCAGGCTAAAGTTTCCCTTTAAAGTAACACGCAATACAGATCTCTTCCCCACAGTACAGCTGTAGATCAGACACCAAGAGTTATTTCTTATAATTCTCAGTTGCAATAGTTCTATTTATTAATATTCTTACAGGAGTCCTATAGTTGTCCAGTGCAAACCTTGCAAATTTTAAACTTGTGCAAAAGGCAAATTTTTACAGACTAGATACTTTGGGGGACGAGGGAAAGAGACAAGAAGGATTCCCCGTGGCTGATATCGCCCGAGCTTCACCATATTATTCTGCTGTACTGGTTTCGTGACTAAAATGAATGGCATCTGGAGCTCTGTAGGTATTCACACTTTAAAAGTAAGCGCCTTATAAAAATAATTGCTGTAGTTTCAAACTTTGATTTCCAGCTCTCTCCACTTGTACTGTTGTCCTTCTGGTCCCTGACCTCCAACCTGACCCGTGGCCATTGTTCTGTTAATTTTGGATTCTTTATGATGAACTTCATCCAGCCAAATGCTGGCAGAACCGAAGTCATTCTCTTCAGTTTCCTGAAACACTGCCCACCTCCAACCTTGATTGCATCTCCCCAGCTGTCAACTCTGGTTAAGGCCAAAGCCATGGAGTCTCGACGTACTGCTTGGTCCTGACCTCTGTTTTATCTCCCACATCTGTCCCATTATTAAAACTGCTTTCATTCACCTCCAAAGCTTTGCCTCCCTTTGCCCCAACCTCTCCCCTTGTGAAATGCTAAACCATGCCTTTATCACTTGGAGGCTATATTTCTTCGATGCTCTCCTTGTTGTCTTCCCTTGTTCCACCTCCCCGCCCCCCACCCCCCGTAAACTACACATTATCCAAAGCACTACACCCCATTTTCTCAACCATGCTTGGAGTTGTAGCCACACCACTGTAATACAGAGAAATGATATTGGGTCAAAAGATCAGGATAATGAAACAGTTTGGGTGGAGATAAGGAATAATAAGGGGAAAAAAACACTAGTGGGTGTAGTCTATAGGCCTCCGAACAGTTGCAACTCTGTTGGACGGAGTATCAATCAGGAAATAGTTGAGGCTTGTAATAAGGGAACATCTATAATTATGGGGGATTTTAACTATCATATTAATTGGACAAATCAAATTGGGCAGGGCTGCCTTGAGGATGAGTTCATTGAGTGTATTAGGGCTGGGTTTCTTGAGCAGTATGTAACTGAACCGACCATGGGGCAAGCAACCTTAGATCTGGTCCTGTGTAACGCGACAGGATTAATTAAAAATGTCCTAGTAAAGGATCCCCTTGGAATGAGTGACCATAACATGGTTGAATTCCATATTCAATTAGAGGGTGAGAAGGTTGGATCTCAAACAAGCGTGCTAAGCTTGAATAAAGGAGACTATGAAGGTATGAGAGCGGAATTGAGTAGAGTGGATTGGGAAAATAGATTAAAGGGTAAGACGATACATGATCAGTGGTGTACATTTAAGGAGTTATTTTACAACTTCCAAAAAATATATATTCCACTGAGAAGAAAAGGGTGTAAAAGAAAAGACAGCCATCCGTGGCTAAGTAAAGAAATTAAGGATAGTATTCGACTAAAAACAAGGGCATATAAGGTAGCCAAATCTAGTGGGAGGATAGAGGATTGGGAAAGCTTTAAAAGACAGCAAAAGATAACAAAAAGATTGATTAAGAAAGGGAAGATAGATTATGAAAGTAAATTAGCAAAAAATATAAAAACAGATAGTAAGAGTTTTTATAGTTATATAAAAAGAAAAAGGGTGGCTAAAGTAAATGTTGGTCCCTTAGAGGATGAGACCGGGAAATTAATGGTGGGAAATATGGAGATGGCAAAAACACTGAATGAATATTTTGCATCAGTCTTTACAGTAGAGGACACTAAGAATATCCCAACACTGGACAAGCAGGGGGCTATGGGGGGGAGGAGCTAAACACGATCAAAATCACTAAGAAAGTGGTACTCGGTAAAATAATGGGACTCAAGGCGGATAAATCACCTGGACCTGATGGCTTACATCCTAGGGTCTTGAGGGAAGTGGCGGTAGGGATTGTGGATGCATTGGTAATAATTTTCCAAAACTCCCTGGACTCAGCAAAGGTCCCGGCAGACTGGAAAACTGCTAATGTAAATCCCTTATTTAAAAAGGGCAGTAGACCGGTTAGCCTAACATCTGTGGTAGGTAAAATTTTGGAGTCCATTATTAAGGAGACAGTAACAGGACATTTGGATAATCATAATTTAATAGGACAAAGTCAGCATGGTTTTATGAAGGGGAAGTCATGTTTGACAAATTTGCTGGAGTTCTTTGAGGAAGTAACATATAGGGTGGATAAAGGGGAACCAGTGGACGTAGTGTATTTAGACTTCCAAAAGGCATTTGACAAGGTGCCACACAAAAGATTATTGCTTAAGATAAAAAATCACGGGATTGGGGGTAATATTCTGGCACGGATAGAGGATTGGCTATCTAACAGAAGGCAGAGAGTTGGGATAAATGGTTCATTCTCAGACTGTCAATCAGTAACTAGTGGTGTTCCGCAGGGGTCAGTGCTGGGTCCCCAACTCTTTACAATCTATATTAACGATTTGGAGGAGGGGACCGAGTGTAACATATCAAAGTTTGCAGATGATACTAAGATGGGAGGGAAAGTAGTGAGTGAGGAGGACATAAAAAACCTGCAAGGGGACATAGACAGGCTAAGTAAGTGGGCAGAGATTTGGCAGATGGAATACAATACTGGAAAGTGCGAGGTTATGCACTTTGGCAGGAAAAATCGTAGAGCAAGTTATTATCTTAATGGCAAGAAACTGGAAAGTACTGAAGTACAAAGGGATCTGGGGGTCCTGGTGCACGAAACTCAAAAGGTTAGTATGCAGGTGCAGCAAATGATTAAGAAGGCCAATGGAATGTTGGCTTTCATTGCTAGGGGGATAGAATATAAAAATAGGGAGGTATTGCTTCAGTTGTACAAGGTATTGGTGAGACCGCAACTGGAATACTGCATACAGTTTTGGTGTCCATACTTAAGAAAAGACATACTTGCTCTCGAGTCAGTACAAAGAAGGTTCACTCGGTTAATCCCGGGGATGAGGGGATGGACATATGAGGAGAGGTTGAGTAGATTGGGACCCTACTCATTGGAGTTCAGAAGAATGAGAGGCGATCTTATTGAAACATATAAGATTGTGAAGGGGTTGGATCGGGTGGATGCGGTGAGGATGTTCCCGATGATGGGTGAAACTAGAACTAGGGGGCATAGTCTTAGAAAAGGGGGCTGCTCTTTCAAAACTGAGATGAGGAGGAACTACTTCACTCAGAGGGTGGTAGGTCCATGGAATATGCTGCCCCAAAAAGCTGTAGAAGCTACATCATTAAATAAATTTAAAACAGAAATAGACAGTTTCCTAGAAGTAAGGGGAATTAAGGGTTACGGGGAGCGGGCAGGAATTTGGACATGAGTCTAGGTTCAGATCGGACATGGCCCTGTGGGTAGCGGAGCGGGCCCAGGGGCCGTGTAGCCTGATCCTGCTCCTATTTCGTGTGTCTAATTCTGTTAGATTCAGGAGATGGTTCTGTGATAGTAGATTGGCGGTTAGGATCAGATCAGCCATGATCTTATTGAATGGCGGAGCAGGCTCGAGGGGCCGATTGGCCTACTCCTGCTCCTATTTCTTATGTTCTTATTATCACCCTAACCTCTGCTGACTCTGAGCGCCAGAGAATTAACTTTAAGGCGGTTGTCTTCAAATCTCCATGGTCCATCAAATCTCTCCATGGCCTTGCCCCTCTCTACCACTGCTATGACCCTTGATGTACCCTCCACTTCCTTAAAATTCACCTACTTCTCATTCACCTACTGCTCAACCATCAGTAGATGCTCCTTTAGTCACTACTTCCCCATCTTCTCGAACTCCCCTTTTCAGTAGCCTCCAAAATACCCTTTCCTTTTCTGTTTTCAGCTGCTCCTAAACCCCTCTCTTCCCTTCTTGCTTGGTGTCCTTTACCCTGTAAAGTGTTCTGAGATCTGACTACATGAGGTTCACTATAGAAATGTAAGTTGTTTTTTTTTTTATTTGGGAATGGCAGTTGTGCTTTTAAAAATAATAATTAAGTGAAAACTATTCAGTACTATAGAGAAATTAGGATTAGTTTACAGAAAGTAAGAGTATTATCATGTGTTCTTAAACAGATAACAAATGATGCACCATGTTATTCTGCTTGATTTAAAAAATACAAAGCACTGATTCTGACAGCCCGTAGCTGTCATTTCTTGTGTGTATAAAGCAAAATATTTATGAAATTCCTGTGAGGATTTAGAATCAAATCAGTCTGTGTTACTGCTTTCAGATACAGTGCTTTTGCAGCTCTAAATAAAGTTGCCAGCTGCTTGTTGGAGTTTTTTTTTTGCTTCCTTCTCATGCTCTAGGAAGATCTGCAATGCTTCTTTTGCTTTCACAATGATTGCCTAAAGGAAACTGGGATGCAAATGGAAATTTTTCATTTTAAGTTGTGATGGGTTTTGCATATATTTGATGGGCTTGGGGAAAGGGAATTTCATCTAGATTTAGTTTAGACTCATTCTGTAGTGGAAATATACAATGGGTAGACTGTTTTAAATAAATAAAAGACTCCTCTTTCTCAAAAATGTTTATATAACAAGTAATCCATTAAAAAATGGTCTTCAGAAAATGTATTTTATTATGAAGTTATAAGTATAGAGTGGACAAGCATTGAAAAAGGAAGAGTATAAAAGGATTAGACTAAAGATTCTAGTTGAAGAGATGGCACACGCACAGATGCAAGTGACCAAATAACCTACTTGCAGTAATTTCTGTGATTTTCATGGTGATAGCAATTAAGGCAGATGCATTAACAAAAGGTTCTGGGCTATTTCATGTATTTTGTACATGGAAAACATTTTCCAGTCCACATATTTAGATTAACACAAATGTGTTTTTAAAAAAAACAAAACAAATTAGATAAAAATTGATTCTGCAAATATGTACTCTGGTACTACGTAATATCTACTTTATTTCAGGAATAAAACCCAAATGTTCCTGCCTAACTTGCACAACAAAATATCGGTTTGATCTGAAAATAACAGTGAGGTTTTATTGTTTTTCTTGGTTAGCTTTCTGACCAAGACTTGGTACGGAAGGACAGCAAGGTTGTATCCAGATGGTTTGTGTATCTTTGTGTCACTTCCATTATAGGAGGTGGGCTTTGCCAGTAGATCCTATTCTCACTCTCAAAATTGAAAGAAGTAAAACACAATAACAGTAGGAAAGCTTCGCAGATCCTCATCAAATACCAATTTCCTCTCCATTTTTTAGAATTTGTTTTCTTGTTTTTTTTCTTTATTGTATCCCCTTTTGAAGGAGTCAGTTTGGGCATGCAGTTTTGTCTAAGGTGTGCAGGTGACAAATAATTAAAACTGTCATGTTTGTGTTTTATGGCTTGAATGGATTTGAAATGACAGTGATTTATAAAATGCTGAGTGCTGCTGAAGAATGGAAAGGGACATAATTGTATTTCCAGACATGTTGCTATTTTCCTACCATTTCTAAATAAAACCCCAAATAAACAACAGCAACAAAAAAACCTCAGGATATCACTTGTGATATCACCCTTGTGATAGGGACGCATTCCCCGGGGGTGGGTGGTGATGGCCCGGGAAGATTGTATAAAGGAGGGGGAGACCCAAGAGTCGCGTGGGTGCGGTCGGGGGAGGGAGGTACTCACCCGGGGGCCCACGGGCAAAGAGGATAAGTGTGGCTGGGAAGGATGAGTGGGTGGCCGGATCAGTGTGGGGCCAGGGAGAGCCGCCACACAGGCACCCATCATTTTCTGCAGCCAGTCGAGGGAAGACGGGAGGGGGAGGGACTGGGAGTCATGAGATCACATACTCCCCGGTCTCGGTCTGTGCCAAGGTAATTTTAAACGTGAGGGGTACCCCGCCTCCACAAAGGGACAAGGGAACGGTTCGGGGCTGGCGGAACAGGCTGGTCAGTAAATCCATTCTGCCTGTTTTAAAGTTTAAACTGATCAAAGGGGGATGGAAGGTATTTTTACTGCCCGAGTGGGAGGAGCAATACCCACTCGAATTTCGCGACCCATTTTTACAATCATAAAATACTTTTTTAATAAAAAGTTGCAATCAGTGTGTGGTTTTGGAAACCAGCTAAATACTTGCTTCTCTGCGTTTGACTGCTCGACAGATGATCAATTCTTTGCACATCAACTTTCCCATTCAAGCTTGCAGCATGTTCTTTCTGACGAATTATTATTTTGAAAAATTATGGTTTTATGCGTCTTCATAAAGATGTTTATCTAAGGATAAAGGGGTAAGCCATTTAGGACAGAGATGAGGAGGAATTTATTCACTTAAAGTGTGCTGAACCTGTGGAATTCTCTGCCACAGAAGGCAGTTGAGTCCAATTCATTAAATATATTCAAGAAGGAGTTGGATATATTTCTTGAGGCTAAAGGGATCAAGGGATATGGGGAGAAAGCAGGGACAGGGGACTGAATTTGGATGATCAGCCATGATCTCATTAAATGGCAGAGCGGGCTTGAGGGGCCGAATGGCCTACTCCTGCTCCTATCTTCTACGTTTACTAACTAGATTATAAATAGATGTTTTGTGGACTATTCTATAATTTGAAACATACTTTTGATCTATGGGCAAAATTGTTGTCCAGTTTGAAGGCGAAATCAATTGCACGAGCACACAGTGAATACTATTCTCTCTGATGAAATCAGTAAAATATTAAGAACTACCCAGGCGTCTGTAGTTTCTAAGATTTATTCAAACCATTTTTTCCCCACTTTTTATTGAGCCTGTAAAGCCTTCAAGGTTTTCTTGAGAAAACGCTTGACATTTTGCTGATACACAGACATGCTTTAACAAAAAAGTGACATTCGCAGGACTTGACTTTAACATTTGCTGACTAGGAGACTAATAGTGCTCTTAAGTGTTCAGATAGTCTGCTAGATTAATGCTTTAGACTGTCAGAGATTGAAGATTTTAGTGAGGGACAAGCTTTAGCGTTGTAGGTCGAGCCACAGGTGACATGTTGCTTGAAGGTCACTTGCTTGCAGGAGAACTATTCTTACTAGCCGCTGCATACAGAGGTGCTACACAATGGTTAAATAACCTCCGCAGCATATTGATGCTGAAGTAGGATATAATCCATTCAATTATGCTGGGTTTTTTAAGAACTTGATTTTATTTTTATTGGATTCTTTCTATCTAACTATAAGCATTTGTTCTAGTGAATCTTCACTGTGGGTGGTTGCTGCACATTCAGATGGCAAACTGGGTAGGGTATTATTGATGTAGAATTGGCTATTGTTCAAGTATGATTTGTTTCTTCTCCCTCTTCCTTTCCCCCCCCTCCTCCACATGATTCTCAGAGAGCTAAGATTGAATGTAGATGGAGGACACTGAGTACTGGTAAAAGTTTCATAGTAGCTCAAGTAAACATGGGAGCATTTGCAGGGCATGAAATAAGACTATATTTAATTTACCGATGAAGATAGTTAGTTGATTTAACCTGCTCTGCGCAGTATGTTACTGTCCAACTGGAACTTATTCAACAGCAAGACCCGATGGATTGGCTAGTACACAGATAAAATCTAGAGCTCCCCTGGTGGTTCAGCTGATTGAGGCAGTGACTTGCTGAGCCATGCAGACGCGGAGCATCAATTCCAGACCTGTGCTGAGTTAGCTGATCTCACTCTGGGTGGTGTTGGCGGCCCCACATTTGGCTTCTGCACTCGGAAAATCAGTCAGGGTTCCTGCTTTTGATCTGCTAACGTCCCCTGCTGGACAGACACTTGTCTGGGCATCGCCTAAGGGCGATAGCGGTTTAGCTGTGCCACTCCTTGTGATTTGAGCAAGCTGCCAACAGGCTCGCACATAATGAACGGACACTTGAGGGAGGCACTAGAGGAGGTATCCATGGAACCTAGGAGAGGATGCAGGAAGGAGCAAAATTAGTGAGAAAAGTCAAGACAATGATTTTAGGGTAATCATGAAACAATGCACCAACCAGTATTATGTGTAATAAAGTACAGCATTTATTTTTTGTGTAGGATGCCGATAATGGGTTATTTTAAACACACACTGTCATTTTCTAGCCCCTTAATATGCTCTGATTTTGGAGTAGAACCCAGGTGTGCATTATGCAAGTGTATGTTTTATGCAAAAATATTCAGATAGGTGAGTGCATGTTGTATGTTAAAAAATAACAGGTATTAATACTTTGTGAGAACTAAATCTACACAAAGATCTTGAATGTCTTTGTTTTGCGTTTGTGTCTTCTAAAGAATAGAAACACTTAGTCGTGGTTTTGTTAGTAGTTTATCAATAGTAGAATATGGTTCTAAGGTGACCTGTATAACCTCAAGGAATCTGACCTATATGTTAACCAGCATTCTGTGTAAAGTTTAAGTGCTGTTTCATGTCCAGCTGGAGTCCTCTGTTTTTTTTTGGTAAACAGCAGCAGGAATGTAACAGTTAAATTTAATGTAAACAATCAAAATTATGGAGAGAGAATCTGTAACCCAAAATGTAAGTTGCTGGAGATGAAAATTGTTCTAGAATTGTACTCTTGAATTACATGCCAGGGACCTCAGTAACACTAGTGTTAGTAATTTACTGTGCATCTTACTGCATTTGCTTGGATGTTTCACACATTACATGCCTGAGCAGCTCTGCAGCAGAGATTGAGCAGGCGGTTCTGTCCATGCATGTGAAAGTAGCTGACTCACAATAACATGTTAACAACTTTCAGTTTCATTAAAGGATTTTGGTGGAGGGGGAGTTTTGGGTAAAACGTGTTCTATATGTAGTGGAACAATAAAGTGCTGCACTTCATAGAATCATAGAATGATGCAGCCCAGTAAGAGGCCATTTGGCCCAACGTGCCAGTGCCTGTGCCGGCTCTTTGAAAGAGCTATCCAATTAGTCCCACTCCCCCCTGCTCTTTCCCCATAGCCCTGCAAATTTTTCCTTTTCAAGTATTTATCCAATTTCCTTTTGAAAGTTATTATTGCATCTGCTTCCACCACCCTTTCAGGCAGTGCATTCCCGATCATCATAACTCGCTGTGTAATTTTTTTACTCATGTCGCCTCTGGAAGACTTTGTGCCATTGAAGATTGGTCGCTAAGTTGCTAGGGACCGGGTGGCAAAGGGCAGTTTTGAAGGACATTTTGAAATTACAGTAAAGAAGGAGGCCATCTGGCCCATTGCACCTCTGCTAGTGCTAACTTTTCAACTGGAGCTCTACACTCTTAAGTACATTTCTCTGCCACTTCCTCATATCCAATCATTTGGTTCCTTTTCTAAAACGTAACCCATTTCTTTTTAAATGATGTTATAGTCTCTGCCACAATAGCTATTTGTGATAAAGTATTCCATGTTCAAATAACCCACTGCTGAAAAAAAGTGTTACTTCCCTATTCATTGTTCTGCCGATAGTAAGTCTGTCCCATTGTTACCAATTTACCAACAAGTGGAAACAACCATTTACCATCTACATAATTTTGGGAGAAAAAAGGAACAGTAAAAGGAAGTATGCCCTAAATACTAAGGGGGAAAAATTGGGTTGCTTTGCGCCTCCCGTTAGCGCCCTAAGGGGGCACAAAAGAACTAGTGCCCGGGTGCGGCACCGCCCACGCCTCCCGCAAAATTCAGCGAGAGCTTAGCGGCGGCGCTAACTGGTAGCGCCCCGCTGCGCCACCAGCGATGATTTCATCGCCGTGCGCAGCGCCCTGGCCGCGATCTTCGGGAGCGCCCCCTGACTTACCGCCGGACGCTATGTCCGACGGGGTCAGGGGGGCCTACCTGCGGCCAGGGAGGCGCCTTATAAAGGCGAGGTGCGAGGCGGCCATTTTTGTTGCTGGCCGCCTGCCAGCACCTGCCTGCGCTCCCGTCCCCGGCCTCCTGCACGGCCCCCCCCCCCCCCCCCGGCGGAGTGCCGGCTGCGCTCCAAGAGCCCGGCCCTTCTCTTGAGTGCCAGGCTCTTTTGCCGGCACTCCCGATCCCCAGAGGCCCAGCTGGGCCCCAGGTCGTGCTGCGTAAGGCCCCTCCCTTTAAGAAGGGGAGGAAGGCCTGCAATACTGTGGCACGTAGCGCCGCGATATTCCCTCGCAGCGCCCCAAGAGGGATGCGGGGCGCTTCCAGTAGCACCCTGCTCCCCGCTTGGGGCGCAACCACTCAATTTCCGGCGTGGGGGCACTAATTTTTCCGGGGCACTAGGTGAAATTATGGGGCGCTACTCAATTTTTAGCCCGAAGATTCTTATGAGTGGAAAAAACAAAGATCGTTCTGAGTGCAGGTATGTAGATCTTTTAAAGGTGTGAGTGCAGATAAAAAAGGCTGTAAAAAAGACAATTGTGATTCTGGTTTTATATTTAGGAGAATCAAAAGCAAAAATGAGGTGATATTAAATATGCACAAGACACTAATTAGGCCATTATTGGGAGTATTGCACCCTATTTTAGGAAGGACATTTGAGCCATGAAAAAAATCCAGCAGAGATTGACTAGAACTATGCAAGGGTTGGGAGGTCAGAGTTATGAAGAAATACTTGAAAAATTGTTTTTTTTTTTACTGCGTCTAAGACAGCTAAGGTGATCTAATGGAGGCTTAAAAATTATGGAATATTTTAACAAGGTGAATAGTGAAAGATTGTTTCAATGGATGGTAAATCATATTACTAGTCCAGTAACATAACTGCTATAAAAACAGAAAACGCTGGAAATACTCAGCAGGTCAGGCAGCATCTGTGGAAAGAGAAACAGAGTTAACGTTAACATAACTGCTATGCTGTGGTTGCGGTAACGTATTGGTCATGTTACTGGACTAGTAATACAGAGACCTGGACTAATAATCCAGAGAACGTGAGTTCAAATCTAACCATAGCAGTTTGAAAATTTGAATTCAGTTAAAATAAATAAGTCTGGAATAAAGAGCTGGAATCAGTAAAGTGAAGGTGAATCTGGCGGATTGTCGTAAAAACCCAACTGCTTCACTAGTGTGCTTTAGGGAAGTAAACCTGCTACTACATGTGACTCCAACCCCTTTGAAGTGGCCTAGCAAGCTACTCAGTTGTATAAAACCGCTACAAAGAATAAAACTGGATGGGCCATTCAGCTGCGACCTTGGCATCGAATTAGAATATGGAGAAGGTATACCCAGCCCATCTGAGCCTGCAAAGTCCTCCTCACTAACACCTGGGGACACGTGCCAAAGATGGGAGAGCTGTCCCACATACTAGTGAAGCAACAGCCTGACCCAGTCCTGCCCATAGAATCATACTTATCAGCCAATGACCCAAAAATCTCCGTCACCATCCCATCGACGAGAGTTGAGCGGGAGTGCCTCTGGGAGTCCGCAATATTGACACTGGACCCCCATGAAGTTTCATGGCTTCAGGTCAAGCATAGGTGAGGAAACCTCCTGCTGATTACCATGTACCACCCTCCCTCAGCTAATGAATCCGTATTCCTCCATGTTGAACACCACTTGGAGGAAGCACTGAGGCTAGCAAGGGCACAGAATGTACTCTGGGTGGGGGACTTCAATGTCCATCACCAAGAGTGTCTTGGTAATACCACCACTGATCCAGCTGGCTGAGTCTTGAAGTACATAGCCGCCACACTGGGCCTGCAGCAGATGGTGAGAACCAACACGAGGGACTAACCTACTTGACCTTGTCCTCACCAATCTACCTATTGCAGATGCATCTGTCCATATTGGGATTGGTAGGAGTGACCAAGTCCTGAATTCACATTGAGGACACCCTCCGCCATGTTGTGCGGCGCCACCACAGTGGGATAGATTAAGAACAGTTCTACCAGCCCAAAACTGGCCATCAATGAGGCACTGATAACTGGGTTATCAGGATTAGCAGAATTGTATTCCACCACAATCTGCAAACTCATGGCTCATTGTCATCCTTACTCCTCCATCACCATCAAGCCAGATGACCAACCCTGGTTAAATGAGCCATGTACAAGAGTATGCCAAGCGGCACCAGACATACCTGAAAATGAAGTGCCAACCAGGATTATGTGTACGCTAAATAGCGTTAGCAACCTGTTATAGACAGAACTAAGTGATCCCACAACCAACGGATCAGATCAAAGCTCTGCAGCCCTGCCACATACAGTCGTGAATGGTGGTGGACAATTAAGCAACTAACGGGAGGAGGAGGCTCCATGATCATCCCCATCCTCAATGGCGGAGCCCAGCACACTAATGCAAAAGACAGAAATGCTGTGGTTACTAGAGCAGGTCAGAGGCTGAGTATTCTGCGGCGAGTGGCTCACCTCCTGACTCCTAGACATATGCCACCATTCCATCATCATCGCTGGTTCAAAATCCTGGAACTCCCTACCTATCGGTGCCTTCACCACACGGACTGCAGCAGTTCAAGAAGACGACCCATCACCAGCTCGAGGGCAATAAATACTGGCATTGCCAGCGATGCCCATAAGCCAAGAATGAATTTTATAAAGAAACATGGGCCGCGATTTTATCGGCACCAAGAGGGCGGGTTTGGAGGCGGATCAAAGGATCCCGCCGTCAACCCGCCTCCACACTACTTTACCAAGTGCTGGCTCTGGGAGTTCCGATCGGTCCCACCACCAAGCGGCGGGAGAGGCACTTAAGGCAGTTACAGCTTGTTAACTGCCTGGATAAGCCTATTTTAAGAGGGTATTTCAATTTAATTACATTTTCAGCGTGTTCCACACCTTTCGCAAACCATGCCAACTGATTGTGCCGGGTTCACCAAGTGCCTGACTTCTTGACAGCTGCAGCTCCAGCATAAAAACGGACCTCTAACATGGCTGACTTACAGATGACAGAACTTTGTTTTTTCAGGTGTTGGAATACTTTTTGCAGGTCTACTGATGCTGTAAGTGCTGAAGCTGAGATCCATATGCACTGTGACCGCCTTGGAAAGCCTTCTGGCCACATTGACTGAGCGCTAATAACTTCTAGTCCTCAACTGACATATATACCAGCGGAATGGGAACAATTTAGACCCTCTCATCCTGGTCCTCTGATTCAAAGGAAGAGCAGCCACGGCAGCAGCAGGACCAGGCACAACAGCAGCACCAACAACAGGAGCACCAACCTCCTCCTCGCCCACCTGATGCTGCACAGGGCGGAGGGCATCAGCGCAGGGCTGCACCTCATCGCAGGAGATACCCCCAACACAGGGTTTACAGGCCAAGGATGAGCTTCCTCAACATGACTGAGCAGCAGTGCCAGAGGAGGCTGAGACTTCTGCGAGAAGTAGTCGCTGACATCTGCACAATGCTGCAGCAACACCTGGAGCCCAGAGGAGCGGGTGGGCACCCCTTACCAGTGGCTGTCAAAGTCACCACTGGCCTCAATTTTTTTGCTTCAGGGTCCTTCCAGGGATCATCAGCAGACATCAACGGAATCTCCCAGTCGGCTGCACACACTTGCATCACGCAGGTTACCAGTGGCCTCTTTGCAAAGTCGCACAATTACATTCACTTCTCCATGGATGAAGCAAGTGTAACCGCGCGTGTGGTTGGCTTTGCAAATATGGCAGGCTTGCCAAGGGTGCAGGGCATCGTAGATTGCACACATGTGGCCATTAGATCACCCCATCACAACCCAGCTGTATTTGTCAACCGCAAGGGCTTCCACTCCCTTAACGTCCAGCTGGTGTGTAACCACAGGAAGAACATTATGCATGTTTGCGCAAAGTACCCTGGCAGTTGCCATGACTCGTTCATTCTGCGGCAGTCTACTGTGCCTCAGCTCTTCAATCCGCCAACCCAACTTTCCGGGGTGGCTACTTGGAGACAAGGGCTATCCCCTGAAGACGTGGCTAATGACGCCGTTAAGGAGGCCATCAAATGAAGCTGAGGAGCGCTACAATACCAGCCACATTTCCACCATAGAAACATAGAACATAGAAGATAGGAGCAGGAGTAGGCCATTCGGCCCCTCGAGCCGGCTCCGCCATTTAATGAGATCATGGCTGATCATCCAAATTCAGTACCCTGTCCCTGCTTTCTCCCCATATCCCTTGATCCCTTTAGCCTCAAGAAATATATCCAACTCCTTCTTGAATACAGGGATCCCTCCCCAACCGCGGGGGTTATGTCCCTGAAAACACCCGTGGTTGGTAAAACCGTGGTTGGCAAATGCAAGGCACTATGGGAAAAATGGGGTTAGGGGGAACGCAGCCGCATTTAAAACTTCCGAGCCTGTGTAAGTAGCTTGTTCTTTTATTAAACACAAATAAAATACACAATGTAACAAAAACAATAAATGTTCAAATAACACAATAAAAAAGATCAACTGGGCGGTTTCTTAAAGAATTCTGTGATGGATGGTTGACTCTTTTTTTTCTGAATATCTTTCTGGACCTGCTTCTATGGTCTCATTAAATCCTCCAAACCTCGCTTGAATTTTAAACTACGCTCCAAGAATGGGTCTATCTCCATAAAGAGGTCCGAGAGATTAGTAGCAAGGAGCATTGCCTTGCTAAGGTTTGCACTTGTCATCTTCGACTTCTCGACCATATCCTCGTCCTCGTCCTCTGCCTCACTAGAATGCTGTATCAGCTCATCAAGGTCCTCCTCCATCAGCTCCTCGCCGTGCAACTCGAGGAGCTCCTCGATCTCCTCAGGTTGTATGTCGGCCAGCCCCTCGCCTCCCAAACGTCGTGCAACCTTCACGATGCGATCAACTTCATCGTCAACTGTAGGGAAGCCTTGGAAGTCATTCACTGCCTCCTTCCAAAGTTTACCCCAGCAGGCGTTGATTGTCATCCTCTTCAGCTCATCCATTGACTCCTTTATGTTGGTGATGCAGTCAGCGATGGTGTAAGTTTTCACCGTTAGTGTTGCGTCATCCTCCATCATGCGGTCAAAGCTGCGTCGTATGTAGTATGCTTTGAAGGTGGCTATCACACCTTGGCTCATGGGTTGAAGGAGTGTGAACTCCCATCTAATAGGAACTGGTTAGAGAATGTTCAAACTCCATTTTGCGTTGAACCATTATTGTCAGTAGATCAGTGTCACTTGATTTATCTTAAAACCAGATTAACTGTGCAACTATTAGACATAGAAACATAGAAGATAGGAGCAGGAGTAGGCCATTCGGCCCCTCGAGCCTGCTCCGCCATTTAATGAGATCATGGCTGATCATCCAAATTCAGTACCCTGTCCCTGCTTTCTCCCCATATCCCTTGATCCCTTTAGCCTTAAGAAATATATCTAACTCCTTCAATATATTTAATGAATTGGCCTCAACTGCCTTTTGTGGTAGAGAATTCCACAGGTTCACCACTCTCTGGGTGAAGAAATTCCTCCTCATCTCAGTCCTAAATGGCTTGCCCCTTATCCTTAGACTGTGATCCCTGGTTCTGGACTCCCCCGCCATCGGGAACATCCTTCCTGCATCTAGTCTGTCTAGTCCTGTTAGAATTTTATAAGTTTCAATGAGATCCCCTCTCATTCTTCTAAACTCTAGCGAATATAATCCCAATTGACCCAATCTCTCCTCATACGTCATTCCTGCCATCCCAGGTATCAGTCTGGTGAATCTTTGCTGCACTTCCTCCATGGCAAGAACATCCTTTCTCAGATAAAGCGACGAAAACTGCACACAGTACTAAAGGTGTGGTCTCACCAAGGCCCTGTACAACTGCAGCAAGACATCCTTGCTCCTGTACTCGAATCCTCTCTCTATGAAGGCCAACATACCATTTGCCTTCTTAACCGCCTGCTGCACCTGCATGCTTACCTTCAGCGACTGGTGCACAAGGTCACCCAGGTCTTGTTGCACTTCCCATTTTCCCAATCTATTGCCGTTCAGGTAATAATCTGCATTCCTGTTTTTGCCACCGAAGTGGATAACCTCGCATTTATCCACATTGGGCAGATGCATGACAGATGCAGTATAATCACCCAACCTGTCCAAATCATACCAGAGCCATCATCGAGCAAACCATCGGCTTGCTCAAAATGCGATTCAGATGCCTCAACAGATCAGGTGAAGCTCTACAGTATTCACCAGCCAGGGTCTCCAGAATCATCGCGGTCTGCTGTGCAATGCACAACATTGCACAGCAGCGTGGCTTACCGCTGCCTGAGGAACAAGTGGCTCAGTGCACAGCCTCCTCCTCCTCAGAGGAGGATGAGCAGGAAGAGGAGGACCTTGCGGAGGCGGATGCACCAGTTTCACCAACACGCGAGCACATTGCTGCCCGTGATGCAAGGGCTGCACTAATCTATGCCAGATTTGCTTAAGTTGATGAAGCAAACACATGTGGCTGCCACCTTCTTAACACACCATACACAATCTGTACAATAAACTGTGGGTTCCTATCACTCTCACCACCATCATTACAGATGAAAGGCACCCTAGCACCTCACTGTGACACTTCCATTTCTGGGCACACATAGGCCAACTCTTTGAATGTTTGCCATCGCATTTCTTTATTGACATTGAAATGGTGATGATTATATTAACCATGTATTACATCAAAACACCCAAGTGACTATCCTTGTGACTATAGGTGCTTCATCTTTCTCTTATGTGTGCTTCTACGTGGTGCTTCCCCTGTGGCTTCAGCAGATGTGGAGGCACCTTGCTTACATTCATGCTGCTCCTGCTTCGACAGCTTTGGTGGGAGTCCTCTAGGTTTGTGAGCCTGGGAGGGGTCGGCAACAGTCTGCTCCTCCTGCAGCTGTGCAGGGGCTGAGACGGCCATCTCAGTTGGGTGAAGACTCTGGTGGGGCTCTGACTGAGGGCTCCACAGTGGCATGGTCGTGTGAGCGCTTGGAGGGGAGCCCACACTTCCTTGTTGCCTGGCACCAGCATTCCTCTCATGGGTCAGCCGCACTTCAGTGCCATCAAGTAGCTGGATAGCACCTTGCTGCACATCAGTGGGGCCATGAGGAATCGTATCTGCACTGGCAGTCCTCCTCAAAAGGACGTTCATGAAGCCCTGGTCTCTCTGCTCAATAGCTGCCCATCGCTGCTCCAGAGATGTCATTCTATTCTGAACATTCACCATGTTTTCTTGACTCTGGCAACTTATTTCCTCCATTACCGTAGGCATCCTATCCATGGAGGTTGCCATCCTATTCACGGAGGTTGCCATCCTATTCATGGTAGTGCGTTCATGCGCCATTGCCTCCACAAAGGCAGTGCTCATGTTAGAGATGGACTCCTCCACCCGCTCCACACTCGCAGTTACCCTGGATGCGAAACCTGCCAGAGACTCCTGCACTTGTTCCTGGAATTCCAGCATGCCTCTCTTTCTGGATGGACCCAGAGGCACAGGGTCCACATGCAGCTGAGCAGAGCTTGGGGTGCCCTGCGGCCTCCGACGAGGACTCTCAATTGCTGTCCCTGTCTCCACCATCTGCTGATCACTTGTGAGCTATGATACACCAGGTGACAAACTGTATCTTTTGAAGGACCCACCGAGGTGTGCGTATCTGCGCTGGTGCTGGGTGTGCTAAATTCTGCTGATGCCGCGCCCTCAGAGGTTGCATCTTCCTCTGAGGAGTCTTCCGGCTCTTCCTCCTGGACAGTGAGGAGGGGGGCTCTCGATGGTCCTGCGGGGGAGTAAAGGCATGAGTTAGACATGTGATATTAATGTATCATGCACATGGAATTGTGCAGATGATCATAACTCAATCTGTATGAGCATCAGATGCCATATCAGTCACTCATGTAATGTAACTGAGAGGGCTGCAAAGCTATTCTGTCACCAGCTTGCTCTACTGCGCCAGTTTGACCGTCCCCCACTTCCAGATCCTCAGCACCTCCTATGATCTCCAGGGCAGCCTCCTCAGTGGTGGTCAGCTGGTCAATGGAAGGTGACACTCCCCATGTCCTGGCCCTCTTCATCTTATTGTGGGATCTCTTTTCCTGCAATGAGGGACACAAGTGGAGTTGGAGTGAGAATGTTGGAGTGAATGTAGAGAATCCATAGCATAGATGCTTAGAGGGAGTAAAAGATGGAGTGAGATGCCAATACCAAGGGCCCTCCCTGTGCGTTGTTAGTTGCATAAAAGTGATGGCGAGTGTGAGGGGTGCATAGTAGAATAGTGAAGTGATTTTTTACATATAGAGAGAGAGGGATGGTTAAGGGTGCAAGGGATGTTAGGGTAAAATGGGATGTGCAAGAGTAGGTTGACAATGCAGAGTGCTGGTGATGAGAGGAGATGGGGAGCAGATTGAAGATAAGTGTGATGTTAGACTCACTTTTGCTGAGCGTACCAGGTCATTAAACCTTTTTCTGCACTGCACCCAGGAGCGAGCACACAAAGATCTGGAGCTGACCTCCTCAGCAATTTGCAGCCAGACTGTTTTGCTTTGCTTTGCTGAGGAGGCTTTCTCCGTCCGGATGAGGGGAAGAGAACCTCTTTGCGTCCTCTCACTCCCTCCACAAGAGCATGGAGAGGAGAGGCCTTAACTCTTGCAGAAGTCATGGTAACAATTTCAAAATGGGAAGCAGAAGGAAAGGAAGGATTTGAGACAAAGCTGCATGGGCCCCTTAAATACAGCTGGCTGACAGCCGTCAGCAGAGGCGAGCAGCAGACCCGAAACCACTAATTGGGACGGGTTGCGCACGTGGGCACATTAAGTAGGCCACTTAAGGCAAAATTGATTTTTCTGGACGGCTGAAATCGGAGGTGAGACCGGAACCCACTGAAACTCAAACCCGCACCCAGCCCACCACCAATGATAAAATCGTGGCCAGAGTGTTTCCCTCTGGGGTATATTTTCTTCTTTATGCTAATGTTGGCAAAAAAAAAACATATGAAGCCAAATGAGTATACGTCAACCACCATTTTCCTTTAGTGATAAAGGAGGGAAAAGATAGGTTTGCATCTGTATATTAAACCAGAAAGAATGTTGAGCCTATATAAACATAACCTATAAAAATACTCTTTTTTGTTTAAAGATTGAGGCTGGCTCATTTACTGATTTGAAGCCCGTTGGATCCTTGTCTGGTATCTTTTGATTTTTACATAGTGATAACTAGGAGCAAAATCACCAATAATAAAGCAAATGATGTTGTCACAATAACTATTGTATATTTAGAGAATTTGAAATATGCATTCTGGTTACATCGATAATTTACAGAATGAATCCAGCCTTTGCTGCAGTATAAGGTATAATGCCAGAGGGCGACAAATATTGAATTTGAAGTGGTGGAAACAAACATGGCCATCTGTGTCTTACTGTGGGTCCAGTCAACTTTGCTTCTGACCATTTTATAATTGTGCTTAAAAATTTTTTTTTTTTAAAAATGGGTTCAAAATAAATCTGAAACTCCACATGTGATGGCACATTGTGCATGTATGTCAGTGGCCAATTCACCCTGCTTGCCCCCAATTAATAACCATGTTTATCTTCATAAGGGAATCAAGGGATTGGGCGGGAAGACGGAGATGAGGTAGGAGATCCGCCATGATCTTATTGAATGGTGGAGCAGGCTTGAAGGGCCGAATGGCCTACTCCTACTACTACTAATTTTTATGCTCTTACGTTCTTAATTTTGTTGAACCCACCCTGAGATATAAATCGGTCTCTTTAACCAACATGATGTAGTGCCTTTAAATTTCTAAAGGTGGATTCTGAATGTTGCTGGGAGTGTTCCTCAAATGTGTACACTGTGATAAGTTCTGAGATGGATTTATGAATTTAATTCTTAGATATTTTTAAAAAACTGCTTCCAGTCTGTCTTGGAGATGTGACCCAAAGGGGAGTATTAAATGTATTCTGTACAATTTTGCTGGTGGTAAATTAGACATTTTTATATTTTAGTCGTGACACATATGTGATTACACATAGGTGTTTGAGTACTGACAACCTTCATAACTTCAGACTTTTGCGATCAAATTGGACTGTGATAATGAATGCATTAATGTGTTTGTATGAAAATCTTCTGTCCTTTGTTTTAACAGTTTTGAAATAAAAAGATGATTTTAACAATCGTGCATAAAAATAGTTTTCTGGAGTCAATGTATTAATTCTCTATATGCCAGTTTCACAGAATCACAACAGTGCAGATAGAGGCCATTTCGGCCCATCGAGCCTGCACCGACACATATCCCACCCGATCCCCGTAACCCCTACACCAACACATATCCCACCCTGTCCCCACGTATTTAATCCCCCTAACACTAAGGGTCAATTTATCATAGCCAATCAACCTAACCTGCACATCTTTGGACTGTGGGAGGAAACCGGAGCAAACCCACGCAAACACTGGGAGAATGTGCAAACTCCACACAGACAGTCGCCCGAGGCCGGATTCGAACCCGGGTCTCTGGTGCTGTGAGGCAACAGTGCTAACCACTATGCCACCGTGCTGTTTGTTTGTTTGTAAATGAAAGCTTCCTTAATGCTGCATTTGTTCTACATTTTGACAGCACTGACGCTGCCAGCAGAACACTTCGTCCCCCCCCCCAATTGCTCTGCAAGTTGAACTAGGGAGTAGTTGATCCATACAGACCAGGAAAATCCCAGCTTCAATCGCCAGTTTGTGCTGAGTTAACTGATCTCAACTCAGGTGGCGATAGGAAAGCTACGGTTGTCCTCAGCACCCTTGGTTTAGGCAGGGAGAATCGGCCAGGGTTTTCACTCCTGATCACTCTCCAGTAATGGCTACTGGAATAGTGCATCCACCACCTTAAACATGTACTCCCTCCAGCACCGGCGTACCGTGGCTGCAGTGTGTACCATCTACAAGATGCACTGCAGCAACTTGCCAAGGCTTCTTCGGCAGCCCCTCCCAATCCCACGACCTCTTCCACCTGGAAGGATAAGGGCAGCAGGCGCATGTGAACACCACCACCTCCAAGCTCCCCTCCAAGTCGCAAACCATCCTGACTTAGAAGTATAGAAACATAGAAACATAGAAGATAGGAGCAGGAGTAGGCCATTCGGCCCCTTGAGCCTGCTCCGCCATTTAATGAGATCATGGCTGATCATCCAAATTCAGTCCCCTGTCCCTGCTTTCTCCCCATATCCCTTGATCCCTTTAGCCTCAAGAAATATATCCAACTCCTTCTTGAATATATTTAATGAATTGGCCTCAACTGCCCTGTGTGGCAGAGAATTCCACAGGTTCACCACTCTCTGGGTGAAAAAATTCCTCCTCATCATCTCTGTCCTAAATGGCTTACTCCTTATCCATAGACTGTGACCCCTGGTTCTGGACTCCGCCGCCATCGGGAACGTCCTTCCTGCATCTAGTCTGTCTAGTCCTGTTAGAATTTTATAAGTTTCAATGAGATCCCCTCTCTAAACTCTAGTGAATATAAGCCTAATCGACCCAATCTCTCCTCATACGTCATTTCTGCCATCCCAGGTATCAGTCTGGTGAATCTTTGCTGCACTCTCTCCATGGCAAGAACATCCTTCCTCAGATAAGGCGACCAAAACTGCACACAATACTAAAGGTGTGGCCTCACCAAGGCCCTGTACAACTGCAGCAAGACATCCTTGCCCCTGTACTCGAATCCTCTCGCTATGAAGGCCAACATACCATTTGGCTTCTTAACCGCCTGCTGCACCTGCATGCTTACCTTCAGTATATCGCCGTTCCTTCATTGTTGCTGGGTCAAAATCCTGGAACTCCCTCCCTAACAGCTCTGTGGGAGTACCTTCACCACATGGACTGTAGCAGTTCAAGAAGGCGGCTTACCACCACTTCAAGAAGGCGGCTTACCACCACTTCCTCAAGGGCAATTAGGGATGGGCAATAAATGCTGGCCTTGCCAGCGATGCCCACATCCTATAAAAAAATTGAATTAGAAAAAAAAAAAATTTCTGTAGAGGACAGGGCCAGGCCCGGCCCGGCATGATACTGCTAATAGTTGAATAGTCTGCCGTCGCTTACTGTTGAGGCTCACACATGAACAGTGGGCACTTGGGTGAGATACCGTAGGTTGGCCATGCTTCTTGTCGCCGTGTAAAAGGGGCAAATTCCAAAATATTTGGAGCTGGTTCATACAAAACCACTTTGATTTGAAAAGATTCGATTATAGTACAACCTCAGTTATAGATATCTCTTGAAATTAATATTCTGATAGTTTCAGGCAGGAGTTACAGAACATTGCTTTTCAGTTTGGTATCTCAGTCTGTATCTTTGTGTTTTGGGGTTAAAGCCAAAGGTCATTGATGAACTGTCATGTTTCTGTATGTAAGCCTTGGTGAAACTGAGGCAACACAGTCGTGAGACCAGCCGACTGGTACAGAGGAACATAGAAATTGCTGGACGGGAAAAGACCAGGGTCCATCTATTTCTCCTTCTACCATCCTGCTACTCACATAACACAATGATAATGGAGTTGTTGACTAATCACAGCAATCCGTCTCTATCAATTCTTCTACAACAGACCCAGAAATGACACGAAAACCCCAGTCGTGGAGAGCTTTGGAAACCATTGGTCCAAAGTCACCTCCTCCCAAGCACGCTACGGTTACTACATGTCACATCTCAAATTACTCATATATTGTATCCCAAAATGTTATTTTTGGAAAGAAATCTATCTAAATTAAAGATTATTTTGAAGTACAGTAAACATGCATTTTTTTTTGCAAGTAAGTACTGGAGGACACTACCACTGTAAGACATTATTGTAGTGTTTCTTTACGCATTTATTATTCCATTGATGTGCCATGTCTTTTTACTGGCTCCAAATACTACTGCTTTTATGAACTGGGTCATGGAGATTGCGTGAGTAGGATATTTAAAGAAATAGTCCAGGACGAGGTTCTGTAATGGCTTCTTTTATGCTCCCTTTATGTTACAGGCCTGAATTTTATGGCCCTAATGTAAATGAAGCCGTGCAGCTGCCACTGCAGGAGTGGAGATCCATCTAGAAGAAGGTTTTTTG
This sequence comes from Somniosus microcephalus, assembly GCF_052327205.1. Taxonomy (NCBI): domain Eukaryota; kingdom Metazoa; phylum Chordata; class Chondrichthyes; order Squaliformes; family Somniosidae; genus Somniosus; species Somniosus microcephalus. The sequence continues at coordinate 186,766,549 of NC_140995.1, forward strand.
AGGTTTGCAGCGGCAGCAGTGCTGCAGGCAGCAAATATAAATAGCTGCTGCGGATGAGTCGACTGAATCTGCTTGGAAGAGGCTGTCGGCCGGAAGATGAAAGTCAGATCATGAGTGCACAGTTTTTTCCCATTGCTGCTGCTATGGAATCCAGCCTGCAGTGCAACTGGACAGATTCATGAGTACCGGCTACTTTAAATTAAAAGAAATCTCCCCATCACATATGGGTTATAAAGGATTTCTCACCCGGGGTTCTTTTTCCAAATGGAGCCACCATTCTGCAGCTTCCACAAAACCTCGTGGCACTTAGCTCGGCAATCCCAAACCGAGGCAATCCCAAACCTAGGCAATCCCAAACCGAGGCAATCTCAAACCTAGGCAATCCCAAACCGAGGTGATCCAAACTCTAGGCGATCTCAAACCTAGGCGATCCCAAACCCGAGGCGATCCCAAACCCTAGACGATTCAAACCCTAGGCGATCCCAAACCCGAGGCGATCCCAAACCCGAGGCGATCCAAACCCTAGGTGATCCCAAACCCGAGGCGATCCCAACCGAGGCGATCTCAACCCTAGACGATCCCAAACCCTAGGCAATCCCAAACCTAGGTGATCCCAAACCAAAGCGATCCCAGCCTCTGCCATTGCTCCTTTTTTCTGGAGCGTCTGTCAGCTGGAACAGCTTTTGAAGCTAGCTTAGCATTCTGCTGCAGAAGGTACATTTAGTGCTTTGCCGTTTACTTCGAGGGATGGTAGCCAAGTGCGTGAGCGACATCATTTATGAATACACTTGCAAAGTTTCTTGGTGCTCTCCAGTATGTTTGCTGTATTTGTTTTGTAATTAATGGTATGTGAAGTCCTGAAAATGTCAATTTGATGGATCCAGTATAGAGCAGGCGTACTAAAGTTCTGCTGTACAAAAAAGGGGCTGACATTGTTTATCTCCGAGATTAATGTGAGTGGTGGAGTGTTCCTGCTTTTTCCCAGTTCATTCAAAGTCTCTGGGCGTCCATTGAGGAGCTTTGAAATTTTGGATAATTGCATAACAAAACGGACAAGAAATGATTAGAATACAGAGGAGTTCGGAGTGTCAGTGATGATATTTGAGTAGTAGATAATTTTTCATTTTTAAAAGAAGCTAGGAATTCGTGAAAAATTATTGTAACTTTTTTTAATAATATAAGCAGAACTTTAAAAGCTGCATGGGTTGAATGGTTGGGATGGTAGCTGTGATTTCCTGGCTGTATGCTGTTATGTTAGGTTTATATGTCCCAGCCTTGGTACAAAAATAGTGATTGTGATCCAAAGGACAACCATGGGTAAGAGAATTCAAGCAAAATTATTTTTAAAAACCCATAGAGTTTTCAGTTTTGTTTTCCTCAGGTAGCTGTTTTCCTCCTTCGCTTCTCCTTAGTGGGGAAAAGGTGGCTATAGAGCTATACTCTGGAGCTTTTCCTAAATCTATGCACAATACAAAACTAACAATCTTAAAAAGTGGGTAAATTAACTGCTGGTAAATACAAGAATTAGCCCTGTTCCTGTTCCTGTTCAGTTCTTTTTTTTATTCGTTTATGGGATGTGGGCGTCGCTGGCAAGGCCAGCATTTATTGCCCATCTCTAATTGCCCTTGAGAAGGTGGTGGTGAGCCGCCACCTTGAACCGCTGCAGTCCGTGTGGTGAAGGTACTCCCACAGTGCTGTTAGGGAAGGAGTACCATGAATTTGACCCAGCGACGATGAAGGAACAGCGATATATTTCTAAGTCAGGATGTTGTGTGACTTGGAGGGGGAGGTGGGGGTGTTTCCATGCGCCTGCTGCCCTTGTCCTTCTAGGTGGAAGAGGTTGTGGGTTTGGGAGGTGCTGCCGAAGAAGCCTTGGCGAGTTGCTGCAGTGCATCTTGTAGATGGTACACACTGCAGCCACGGTACGCCGGTGGTGGAGGGAGTGAATGTTTATGGTGGTGGATGGGGTGCCAATCAAGCGGGCTGCTTTGTCCTGGATGGTGTCGAGCTTCTTGAGTGTTGGAGCTGCACTCGTCCAGGCAAGTGGAGAGTATTTCATCACACTCCTTACTTGACCCTTGTAGATGGTAGAAAGGCTTCGGGGAGTCAGGAGGTGAGACACTCGCCGCAGAATACCTAGCCTCTGACCTGCTCTTGTTGCCACAGTATTTATGTGGCTGGTCCAGTTAAGCCTCTGGTCAATGGTGACCCCCAGGATGTTGATAGTAGGGGATTTGGCAATGGTAATGCCATTGAATGCCAAGTTCTGTTGGAGCTTGACGGGTGTGTGGGGAGAGTTGCTAAACTGAAGCACCTAAGTTGGCACTTGTGCTACCAAATTTTTTTTTGTATTGGTGGGGGGGGGGGGTGTGGTGGCGGTGGGGGGAGAGAGATGAGGAGGGAAACCTATAGTAAATTTCTGATAGAACAATTACATTTCCAAGTGGAAACTTTTTCAAATAATGAATCCTACATGTTGCTGGAAATTAGTGAACCACACACAATGATCTGCAATAGCTAATTTACCATTATCATCAGTTGGAATCTCTCAAAAAATGGGGATATTTAAAGTAACTGCTCACCAAAAGTAGTTCATTTTGGTTGGTTCTTAAACTCCATTGAGACCTTTTTAACGCCAAATGCTGTACTATGTTGTGCTGTTGCTGTGTATTACAGCCAGTTGACAGTGGGAGTTATGACAGGGACAAGTTACTCCATTTCAATGATATTACTCTGTTTAGTGTCACAGCAAAGTGTAACAACATAATTTTATATATTCTTATCCAAATGCCTGTTGTATCTAAGTTCTCAATTTTTTAAAACCAGTTGCACATACTTTTAATTTGCATACAAATTGTTTCAACTCTAGTAGCAGTTGCTTGTGTTCCCCCTCCCACCCTGTCCCACCGCCCCCCCCCCCCCCCCCCCCCGCTATATTTATAACACAAAATGGAAGTGATGAAGCACCTAAAAAAGGAGGATGGGTCTTTCATTTCTGGGACCTGGATTTGATTTCAGCCCTGAGTGCTGGGATGAAAGCTGTCCCTGTTGATGGTAAAGGGATAGGTCCCGTGCGCAACCACACCACCACACCCCCCCCTGCCGATTTGGCACTTATTTGACAGACTCGCTCAAATGCCACAGGATCACTGTGAAAAGTGGAAATATCACAGTGGTAGCATAGGGGCTGCTTTTCTGCGGTTTGGCCTAGGCATGTTTTGTGGACAGAATAGAGAGAGCATTACTCCTGCATGTCAGCTGCGCTATGGCTAGAGTGGGGAGTACGTGAAAACAACACCGGGTGCTCTGAATGGGATGCTATTCATTTTCCAGTGCTGGGATCGGTGACCATGATTACCACAAAAACACCCCACCAATCCAAAAATAACCCCACCATCCAAAAATAACATTAAAATCAAATGAAACCAAAATGGTGAGACATTTTGATTCTGCTTATGCGATGCACAGTTCACGAGTCATGTACTGGCTTCATAAGTGGAATTAAAATGAATTAAAATATCACATTTATGGTGTGATATTTTAAACCTCTCTAAATGCCATGAACAAAATCAGAAATTAAAAAAATACATACTTTCTCGGTGTTGGGAGGATGTCAGGTTTTTCAGTTATAGAAAAGTCAATGGTTAATTATAAGTGAGCGTTCATGTTTTGGTGCCTTTAAAATGAACACATTTCAAAATATTCGAGTTCAGAAATGACAAATCACTGCTCATTTTGCCTTTTAATTGTGTGTGTATTCCTGCATATAGTGATTACGGTTTATCACTGTTAACTGGTATGTTTAGTTGGATTGGTGTCCACATACCTGGGTGAGAGAAAAAAGATCAGCCAACATTTGTGCATCTAATTGCTATCTAGTGAACTCTCCTGAAAGCGAACACCTGAACTTTGGTGAGGTACCTTAGGTATTTCACGCAATTACAAATACTGCACAGAATGAGGCCATTTTGTCCATTATGTCTCTGCTGGTGCTAACTCTTTAGCTGGCACTGTCTAATCTGATTTCTCTGCTTTTTCACTATCCTCTTATGCTCTTAAATTGAAGAGCAGAGGTAAGCTTGGTTGTGATGCTCACCTTAATCAAATAGCCAGCTGACATTCACTGTCGAGGTTCAAACATACATAATGTGTAAATTACCAATTCTTGAATCTGTAGAACTGCAGGCCAGTAAGGAACTAATAACTTCTCCAGGGGAGGGGACACTATTAGTTGGGTCGGTGGTGGGGGGAGGAAGAAAAGACAATTTGCTTAAAACAACCTTCTGTCCGACTTCTCTTTTTGTCAGATCTGATTAGTCCATGGGAGAAGCACAGCACCATCATTCTCTCCCTTAATGGGCCGGATATTCCGATCCCTACGGGTGTGTACGCGCTCTGCACCCACCCGTAGGGACATCAGAAATGCCGGTTTCAGGCATGCACAGTGCATGCGCTGAAAACCAGCATTTCCGATCTGTCAAGAATCCTCTTGAAGGATTCTCCGGCTGCCCGGGAGAAGGGCCTCTGTGGGCGAATAGTTCCGCTTTTTGGAGACCCTCTGCCCGCAGAAAACCCTTACAATTTTTATGCCTGGTAAAAGCAGGTGTAAGGCCTGCTTTTACCAGGCTAAGAGTAGAAAAAAGTTTAAAAACCTGATTTATTATTTAAAAATACTTTTTTTAAAAAAAGGTAAGTTTATTTTTAGCCCCGTAAAATACTTTAATTACCTTTTTCAAAAAATTTAATTTTTGCTTAACATACTTAATTTATTGTAATATCAAGTCATTTTAAAAATGTGATAAAATAGTAAAACTTTAAATACATTTTTTTTTCATTGATCTCCATTCATATATTTGACGGATCTTTCCGTCAAATGTATGAAGGGAGATTCCCTTCTGTGATTGGCTCCCCATGGCCCACGTGATCCCAGGGATGCTGCGAACTACATATGCCCCTGGGATACGTGGGCCCTGCGCACTTGCAGTTTGGTGAGGCCCAGCAGCGGAACTGTGCGCATCCCGGGAGCCCTGAGGTAAGGGCGCAGATTTTTCCAGATCACAGGCCTCCGCCCGCGGGAGGCTTGCAATCGGAAAATACGGGCCATTGTCTTCTCATTGGTCACTGCTCATGCTGGTTCTGTCATCCAGTTGCAGGCACTCCATGCTCAACTCCACAATCTGCCTCTTTGTTTCCAGCAAAACCACTGCCCCCACAGCCAGACTGGCAAGAGCTTAACATGGGGCCTGGATTTAGCCTGCGGTCCCCTGACAGTGACCTGACCTCGGCCTAAACCTTGCCTGCCCCCAACATGCACCTCCAGTTCTCACAACCAACCTGGTGCCAAACCTCAGTACCAGACTTGGCATGGCCACATATAACCCAGAGCACAGCCTGCAATCTTCCCTGCCAGAGTAGCTGTGCTCACGTGCAATTTGGGGCACAGCCTGAGCCTTGAACTCTGTCTGCACTGTCCCACTAGAGCTGTAGTGCTCATATTGCTCCAAGTCTGCATGCACCCTTTCCCTGTGCCTGCTGCACTCTCAAAATGGCCCAACCCCTTTCTTCCCCCCCCCAGCCCCACCCCCCGAGTCAAACGGTCCACCCTGTCCCCAATCAGGATATCAACTACTTGAAACAAAATTAATTGATATTTCCAAACTTCTCAATGGAGAATTACACATTGCAGATAATCTGTTAGATGTGCACTGCCTCACAGCACTGCGTTTGCCCCTTCAGCTGGGGAAGCAGAATTGTCTGGGCTGCGGACTTCCATGTGGCTGCTACCGTCATCTTTCCAGCAGCAGTCCAATGTGATGAGTGTTTCTGTGGGCTGGACTGGTCTTGCTAGCTTCTTGTGCATCAGAGATGGAGATCTTTTTACTGCAGCATGAAATACTTCATTTGGCAGCTCAGCCAAGGGGAAAACAAAAGGCTGTAGTGAGAATAATTGCATTTGAATGACAGTTGAGCCTAAGGTTCACACACAGAAGCGAGAGTCTAATGCTCCACTGCTACACCTACTGGGCCATCTAATATATTGCATTTGATACCTCGAATAACGACTGAATGACCATCGCTGCTCCTGTAGTTCTCCTTCTGCCCCTTGGCAGGATCATATTGATCATTGACCAACTCACACGGGCTTCCTTTTATAAATATCTCATTTACTGTAGATTCATTCTAGTTCAGTCTGGTCAATGCTCTGCTGATAAAGGAATAAATAATACTTAAAAATATATATATATTGTAATGCAACACGTGTGCAACCACTTGGGGGGCGGGAAGAGGAGAGGAATGAGGAGACATGTTTCTCCTTTCTCTCTCCCCCCCGCCCCCCCCCGCCACCGCCACCCAAAGAAAAAAGTTTTTATCATAGCCTATGTCCCCATCTTCATTCTCGGCCCCCATCCAGGAATTGTCTTGACGTCCTCTCCAACTATTCATACACAGCCGTGAAAGATGCCGTTAAACAGGATTTTAAAACAGTTAAACGCTTAGAAACTGCGCTTGACAAACAGCGGGTGGCACACTATATAAACAGACTGCCCTTTCACCCCAGGACCTGTTTCAATCCGGCCCATACTGATGGAAAGAAAGCTCCCCCAATTAAGTGGCGACATTGGTTGATGTGACATGCGTTTGGGGAGAGTTAACCCAGTTCCTAGTGTGTGCAGGCCTGCAGTGGACAACTGACCGTAATTTGACAAAGATTTACAATCTCATTCAAAGCACAAGAATGGTTGGTACAGGAAATGGAAAAAATCAGCGCAACAGAAGGTACTATTTCTGAGATTGGGGTTTGAAAATTAACTATTGAAGCAGAGAAGTGTGAGGTTTCTTCTGCATCTGGTTGTACTGCATTATTAAAGGCACTATATAAAGGCAAATTGTTGTATTGCACCTAACCTGGTATCTGTAACCTTACTTTGGATAAAAAGAAGTGCAAGAGAATTCCATTCCCACGTACTGAAATTTCTGATGTTGTGGGAAAACATAGAAATACACATGCAATTTCTCCCTCCTAAAATATTAACTAATTGAACTTAATTGGAGAAGTAGATTTTAACGGCAATATTTTAATTCCATCTGAGAAAGTGAGAAGAAAGAAAAGAGAGAGAGCTGTAAGAAGATGTTAGAGCAATTAACAGGGACATATAAAAAGAAAGGAGAAAAAAAGACCACCAGACCCATCTTGAGTGAACAATGCAACTTTGTAAACCATTCAATCACTCTCTCCTTTACCACGAGTTTTTCCTCGGAGAGGCAAAAACCAGAGAGGGAAAAAAAAGGCAATTCAGGAAAACTTTGGAAAATTCCTTTCTGACTTCCTGTGGCAATTGAGCAAGCTCCACAGACTGCAGTCCCTAACTCTGCATAATCACATCTAACAAGAAATTCACCCCCATAGCTGGTTATGCTGTCTTCTCTCAGAGGCTTGCCAAGTCCCCTTTCAAAGGGCTGTAGTGAGTCCATATTCATCCCGTCTTGGCAGTCTGTTTCAGAGGGTGATGGCTCTCTTGTGCAAAGAAGTACTTTCTGGCATCTAACCAAACCCTCTTATGAATTTTACTGGGATGACCTCTAGTCCTAATATCCCTGTCCATTTCGAGAAACCTACCTAACTGAATTAGTTCCAATCTCTTCATTTTAAAAATCTCAATCATATTCTCTAAGTGTGTGTTTATCCAAAGTAAATAAGTTAGAGCCTAGCCCCATGATGAAGAGCTTTAAGAATTGGAGCCATCATCCTCTGGCACCTTCCACAGAGGCTCGATCTTTAACATGTGCGTGGAATGCTCAAAAGTAGGAACTTTTTATATGTTCTCTTGCAGGTG